>NC_091070.1:18342812-18675000 GCF_032405125.1 Capricornis sumatraensis | reverse complement strand
ATCCAACCATCTCATCCTCTGTCGTCCCCTTCTCCTCCCGCCTTCAATCTCTCCCAGCATCAGGGTCTTTTCAAATGAGTCAGCTCTTCACATCAGGTGGCCAAAGTATTGGAGTTTCAGCTTCAACATCAGTTCTTCCAGTGAATATTCAGGACTGATCCCCTTTAGGATGGACTGGTTGGATCTCCTTGCAGTCCAAGGGACTCTCAAGAGTCTTCTCCAGCACCACAGTTCAAAAGCATCAATTCTTCGGCACTCAGCTTTCTTTATAATCCAATTCTCACATCCATACATGACCACTGGAAAAACCATAGCCTTGACTAGATGGACCTTTGTTGGCAAAGTAATGTCTCTGCTTTTTAGTATGCTGTCTTTTTTTAACATGCTGGTCATAATTTTTCTTCCAAGGAGTAAGCATCTTTTAATTTCATGGCTGCAGTCACCACCTGCAGTGATTTGGGAGCCCAAAAAAATAAAGTCTGACACTGTTTTCACTGTTTCCCCATCCATTTGCCATGAAGTGATGGGACCAGATGCCATGATCTTCGTTTTCTGAATGTTGAGTTTTAAGTCAGCTTTTTCACTCTCCTCTTTCACTTTCATCAAGAGGCTCTTTAGTTCTTCTTCACTTTCTGCCATAAGGGTGGTGTCATCTGCATATCTGAAGTGATTGATATTTCTCCCAGCAATCTTGATTCCAGCTTGTGCTTCATCCAGCCCAAAATTTCTCATGATATACTCTGCATATAAGTTAAATAAGCATGGTGACAGTATATAGCCTTGACATACTCCTTTTCCTATTTGGAACCAGTCTGTTGTTCATGTCCAGTTCTAACTGCTGTTTCCTGACCTGCATACAGATTTCTCAAGAGGCAGGTCAGGTGGTCAGGTCAGGCCTTCCCTGGACTCCAACAAAATACTTTACTAGAACCCTCCCTCCCCACCTATCTGGAATTTTCTTGCCTCCTGTCCTTGGCCTGGCTGATCTCACCCTGTTCAAGGGCTGGCTGAAGCCCTGCCTCTTCCAGGAAGCTTCCCCAGTTATTCCAGCCAGTGCTTCTTGCTTTCTGCCTCTCTGAGCTCCTTAACTGTCTCATTCATGTTTGGTCAGTGTCTACCACTGTCCTTCTTTCTCCCCACCCATCTTGAAGACAAGGACTAAGAGGTCTATACTTCTGTGCTATCCCCACCAAGCACTGTGGTGAGAATGTAGAAGCTTGTGATAACTATGGATTGCTTGATGGAAACATCATGCCATCCTCAGCAAGCTCATGAAGTGTCACAGCTAAGGGATGCGAGGGGGCCCTCTTTCTCCATATGAAAATGAGGTGAGCCCGAAGTTATGTGGCTTCCCCAAGACACAGGATTAGGCATCTGAAAACAGAGATCCTGTAAATTCAAATCCTACTGAATTCTCTTCATCCTCTTTAAAAAGGTCACTTCAGCTCTTGAGATTGTATCTCTCCATCTACAGCATTCATGCCAAGATGCAGAACTAACCCTCCTCTTCTCTGAACTCCCTGAGTAGCTCGCTGAATGCTATGCTGTGCTATCATCAGACCACCCCCAGGAAGACTTGCTCTGGTGATGCAGGAAATACCCCTTCTGTGCTTATCAAGAACACCATCACCCCGCCTTCCAGAAGAATGATCTAGGGCAGTGGTTCTCAAACTTTGGTTCTGTGTCAGAATCAACGCAGGCGGGAGGGTGGGTGGCAGTGTGAAATGATGCTGGAGCATGCACGTAATCCAGACATCTGGATATTTGACAGATCCACCAGAGATGCAGAGAACAACGAAAATCGAGTTTTGGGTTTTTTTAAATTAAGTACATTTATACTGTTTCTGTTTGTTTTGTAGTTATGTATTTATTTGGCTGCATTGGGTCTTAGTGCAGGACTCAGGATTTCTGTTGGAGGTGCACGGACTCTCCAGTTGCAGTGCATGAGCTTAGTTGCTCCACAGCACGTGGGATCTTAGTCCCCTGACCAGAGATCGAACTCCAGTGTCCTGCCTTACAAGGCAGATTCTTAACCACTGGACCACCAGGGGAGGTCCCAAGACTCACGGATTGAAGTACAGCTTCCCTAACCTGCAAAGCAGGGGCACGAACAAGGGAGCCCTGTGATACCCTTCAGCCATGTTTTAATAGCAGAGTGTGAAACCCTGGTTAACTGACTTTAACTCAGCTTGTTTTGTTCCTGTGGGAGATGTTTTCAGGCAACGGGCATGGATTAACCTGGCAGCACTCAACTGCAGCCGACGAGTCCACAGAGGTCCTCATCTCTCACAGAGCACCCATGAGACCTGGTCGATGCAACTGTACAGAGATCCTGACTTCCTGAGAGTGGTCCCCCTGGAGGTGACCCCGACCTTCCTAACATCACAGGAAAGGTGTCTGGGGGCCGAGGGTATCGCCTTACAAAAGCCAAGTCAGACGAAGAATCTGAACCCTAAAACTCCCATCGTGGCCTGAAACGCCACTCAGTCTTGACTTTCAGGCCTGCTAGACCCAATAAATCGCTTTTCCGGCATCTACTCTGGTGAAGACTTTTCAGGGACTTATTATGCAAAGCTGCCTAAGCAAGACGGAATTTATATTGAACCTGGCCATGATTTCTGAGCTGCCACTGGGTATTCTGATGACATACACAACTCAGGGTGGAAGTCAAGGGGCTGCCAAGGACACGAGACTGGAGGCAGGAGGAAAACAGAGCGATCCTTCCAGTAAATAATGGGAGGGTGGGGGTGGGGAGTCGGAAGAGGAGGATGCTCGCGGGAGGAAGAAGACTGCCGCTTTTCTGGTGTCCAAGCTCTGCCTTTCAAATGGCATCCAGACGTGACAAAATAAATCTCTCCTCTGGAGCCTAAAGAATGTGTAGAATGCAACCAACTTTCAAGAGTGGGGGGAAGGGGATGCTTTCTTTCGGGTGAAGCATACTTAGAAAACACACACCCATCACAGAAACATCATTGATTGAGCAAGTATCTTTAGTTTCTCTGGTTCATAGACAGTCCTCTCTGAAACCCCAGCTGTGTACTGGGCACCAGCATGCTGTCTCCCGAGTGTGATTGCCAGGGGAAGCCGACCATGGATTAGAGTCAAGTCTTGGGCAAATACATCCTCAGAACCCATCTTTCCCACTGGAGTAGAAGAGCCTCAGCGCTGCCCTCCCCAGTAAAAGGAATATTCGTCTGGCATTTAAAATACAGCCACAAAGAACACATGCTCTGTAGTCAGTTCTCAGTGCAGCAGACCAAGTGATCTTTTTAAAATGAAATCTGATCATGACATTCTCCTCCTTAAACCCCTCCAATGGCCTTCAGTGCGCTTAGAATATAATGTGAACAACTTCCTGTGGCTATGTGGCCGTGCCCAATTTTCCTGCTTCATCTTGTCTCCTGCTCCCTCTTCCCTGCTGGACTCCTCACTGCCCTTCTTCTGTCCCTGGAATAAACCAAAATCACCTCACCTCAGGACCTTTCCACATGCTTTTTCCTGTTTCTGGTGTATGTTTCTCCCAGATCTTCTCGTGGCTGGCTTCTCTTTCCTTTAATCTAGGGTAGCCCAACCTACTATTTCATATTCTTTTTTTTTTTTCAAACTATCTACTACTCTCAAAAAAAAGTCTCTCTGTTTTCTCTTGGCCTGCTGATCATTGCCACATAACAAAACTGTGAACCCTGGATGAGCAAGGTCTTTATCTCACTGCCTACAACTGGATCCCCTACATATAACACAGGATTGGGCACATAGGAAATCCTCATCAGATAACACTGAACAAATACAGAAAGATCCAGGCCAACCTGCAGCAGAGAGTTTGCAGGGTGTGGAAGCCCAGCGCTCTGGGGGACAAGAAGGTCAGTGCTAGGGAGAGGCTCCCAGCAATGCAAGAATCACACCACCATCTTCTCACTTGTGATCCTCCCAACACTCAGCGGGTTAGACAGTGGGGGAGTCTACTGTCCGTGCCCAAATCCTGCTCATGACCCCGCAATGCCACCTACACAACCCAAAGCCTGAAGAGAAGCGGGGCCAAGCGGATAAAGCTGCCATTCATGACATCAGCCACTCCTTTCTATGCCCGAAAAAGGACATTCCAGGACTGATATCGGCACTGTAAAGCAGCGGTGGTCAGAACATGGTCTCCAGAGTAATTTGCTCCAGTTCCCTGAAAGGGCCTCTCTCTGAATTAACCTCCTCTGCATGTTCTTTCTTACAGAGCAGATCCGTGTCCTCGTCCAGAGCCCAGAGCCCACGGGTGGTGGCCAGGGCAGGATCAGCATGGGGGTGGGGAAGCACCGCTGCACGGGAAATCGATGGGAACCTGAAGGTCATCTGGAGGGCGCTGTCTCCCCATCATGCACCTGCTGGGATGGGATTTGTGGTCCTGACCCCGCTTGGGGGCCTCTGCCCTCCTGTCAGAGTTGGTTAAAATCAGTCTGCAGAAGCAAACGCCCTGCAGACTGAGTGATCTCTGGGCTGTCCTTCTAAGGGACGTCAAGCCGAACAAAGGAGAACTGAGTCTCATTTAACCTGCCACAAGGTTGAGAGTCACCCCAATTTCTCTTGGCAGCCCCCTGGGAAAACTGTCTCAGGTCTGCTGTTTTTGGAGGCACAAAGCTGTAAACCTTTTAATAAGGACAGAATGAAGCCAGGCTAATATGACCAGCCTGTCCTGAAATTTAAATTCTCTGGTGGAAAAGGTAGAAATATCTTGAAAACTCAAAACCAAACTGAAAGGTGAGTGCACTCTAGAAATACCTAAATACCTCCTCTATATCCCAGGATAATGACAAAGGACATCAAAACCTCCATCCTTCTTGAAGGAGGTCTGTTTTTCTTCCCATCCCTACAAGTATTAGGAAACATGACTGCATTTAGAACCTGATTCTCCTTTCCTCGTGGACCTATTTTCCCAAGTCTTCTCCCTTCCTTCCCTCCTCCCTCCTCCTTCCCTTCCTTCCTTCATTCCTTTTTCCCTCCCTTCCTCTCCTCCCATGCCTTTTCCCATCTTCCTCCCTCAGTATTTCTACTTCATCAAGAGTCACTTAACACATAGGACGGGAGAAAAGCATTCAGGCCACATCCGTAACCCAAAAGTTGAAGATGAGTCTGGTGTAAAAATGAGGATGAGGGACTTCCCTGACCGTCCAAGTAAGAATCCAAGCTTCCACTGCAGAGGGCAATTGGTTTGGTTCCTAGTCAGAGAACTAAGATCCTGCATGCCACACACAGTATGGCCAAAAATAAAAATAATTCTGAGCTTCTAAGATATCTTTCAAAAAATAAAATTTTTAAATGAAAAAAATAAAAATGAGGAAGAGACACCCTCTACATATTTACAGAGGAATGACAACACAATAATGGTCGTGAAAACAATAATGGCAAGGTTTCCATTTATTGGGCACTTACTATGTATGCCAGGCACTGTTCTAAACACTTCATATGCATAATCTCATTTCATCCTCACAACAACCCCATCTTAATATTTCCTCTTATTCCACAGATTAGAAAACTGAAGCACAGAGAGTTTTAAGTGATGTGCCGCAGGTTTTAAGTGGCGCTGTGAAGACAGAAGCCCAGGGAATTTCAGTGCAGAAAACCTCACTCTTGGCCACTACGCTATCGGCTCCCGTGGGGACACCGCTACCGCTTCACAGAGAGTAGAGCTTCCAGAACCAGAATGACTTGAGCAACACTTCCTTTTTTGGAGGCATCTGGTTTCTCTAGCATCATCACTAATTTTCTGGGTAATCTTAGTTATTTCTCTTTTGGGAGCCTCTGCCAAATAGCCCAGAGGTAGACTTTCCTGTAACAGAATCACCCTCAGTAACTCAAGAAGTAAGTCAGGGGGCTTTCCTGGTGGCTCAGTGGTGAAAAATCTGCAGGAGACATGGGTTCGAGCCATCTTCCTGAGCCAGGAAGCTCCCACATGCCACGGAGCCATTAAGCCCGCATGCCTCAATTACCAAAGCCCAAGCCCCCAAGAGGCCCACGCTCCACAGCAAGAGAAGCCACCGCAGTGAGAAGCCCATCACAGCAACCAGACAAAAGCCCTCACAGCAACCAAGACCCAGAACAGCCAGAATTAAATGATTTTCTTTAAAGAAGTAGGTTTGTGATGGGGTTGCCTGAAAAGATACCATCCGAGAAATACAAAATATTACATATGCAGTCTTCTCGGGTGGTGCAGTAGTAGAGAATCTGACTGCAGTGCAGGAGACTTGGGTTCAGTCCCTAGGTCAGGACAATCCCCTGGAGAAGGAAATGGCAACCCACTCCAGTATTCTTGCCTGGGAAATGCCATGGACAGAGGACCCTGGTGGGCTACACAAGAGTGTAGCGCCCCTCGCCCCCCACAATGGGGTCACAAGAGTCAGACATGACTTAGCCTCTAAACCACCATCACTATCACTGCATGATTTAGAGACCAAATCCATCTCAAAGGTAGATAAGTGGTTATGACCTCTGAGAGGCCCTGTGGTTCTGAACATCTACTACAGGGAGGAAAAGAAAGATGCTAGGTTATCCTAAACTGGAGTCGGATTTAATACTCAGAGTGTTAGAGATCATCTGGCCTGATACCTTTGTTCTACTGCAAGGAAAATCAACCACCAGAGAAGTGAGGTGACTTCCTCCAGTCACACATCAGCAGGGCTGAGATTCAGTCCTCAGTCTTCAGGCTCCTAGTTTAGGAATTTCTCCTCTGTTTACAGCAGGGGCCCGAAAACTATAGTCCCTGGGCCAAATCTGGCCCACCATGAATTTCTATGAATAAAGTTTTATTGGAAGACAGTCACACGCATTCGGCCATGCACTGTCTGTGGCCACTTTCACACTATAGTGGTAGAACTGAGGGGTTCCAGTGGAGACCACACAGCCTGAAAAGCCTGAAATAATTACCCTCTGGATCTTTACAGAAGAAGCATGCCAACTCCTGGTTTATAGCATAAGCCTTGAATAACGAAAAGACTCCACCTTTGAAATAAAAGAAAATAGAATGGGAACCCTAAGAGTCTTAAGCAGATAGTTTTACAATTATCTCAGCTGGGCACAACTTAATAAAAACCCATAAATACAGTTAATAATAAGGAAAACAAGCACTAGCTCACCCTACCTATTTAATAATTATCATTAACCACAGTGAGCAAAACTCATCGCTGAAAACTTTTTTTTTCCAAGCCTCCCTCAAAAGCCCTTTTTCACTTATGAAACACTCTGAGTCAAAGGGCAAAATGATGCTTCGTACTGTTGCACAGACCTCATTTCCTCCTGGTGAGCTAAAGACTGGTGCTGAGACGGCAGAGGGATGTGGAGCAGTCCCCCTACCTGGGCTGCTCTCTGTCAAGAAGGAGGCGTCAAAACTCACTTGTCCCCCCTTACTCCAAATAAAATTGCAGGAACAAGCAGGCACAGCAGAGACTCTCACTCATGCCTCTTCTGCCTCTCGTGCCTCGCTGCCTCACTCATCCATCTCTCTCTCCTCCAGAAAGTGATCAGGATCAGCATAAGGCTGACAGAAGCATCCCAGCTCTTGGCCATTTTGATGAGGATGGTCCATCCCATGGAACAGAGAGGGCTGGGGCTTGGCCCCTGATAGCCTGAGATGGGAATCAAGGCTGGAACCTCGGTTCCAGGTCGGAGATGGAACAGAGGCACTGTGGATAGGCAAGTCTCTCAGCCTGGCTGGGACCCCAGGTCCCATCTGTAAAATGGAGAGACTAACCCTCGCATATTGTAAAGGATGGACTGCGGGCAGAGCCAAATTAGGGCTAAGGCAGGCCAGCCAGGCAGCACCACCACCCCCTCCCCATCACCCCTGTCCAATCTCTAAGTCATACTAAAACACCACCAGGACTGCAGAACGTTGGAGAGGCTTTTATTTACCAGCATCATCTTAGGCAAAGAACTTCAAGATGCAGGACCCAGTTTGTATGGAACTGTCCCAGTTCACACCGAGGTCTTTGCGTAAAAGTTAATACCTGCTTTCCCTCTCAAAAGTGCCTTTGCCTTGCTGACAGATGATCAGGTTACCCTATGGATAGAGTCTACCCTATGTGTAGAGTCAGAGAACGATAAGGTCCCCCCATTCAGAACTTGTCCATGATGGCAGTAAGTGGGCTTCTAAGCCAGACAGGTCCAGTTTGGTCAAGAGTCAGGGTGCAGGTCTGGGGCGAGAACCGAATTGTTTGAGACAAGAAAGGAGAGACTCCCCCTGCGACCCTGCTTCTCTGGTGGCCCCTTACCCAGCCCTTTGCCTCTTCTTATATTTGTTACATAAATGTTTACGGAATATCAGCCAAAGCCTGGGAGGCCCTGGAGAGAAGAGAGGGCTTCAGAAAGTACTGTAAGAGCAGAGATGTGCCAACGGGTACCTACAACCTGCCTACACTGCCAAGACCTGAGCTGCGATCCCCAGGATCAGGTCCAATCCTGGCTTTTCACAGAGCCTGACCCTGACTCGTTCTGGGGACCCTGGCCCAAGTGAAGCTAAGCCTCCTTCCCGTCTTAGAAACTCCTCCCCACGGGGCTGCCCCTCCTCCACCAACCCTGCTGAAGCCACAAGGATGCACGTGGCCGCACGGTCTTCCGGGAACTCTGCCATTAGGAGAGCTGAGAGGCAGGCAAAAAGAAAGGTCCAGAAGAGCCAACGTGGACCTGAGGCTGAGGTCTGCAGGGAGGAGGGACGGGCAGCGCAGCTGATCAGAGGAAAGGTAACAAAGGAGGAGGTCCTGAATAGTCGCTGGACGGACTGACACTGAGGCTGAAGCTCCAATACTCTGGCCACCTGATGCAAAGAACTGACTCACTAGAAAAGACCCTGATGCTGGGAAAGATTGAGGGCAGGAGAAGGGGACGACAGAGGATGAGACGGTTGGATGGCATCACCAACCCAATGGCCATGAGTTTGAGTGAACTCCGGGAGCTGGTGATGGACAGGGAGGCCTGGCGTGCTGCAGTTCATGGGGTTGCAAAGAGTCGGACACGACTGAGCGACTGAACTGAACGGAAGGATAAAGAGGAGAGGGAGGAGGAGGTGGGACAGGAGTCAATATCACAGAGAGGGAGCAGCCTGCAGCGCCAGCCTGCCCCAGGGCCATCAATATCTCTTCTGAGGACAGGTTATCTGGGGAATTTATGCTCTCTAATAATTACCTTGCAGAGGGTTCCACTTATCTTACCAGAAGAATCTGCCAGTTGCCAGACAACATAGGGTTCTGGCTAATTCCACCCACACTGCCCTCCACCTCCACCCTGGCCCTCCCAGCTTCCCAGCTCCTGTCCTCTGACCTCTAACCTTCCCTTCTCTCTCTGGCCTGAGGGTAGTTGAACGTAGAAGTCTCACAGCATCCAGCAGGTTGAAGGAGGTTGTGTGTGTCGGGGGGTGGGGGGAGGGAGTGTTGGGGGGGAGCGCGGTGAGCTGTCCCCTATTGATAGACAGGAGAGGTAGGTTGAGGCAGGGCCTGGGGAAGCTGGCAAAGGGCTGCACAAGAAAAGCAAGAGCAGTGCTCTGGGGCAGACCGATTGGACTATTTTTGTCCTCACCTGACTGATGCCATCAGATCTGGATAGCATTTTTTTTTTTAATTTGTTTTTGTTGTTGTTATCTTCCCATCTCTCCTCAAAACCTTCTTGTCCACACCCCCCTCCCCCGCCCCGCCCCCCGCCCCCCCAGCCCTCCAATGACACCTCCTCCAGTAATGGTCTGGCCATTCATGCAGTAACTATCATACACTGCCTTGAGGGGCTGGGGTCTCTTTTCTTCCCTTTGGCCTCAGCTTGTGGGATCCTAGTTCCCCAACCAGGGATTGAACCTCCCAGCCACAGAGTGGGAGTGTGATGTTCTAACTGCTGGACTGCCAGGGAATTCTCCAGAGTTTCTGTAAACACACATCCCAGCCCCAGCTGTGAGCTCCTTGAGAACAGGCCATGGTTCATGCCCCCTCCTACCAGCATCAGCTCCTGAGCCTCAGCAGTACCGCTGACCAGGCCAGGCGTGGTTCTAAGCACTTTAGAAATAGGGACACGTCTCACCTGCACGATGGTCCCATGAGAGAGATGCTCCACTGATCCCTCATCATGCAATGAGGACAGCAAGGCTCAGACAGCTTAAGCCAGGAGTCTAAGGTCACCGAGGGACTGGCCGAGCCAGGGTACGAGCAGGCAAGTCTGTCTCAGAACTGTGCTCTTCGACCACTCCACTCAAGCTGCCTTGACAGTAAACATTTGCTGATCCATGGGAACGTTTTACATTATACCCACTGGACTGCAAGGAGATCCAACCAGTCAATCCTAAAGGAAAGCAGTCCTGAATATTCATTAGAAGGACTGATGCTGAAGCTGAAGCTCCAATACTTTGTCCACCTGATGCGAAGAACCAACTCATTGGAAAAGACCAAGATGCTGGGAAAGATTGAGGGCAGAAGGAGAAGGGGACAACAGAGGACGAGATGGTTGGATGGCATCACCAACTCAATGGGTACGAGTTTGAGTACACTCCGGCAGTTGGTGAAGGACAGGGAGGCCTGACGTGCTGCAGTCCATGGGGTCGCAGAGTCGGACACGACTGAGCGACTGAACTGAATTGAACCTACTTATACCACCTTTTTCTAAAATAATAATATGTATTAAATAAGATGGAGAAGGCAATGGCACCCCACTCCGGTATGCTAGCCTGGCAAATCCCATGGACGGAGGAGCCTGGTAGGCTGCAGTCCATAGGGTCTCGAAGAGTCGGACACGACTGAGCAACTTCACTTTCACTTTTCACTTTCCACTTTCCGCTTTCCACTTTCATGCATTGGAGAAGGAAATGGCAACCCTCTCCACTGTTCTTGCCTGGAGAATCCCAGGGATGGCAGAGCTTGGTGGGCTGTTGTCTATGGGGTCACAGAGTCGGACATGACTGAAGTGATTTAGCAGTATTAAATAATAAGAAAAACAGCTAATGGTCACTGCTCATGTGTAGACGCCAGACCTCCCCCTCACCCTAGATGGTGACGCCATGATCCAACCGGTGCCCAGCTCCCCGAAGCCTGTCTGCCTTGAGACACCATCCTCCTCCTGGTTGGGAGCCTGCAGCCCCCTCTACAGGCATCCTCTGGTCGTTACAGGGCTGGCTACTTCTGCTCCTCCCACTCTGCTCAGCCCACCCCCTCAGAGAGCACCTATTCTTCACCCATCACTCTGGTTTATGGCCTTTTCAGCACCTTGCCAACTATTAAAACTTATTTTATTTATATTTACTTGCCACCTGTCTTCCCCCCGCTTAGATACGTCAGCTCCTTGGAGGAAAGACTGGTCTGGCTTGTTCACCCCTGTATTCCCAGTGCCTAGGGCTGGGTACCTGGCAGAGGAGGCACTCAGTAAGTATCACGTGGGCACTGGATAAATGATACCCCATTAGGCCTTACACAATACATGGCAGCTGCTCAGCTGGACACTTTCATGTGAACCCAGCTGATCTGTTTGATCTTCATTTACAGTACACAAGGAACCTTGCTGAGAACTTAGTATTTCATTGCACCCCAATGTGACAGAGACTGTCTTTACCATTCCCATTTTACAGATGAGGAAACTGAGGCTTGGAGAGCTTACACACTCCCCCAGGACCACACAGAGGTACACTGAGTTCAGCCCCTATTCTGTCTGCCTCCCCGCATCTCTTCCATTGGCCCTTCCCGGTTCTCTCTCTGCCATGCTTCTCCCTGCCGTGTCCCCCTAGGAGTCCCGCATGGTCAGCCACTTGCTCCCTCCCCTCTGCCTCTGGTGGCCTGGGCCAGCCACAGGTGCCAGGGGCAGATCAGAGAGAAGGAAAAGAGTGAGATGGGGTCTGAATTCCCTCAGCCACCTCCTCGCTGGGTCACTGTGGGGTGGCTGCAGCTTCTACTAAAGGTCACAGCTCCTGTCGGGCAGCCCTCTCCACACACAGCTGCCCTCTGCCATCCCAGGGACTGTCCCCTCTCCCCTTGACCTCATCCTGGGGCGCTGCCATCTCCTTGTACCTTCCCCTGTCCACACTTTCATAAATAGCCATCTCCAGGTGAAGCACCAGCTTTCCGCTGGAACCCCGAATCTCCAACATGCAAACTCTGCCCAGCCTCTGCACCTCCTCCAGAACCTCCCCCGCAGTCACTGCCCCCTCGGCTGCCCCCGCTCCCTGCAGCTGCCTCCGCCAGGCCCTTCCCTACAGCCTGGGGGCTGTCTCCCTCCAAGACCTATAAATAAATGGTGACTTGCTGGCTGAAGGTTTTCCTGGCAGACTCTGCCCTTTGCCAACAACAGAGCGGGAGAGGGGCACTCCAGGGCGGCCCTGCAGGGACCACAGCCTCCGCCCAGGACTGGAATGGGAAAGCACAGGTGACTGCACCCAGGGCAGGGGTGTCCTTTGCTGGACTCAGGCTCCTCGGTGGCAGCCTGCTGGGGACCCCTCAGATAGTGTGCCGGTAACTCACACAAAGCTGGTGGCCCCCCAGCCTCAGCAATCACACTTGTCAGGCCACCGCAGTGTGGCAGGTACGGGACTCAGCTGCCACGTGGGGACATCCTCCCTGAAACCGACAGATGAGGAAGTTGCAGCTCAAAGAGGACAGGGAACTTAAGCAAAGCCACAAAGCTACTAAGTGGCCGAGGAGGGAGATCAAAGGACGTATCAGTCCATATCCTCAGACTTTAATTTCCCACCAGTCCAGGCGACCTCACAGGCCAGCCCCTTAACTCGGCAAGAAGGTCACAGACTCAAACCCAGTCCAGGGAGACAGTCCAGAGTCACCGGCCACCCAAGGTCAGAAGCGAGTCAGGTGGAGTGGAGGTATGGGCTAGGGAAGGGAGTGGAGGGCTCCAGGCTGTCTGGAATGACATGCCCCCACCGCTCCTTTCTACGGAGCTGACAGGGAGCCGTGTGTGCTCATCCTGGTGCCCACACCAGCATTTCAACAAACCCACCCGCAGGCTCGGACCCTCCATCTCCATGTTCTAGACAGTCACGAGGAAACTCCAGAGGAGGGCGGAGGGACCAGGTGGCAACAAAAAGGGAGAAAGCCTTCCTGCTGTGGGACCTAATATTCCCCATTAACACAATTCAAAGACTATAAAGACTTGTTTTCTCTTTTGGAAGGCAATGGCAAAAAAAAAAAAAAAAAAAGCACACATTTTTAGTCTTGGGAGTGATTTTTGGAGGATATAGACTCGTAATGATGCACATAGACACACACGCGCACGTGCGCACACACACACACACGCACACACACACACACACACACACACACACACACACACACACCAGCTCTGCCACCACACAGCCCAAAATAGTCCAGACTTCAGTCCTGGCTCCTGGCTTCCTGGAGAACCCAGCTCAGCACAGTCTCCTGACCTCGATCCACATGACTGCTGGCCAGCTCATTCCCCAGAGTAACAAGCACTCCCAGGACCCACAGCAGCGACACCTGCATGTCCAGACCATCCCACCTCAACCAAGCCTGTCTGATGTGTCCTGACAGGATGAGGTCCAATTAGCAGAGGATGTTTCTGGTGACCCAGCATGAGATGGGCCCCAAGTCTCCAGAGCCTTCCTGAACCTTCTCTCCCCTAGTCCCTCTAAATCTTAAATCACTGATGTGACGTCTGTAGGTGAATGGCTCCCACAGCATTTTATAGACTGTTTGGAAAACATCCAGAACAGAAAATATTCTTTAAAAAAAAAAAAAAAAGACCATGTTAAAACACACAGAACTCAGTTTTAAATCTGTGCACAACTGGAATTTGAATACTTTCACTCTAATCCAAAACATTCCCTGCCCGGGACTTCCCTGGCAGTCCAGTGGTTAAAAGTCTGCGCTCTCAATGCAGGGGGCACAGGTTTGATCCCTGGCCAGGAAACTAAGATCCTGCATGCCACACGGTGTTGCCAAAACAAAAAGATTCCCTGCTCTTCCCTTTAAATACCAACAATATAATCTTCCCTAAAGATAAGAGAGGGCTTTCCTGGTGGCTCAGCGGTAAAGAATCCACCTACCAATGCAGGAGATGCGGGTTCAGTCCCTGGGTCAGGAAGATCCTCTGGAGGAGGAAATGGCAACCCACACCAGTATGCTTGCCTGGGAAATCCCATGGGCAGAGGAGCCTGGTGGGCTACAGTCCATGGGGTCACAAAGAGTCAGACACCACTTAGCAACTAAACAACAACAGCAGCAAAAGAGCAAAGAGTCAGACGTGACTTAGCCACTAAACCACACAAAAGATAGGAGAATGGCAAACATCATTAGATGCAATTAATATTCAGAGAAACTGAGAACAAAAGAAGGAAAATCAACATCTTTGCCTCGCTCTGCCCAGTGTCGCAAACAGAGTAATAAGTTGTGGAAGATCTGGAGAGGAAGGAAATCAAAACTGTCAGACAGCAGTTATGAGGCAATTTAATGAAGCTGCATTGTCCCATACAAACTGGCTGGGCAAAGAAGACCACTAGGGCTGACAAGACATTCCTGGGGATGGCATAGGGCAGAGACAGCTGGGGTCACTTGCCTTCTATTCATTATCTGGCATGAGGCTCATCAGTGGTAAATTCTCTCTCACAAAAGCAAGATATAAAAGAAAGCAAAAGGGAGGAAGCAGCCACACAAGCTGCCAATTTATTAGAGACGTGGGTAATTTCTAAGCAAGGGAAGGCACGTGGGCTCCCCTCCAACCTGCAGCTTCACACTAAGTTTAACTCCATCCTCACTCTTTCCTCCCATCTCTCCTCCATATTCGAGAAGGAACAGAGGAAATTAACAAACCCACACTCAATTCCCACCCTAGCTGGGCCATTTGGAGCACCTAAAGATGGGTGAGGGAAGCCCTGGGAAAATAGAGACCTTGAGGGATTGCCACCCCCACTTCCTGCTTGGCGCCTGACATCAGCAAACTCAAGAATTTCGTCAGGTCCACCCATGAGCCCAGGTACGAGATGCTAAGCGAGAGAGCCAGCTCCATGCTGTCTGTGCACCTGCAAGAGTAAATTCCTCGCCGTCCAGCTGGGCTTCCTGACAGCCCCTCAGTCCACTCTCTGAATCCCTGGATGGGGATTCACAAAGCTGCCCCTGGTTTGTCTGAGTGACAGCCATCCAGTCATTGAGCTAGTAGGCAGGAGTGCCTGCTCCAGGCACGCCACACCATGGGAGGGGCAGCAAACATTTCAGTAAAGGGCTGGGTGCTGGCATTAGGAGGCCAGGTTTGAGTCTTGGCTTCTCATTTATTTGTTGTGTGACCTGTTGACCAGTCGGAGCTTCACTTTCCTCCTCTGTAAAATGGGATAATGTGACCGTCATCATAGGCCTCAGAGAACAGATGAAATAGCCTCACTCTGAGTGATCAATCTGTATTAGCTGTCATTACTATGGTGTGGAGTCCCACCTCCAATTGCTTCTACCACCAGTGGCAGAAAAGACAGCTGGGGGTCATTCCCAGACAGTACTGTCTGTTCCACAGGCCTCCCTGTCCACAAGGATGAAGAGCAGCAGAATATATTAAAAAATAAAATAGCTCAGTGGCTCAGCTAGCACCCCTACCACCAGTCAGCTATCTAGCCAATAGGATCCATGCTCAGAGGCACAACCATATGTGAATGAATCCATGCAAACTAGCCACACCAGCAGGAACCTAACTCACGGCACAGACCTTCCCTAGGGGTGGGTCAAGGGCTTCTATCCCCTTTCTGAAAGGGCGCTTGGTCACAAAGGAGGGAAAGCCTTAGCAGGTTGGAACTTCAGAATATTCAACAGGACACGTGGAAAGGTGGGGTAGGGGTTTCCCACTGCTGCTCTAGCAAGTGGCCACAAACTTAGTGCCACAAGACAACGCAGAATTGACAGTCCTGGAGGGCAGAAGTCCCGAATGAGCCCCGAGGGTTAAAATCAAGGTGTCAGCCAGGTCACATTCCCTCTGGAGGCCTTAAGGGAGAACTGGTTTCCTGGCTTTTTTCACCTTCTAGGGCAGCCCACATTCCTTGGCTTGTGACCCCTTCCTCCATTGCATCACTTCGATCTCTGCTTCCACGGTCACATCCCCGTGAGAGTCTGAGCCTCCCACCTCCCTCTACCAGGACCCCCGTGATTACATCGAGCCCAGCCACATAATCCAGGATAACCTCCCCTTCTCAAAATCCTTAATTTAATCACATCCGCCAACTCGCTTTCTCCATAGTCAAGGTTCCAGGGGCTAGGGTGTGGACATCTTCAAGGGGCCCCTATTCTGTCTGGCAAAGGTGGGTTCCACAGCAAAGAGCACTGGAGAACTCTTATAGCAATTGTGAGATTCTGAGGAGTAAGGTTCTGCCCTAAACTAGAGAATATTGAAGGTGTACATTGAAATGTACATACTATTGTACAGCAACTCTACTTCAATTTTTAAATAAATTTGAAGCAAACATCTAATTCAGGTGGCAGTTCTACAGTGCCTACATGCACAGGACATCCACCTCCCACTCCATGACCTAGTTGCTGTGTCAGCTTCTATTTCCCCAACTAAAAGTACGTACTAACTTTCCACTTATAGCATAAGGAATAAAAAATGAAACACACCCTTCTCTCTCTGCTGGGTTCACAATAAATGCTTAGTCAATGGCAACCAGTGAGCTGCCCACTAGTCCACTGATCACTTACTCTGCTCTGATCAGGTCCAGTCACTAAATAAACCAGTTTGATATGAACTACTTGACTGTCCGCAAACACCAGCAGGCCCAGTCAGGCCCCAGGAAGCAGAAGGGCCACTCAGCCCAATGCAGACTGATGCTGTGAGGCCAGAGGGACCCAGCAGAGACACCCAAAGACTTAAGATTCATGCTCAGAATTTCCTAGTTGGGATACAGTCCACAAACAGGAAGCTCAGTTTACTTTCTGAAGAAAGAATACAGGCACAAAGCCCAAGCACTCTTCTCCACAAACTCATACTTCATTCCCCTATGTGTGTTTCTCTTACAGATAATTGAGTATTATTTTAATTTGTATTGCAATTAATCTGGGCTGCAGGTTATAGTCAACAGTTCCT
Source organism: Capricornis sumatraensis (assembly GCF_032405125.1). Classification (NCBI taxonomy): domain Eukaryota; kingdom Metazoa; phylum Chordata; class Mammalia; order Artiodactyla; family Bovidae; genus Capricornis; species Capricornis sumatraensis. Next base: position 18,657,972 of record NC_091070.1, on the reverse strand, counting down.
GTCATAAATCTTTCTATCTTCCTGTTTTGTGGATGAGCAAACTGAGGCAGGGACTGAAGGAAAAAGGATTTTATCTTACAGCCTCATCCTGGTTTATTTGATTCCATCACTGAAGTATCTCAAGTGAGGTCAAAAGAGGTTTAGAATTTGAATTTCAGATCTCCTGCTAAATTGGCTATGTGATTTCTGGGAAATCATATAACTTACGTTGGCATCACTAAGGAGACAGGAAAACTTGCCTCTCACATGGTTTACTGGTTAATATCATGTAACACCCTTGGCATGTTGGATTCATGGGGACCTTACCATGTTTTAGACACTATACAAGGCATTGTGCATATTAATTCATTTAATCCTTACAACAACTCTATGAGGTAGGCTTTATTATTTCCATTTTCCTAGAAAGTAGACCTCTTTGTTCATGCATGCTAAGTCACTTCATTCATGTCTGACTCTTTGCGATACCCTCTGGACCACAGCCTGCCAGGATCCTCTGTCCATGGGATTCTCCAAGCATGAATAGTAGAGTGGGTTGCCATGCCCTCCTCCAGGGGATCTTCCTGACCCAGGAATCGAACCAGCATCTGTTATGTCTCCTGCATTGGCAGGCAGGTTCTTTACAAATATTGCCACCTGGGAAGGGTGGGGATACTTTTAACCTCTTCAGCCCCTAATTCAAATACCTTGTGAGTGGTATATGCAATAAGTATTGTTGCTGATAAAAGGAACTGAGAAGTCAGTTGATTCTAGAATCACCTCCAGAAGGTTTTATGAAGGTAGAATCTGAAAGTTAGGATTAGAGAGAAGAAAAAAGGAGAGAGGGTGGGTCTTCCCAATGGGGTAGGATGACGTGTGGAGAAGTGACAAGAGAAGCAAGACAGAGGACTAAGCATAGCACCTGGAGAGGAGACTGAGTATTGTGTTGGCCCCAAAGTTCATCTCTGGTGGCTCAGACAGTTAAAAATCTGCCAGGAGTGCAAGAGACACAGGTTCAATCCCAGGGTCGGGAAGATCTTCTAGAGAAGGGAATGACTACCCACTCCAGTATGCTTGCCTGGAGAATTCCATGGACAGAGAAGCTTGGTGGACTACAGTCCATGGGGTCACAAAGAGTCCGACATGACCGAGCAACTAACTAAAGTTCATCCAGTTTCTTCCATGAGATGGTACAGAAAAACCCAAATGAGCTTTTTGACCAACCCAACATAATAAAACTGCAGTTGAAGAGTCTGCTAGGATAAACTCATTGACTTGCTTTGACTAGTGGACTACAGTGGAAGCTAGGTTGTGCTGGTTCCAAGCCCAGGTTGCAAGAGGCCTTTCAAACTTCCACTCTGCTCTCCTGAAATCCTGCCTAGTTGCTTGGCATGTGAACAAGTGTGGACTAGCCTGCTGGATGAATATAGAGGAGAAGCAGAGATAAGCTGTTCTGGCTGAGGCTATTCTACTCCAACCAACCCATAACCTACCCAGCAGCTGACCAGAGGCACACAAGTGAGCCCAGCCAAGATCAGAAGAACCACCCAGCTGAGCCCAGATCAAACTGATAACCCACAGAACAGTAAGCAAGATAAATGGTTGCTCTTTGAAGCCACTAAGCCTTGGGGCATTTTGTTAAGAAGCAAAACTAATAGGAACCAGTGTCTCTTTCATCCTTTCATCCTTAACAGTCAATAGACGGCCTGGTGTATAACAGTTACACAGTAACTGCTTCATGAATAAAGTACTGAATCAATGAATCAATAAAACTGGGAATTAATGAATGCCATGGTGGAAAGTTGAACCTATGTTGGATTGCATAATTCTATTGAGATGCTATGGGTAAACCATTTTAATATTTTTCAGATTTTTTTTCAGATTTGGTTATGTGATACCTAATAAAAGACTCACTTTCTTTATTATTCTCAGTCAGCATTCTTTTTTTGGAAAGTTTATAGGCAAGTGAAAAAGAAAGTTTCACATGAACTTATAATGTGGTGGTGATGGTTTAGTCACTAAGTCGTGTCCAACTCATGTTACCCCAGGGACTGTGGCCCACCAGGCTCCCCTGTCCCTGGGATTCTCCAGGCAAGAATACTGGAGTGGGTTGCCATTTCCTCCTCCAGGGGATCTTCCTGACCCAGGGACTGAACCCAGGTCTCCTGCACTGGCAGGTGGATTCTTTACGGACTGAGCCACCAGAGAAGGGTGTGGTGATTTAAAAAATAAGACTAGTTGTTTAGAAATTTAAGTTCTAGACTCAACTCTTCAAATACCTGCAAGACTTCACTAATTTTCTTAATCACCATTTCTACCTCTGTAAAGTGATATTAAAAAGAAAATGACTTTTCCCTGTCATTCCCTCACTGGGTTGTCATAGCAAACAAGATAGTGTCAAGTCTCTTGAGTGCTTTCTGCCATCAGTAATTCTACTTCTTAACAGAGTTTTACTTATTGACAGTTTCAAGTGCTTTTATAAATACATCCTTCTATGAGGTCTATTTATCCTTTATCTATCTGCCTTCTCACATTCCGCTGTCTGGTCACCATATTTTCAACAACAACAATAACAAGGTAGGAAACAGTTAAAATTATCCTTGATGGTGAGGAGAAAACTGTTGCTCAATCCAAGAGGTGGTATTTCTGGCGCTGAGGATTCCATGTGACTAAGGTCAGACCCAACATCTGCCTGACCTACTCGCTGGGACCAAAGTCCCAGCGGAGAACTCTGGGTCCTCTCTAGGCTGCACCAGGGGCTGCCAGCTGCTGAGGATACAGCCTGGTCCTGCTCCTCTTCCAGCAGCTTCTGCCCAGGGTGGAACCAAAGTCTCCATATTCCTAAGAACTACTCTTCCAACAGCCTCAGTTCCTGCCTTGGGCCAAGTCAGGGGATCAGCCTAGCCAAGTTCTGAGCCCAAGTCAGGCACTGCTGAAACCAGTCTCAGCAACTCCTCCTACAACAGCAGGACCAGGTTGGAAGATTACAGAGTGCTCTGAGCACTTTGGGACCCTCTTGGATTACTGCCCTCTTCCAAACTCCAAAACCTTTGGAAGTCATAATTCTGGAATGAGTACCAGGTTTCCTTGGGCTTCCCAGGTGGCGCAGTGGTAAAGAATTTGCCTCCCAATGTGGGATATGTGGGTTGGATCCCTGGTCTGGGAAGATCCCCTGGAGAAGGAAATGGCAACCTACTCCAGTATTCTTTGGAAAATCCAATGGACAGAGGAGCCTGGCGGGCTACAGTCCATGGGGTCACAAAAAGTCAGACACAACTGAGCACGCGCACACGCACACACACACACACACACACACACACACACACACACACACGTATCAGGTTTCCTTAGAGCCAAGAGTCTCAGAGCAGAGGGGAGGCAGAGTAGGAGAGCCTCTGCCCACGAAGCCCAGAGCTACCCTCATCCTGTGCCTGATGAAGGCAGGACAGAGGGGAGGGGTGACTGCTACTGAAACCAGGGGGCTAGAGCTGAAGGGGCGAGCAGCTCTGGTCCTGCTCAGTGTCCTGAGTCTTGCTTAGAGTAAGGGCCCAGTCTGTGCATCCACCTATCCTCCCTGTCTATGGTGGGCATGGGTTATCTGTAGAGCTGCCATGCCACCTCCTTCCAGTAACAACACCTCCGTTATCCTCCAGTGAACCAGCTCTCTCCACCATCAATTGAGTAAAATCAACTCATTTCTATCCCTCAGCTTTAGGAAGAGGCTTGTGACCCAGCCCTGGCCAATGAGAAAACCACCTCCCCAAGCCTTAGTGGTTACATCAAAGGTAAATGAACATGTGTTGCAAGGCAGGCAAATTCGAATCGGTCTTGGAATTTCTGAGGGAATGAGGCACTTTTTCTTGGTATGAAAAAGGTAACAAAAATGTGTATCTGTTGCTGCTGGGAGACTCCATGAAGCAGGCCTCTCTGCAAAGGAAGTCAGTGTAGAATAAAGCAGAATTAAGAGAAAAAGGAGAGGTGGAGGGAATCCAGAAGACCTTGTTGAGACCCTAGATTCAGTCCCAAGTGAAGCAGATATACTCCTGAACACTAGGTACATGAGCCCACACATTCCTCTTTATGCTTAAGCAGTTTGAGTTGAGTTTCTTGCCATCTGCAACATTTAAAAGCCCTGACTAGTGCACATTCCAGGGTTTGGATTTACCCAAAGACCCTGCACAAGGCTGAGGAAGAAGCCTGGGGCCCCATCCAAACAGATCCAGACTGGCAACCTAAATGCTTGTGAGATGAAGATGGTTCACTGTAGCCATCAGTTGCCATACATCAAACCTGCGAGGAGGTCAGAGTCAGGGAATGTTGTATACGACAGCTCAGTAAACTGCACTCTCCAGCTTACCACAGTCCCCACCACTCCCTTCTGTATCTAACACGCCCATTTTCCTCATTTTACTTGACCTTTCTGGTCCCATAAGTTTACCATCCATCACTGGATGGGTGGGCAGATGGATGCATGGACAGATGGATGGATGGATGGATCAGTTAAACAACCAATGAATCAATTAATGGATGGATGAGTGGATGGGGCCAACAGGCAAGTGGTTGCATGTGTAAGTTCCTTCAGTCATGTCCACCTCTGTGCAACCCTATGACCATAGCCCACCATGCTTCTCTGTCCACGGGATTCTCCAGGCATGAATACTGGAGTGGGTTGCCATGCCCTCCTTCAGGGGATCTTCCTGACCCAGGGATTGAACCCGAACTCTTTTACATCTTCTGCGTTAGCAGGCAAGTTCTTTACCACTAGCACCACCTGGGAAGCCCTGGCAAGTGGTTATGTGTTTGCAAATTGAGCCTACATACAAACAGGCATGAGACAAATAATACCCTCACGCCACTGCAGTCAGGGATCACTTGATAACACAGGAAAGGAAAGAGCCATGGACTTACTTCCATGTGGCTCTGGTCTTTGGAACACTGGGGGACAAGACATTCTGGGTAGCACTCACCCCGTAGTTGTTATTCTCCTCTCTGGCCCCCAAGCCAGAGTAGTTAACATAATCCCACCAACACTGCTGTACAAGAAGAAACCATTCCTAGCATTCACAGGCACTACATCACATGAGAAAATTGGCCCAAGGCAGTAGCTTCTTTCTATTCTCAGCATCCACTGAGATCTGGGCAGCAGCCACAGAAAGAGTTACTGAGGATGCGGGCTCTGTGCTTTCACGTCTGGATCTGGAGTCATTGCAGGCAGATGTCCACAAATGTATCTATGGGGCTCTGGCCTTGAAACAAGGATATGAGGAGTCCAGATGGCCATGTGGCTCGAAGAACTGAGAAATAGAAACAAAGAGATAGCAGCGAGGGAGATGATGCTCAGAGCAAGGCCAAGGCCTGTTCCTCTGCCACCGGGCTGATGGCATCACCATGACCTCGGGGAGGTAACTGGTGATTCACAGGGAACCACACCATGAACTATTCATTGTGTTGCGCACGCTCACACTTCAGGCAAGAACTTTAAGAAACCATATTCCATTCACCCCGCTGCGAATCATGGTCCCCCTTTCATGGTCTTTGTGAAGTCATCATAAAGTTCTGAGCAGAAGGACCTTTCCAGGGGTTACTGAGAGGTGATCCCATAACCAGGCAGGTTCGGCTGACTCTTTGCTTGGGATGCAGGTGCTCAGTGGGGACGACCAGGAAAGCAGCACCCAAACTCAGCAGACCTGAACAAGACTAGGTTGGCCGCCGCAAAGACGAGGCACTAACCCAAAACGTGAGGTTCTACATCCCATCTCTCCTTACAGCTGGGAAATGACTGCTTACAAGAGAGAAGGAAAATAGAGCTGCACACAGAACCACTCCAAGAACGGAAAAGAGGGCTACTTACTGGGGGTAAGAAGTACTAGCTTCCTCGGGAATAACCCCTGATGGCAGATACCATCCCTGCCCAGCTTCTGCCCTCAGGATGACTCAGAGCCAGAGCCCGGGAACCACAAACATCGGATGAGCCGTGGACAAGAAGCTCCCGCAGAAGAGCGAAGGGAACGGCACCCACAAATGGTAGTGTGTGGGTACCAGCCAGCAAATGTGCTCTTGCTGGTCACAGCTGGTCAGTTCCGAGAGCTCCTGGTTTTCAGACTGGCTCATCTCCAGGGACCTGCCCAGTGGTCATACACTATGCTTTTTAGAATCACATAGAAATCCGAGTTCAAGTTAACTCCTGGGAATGGGCACAAAGATGCTGAGCCCTCAGTCCCTTGTATCTGTCAGCACCCACTTCTAGGCACACGCCCCCAAGCAGCCTGGGGCCTGAGACACACTTTTGAGCACACAGACTTTCAGCCCTGGGTGTTTGTTTTAACTCACCAGGAGGAAAGAATTTGTTTCTTTTAAAAATATACACAAAGGGAATACATCTGTTTATTTTACGGAATGTATCTTCAGACTTGATTGGGTAAGAAGCAAGGCTAAAAAGCACTCTTTTTCTCTTGGCTCACGCGAGTGTGACTCCTCCGTGGTGACTTCTCCAAAGGCCACAGACAGCAGAGACGTTCAGTCTCTTGTCTTCTGATCGATCTCGTTTGATACCCTGCTGTCACATCACCTTTCAGAACCTCGGGGCTCCAATAACCCCAACCTGCCGTCATCAGCCCCGTGGGGAAGCAGAGTCCCTGCCCAACTGCCCACCTTTCCACCCATCCCGCCCTGTAATGTCGCCAGATAAAATAAGCACTCCCAGTTAAAACTGAATGTTAAATAAAGAGCATAAATTTTTAGTATAAATTCGCCTTTCCAGGTGGCAAAACTGAGGCAGGTTCCTTCCAAGGATAGAAAAGTTCTTCTCTTTTCTCAGCTTGTTTACAGAAGCTCAGCTCAGTGGCCCTCCTTGTGTCCCCTGGCTTCAGTGAAACCTGTCCTTTGCATCTTTGAGGGTGAACTGAGAAGGCCATGGCCTCTGAGGTTCATGGTAACACAGGTAGTCCTCCCACTCAGATGCCAGTGGTGCTTGTGGTTGGAGTCCAAAATATTTCTACATGTAACCACAAGCTCCAGTGCAGAAGAGTCTGGCGAGAGGCAGAGGTAGGAGAGAGGGAGAAATGAGAGGCAGGTATTACCAGAAAAATCTCCAAGGGAGATCTCAGTCTGAGAGATCTCACTACCATTTACAAAAACAGAAAAGAAAAAAACAGTGTTGCCTGGCCTTGGCTGGCTCATGGGCCATGAAGATCTGGTCCTAATTTCTAGCTTCAAGAGTCAATGCCAGCGTGGAGCCCAGCCCGGGATTCCGCAGGGGTCAAGTGGGCCTAACGACACCTGCAGACCTTTCACCTGCCTACAAGGGCACCCAGAGTGGATGATCCATGAGGGCAGGATTGGTGCCCTCTTCTTCTCATCACTATATACCCACCACCTAGCCCAGGCGCTAGCCTCACAGCAAGCACTTGGCAAGCTTATGCTGAGTGAGTGAATGAATGAGTGGATAGATATCCAATATGTCCCAGAAGTAACACGAGCTTTGCAGTGCAAGGGCTCAGAACAACTCAGATGTCCAGTGAAAGGGGTTGGCCTGGATGACCTCTGAGGTCATCTGTAACACCACAAGCCCTTGAGCCATCAGACTCGGGTGAATCACTTCACTGAAACAATTTTAAACACTTCCTTCAAACATCCTAGTTCAGCATCTTAAGTCCTCAAACTAGGCCCAGGGATAACCCTAGGAGGGAAGAGTATAGAGCAGCTTAAAATAAGAACTTGGTGAGGGAAATCGGGGAGAATAACTGGGGAAAAGAAGGCACAGGTGGCTAGGGATTCAAAGAAAGGAATAAGAAAAATATTTCAAGATCCAGCATGGCTGTCCAGGACACACACACTCACACCAGCACAAAGATCCGTCTTCCAGATCCACACTGCCCGCCTGCGCCCCCCAGCCCCATCCCATCATCCTATGACAGTGCTTCTTTGTGGAAGACAACAATAGCTACATTATGCCATTCTGTAATGATCCTAGGAGAAGCGGTTGTGAAGTCAAGGCATTGCGTGAACACGGGGCTACTGCACACCAGCCCACAAGAACAACAACAAAACAACGCCAATCCGCAGAATCCCTAATTCAAATAAAGACTGAACACTGCCCAAGCCACTACCCTCTCACATTTATCTGAGGGCAGGACTCTTTTTTTCCATGTAATTATTTATGTACAAGGCCTTCTTTCACTGGAATTGATAAGGTGTCAGGAGGTTGTTTTTTGTTATTTGTTAGTTCTTCAATAAGGAGGCAGAAAGAAGAGGAAGTAGCAGGAAGGGGGCCATGAGGAAGTGCCAAGGCTGGGGGATGATACACAGAAAACCCTCAAAGGGACCCGAATCTGCCTCTTCTCAGTGAATCCATCCTATTAATATAGAGATGTCATTTCACTACTCCAGCGAAACTGTTTCCAGGGACTTTAGTATAAAATACACAGAACCCTGGATGGTGCAATGGAAAAGTCAGTGGCCAAAACAGGAAAAAAAAAAAAAATCAGAATATCTGAATTCTCGTCACTCTGCCATAACTAGCTGTTTCCTTGGGTTTTTTTGTTTTTTTTTTTTTTTCAAGAAACAGTTTCTGCGAGGCATCGAGCTAGCAACTGAGGGAAACAAAGACGCAGCCACTTTCCTCCCTGAGCCTAGTTTCCTCCTTCTCCACGGGAGAGCCCCTGACCAGCCCTGGAGACACACAGAGCTCTGCGTTCACAGCACAGCCCGCAGCCCCGGCCGGGACCTATTTCCACAGGGAGGAGGAGAATGCCTGCCGCCTCCAAAGCTGAGAGGAAGCCTGAACCTGGAGGAAAGGAGCAGGAGCCACGTGATAACAGGCACACGGGGTCATCTTGGTGGGTCCTGGTAACAGCTAAGGTGTGGAAAAGACGACTGTCTCTAGTCCCTAAGGAAAAAGTGTCTCTTGTCGCCGAAGAAGCCGGTCCCCCTGAACCACAGCCCCTGTGTGCTGCCTCTCCTGGACTCCGGGCAGGGCTTCCTCCCGCTCAGGCCTCCACGCTTCCCAGCCTCCTTTCCTCTCACCTGCCCCACACACTAACACGGGGACTGCACGATCACGCTTTGAAATCATCAGAGGCCCTTCTAGTGATGACCCCACCTCGTTCCTTACATTTCCTGAGAAGCTCCTCAAAGACACCATATTCTCGTCTGTCCATTCCGCGGAGCTCCTACCCTTCCCCAGAACTACTTTTTCACAGTCACTAATTCCTCCCTTTTTTGCCACTTCCTGGCCATGATGCTGCCTGACCAACATCTGATAAGCATTAAGCGTGTTCTCCTTGAAACCCACAGAACCTTGATTTTAATCTTTCAGTTAGTTCCCTCAATGAAAGTTCCCTCAGCGGGGGCCAGGTTGAGGGGCTCAGGCCATTGTAGGACCCAGTCCTTACCCGTCTACCCACCTCGCCACAGCCGCAGCCTTGGCTCCAACCCTCACCTCATATCACCTCCACGCTCATCACCTTTAGCAACAACAGAGTTCAGCCCTGCAAACTCTATGAAACACATTCTGCATTATAATAATTTCTTTCACTGAGAAAGAGGAGGGGTTGCTCTTGCAAGGAACGCCATTTTGGAAGTGCCAAAAACCTGTAGTGGTCGTGTAGCTGTCGCAGGAAGGGGGACCTCTTCCAGAGCCCGAGAGTAGGCTCTTGTCAAAACATTCAGACACTCGCTGACAAAGCAAGAGATTTTATTGGGAAGGGGTGCCCAGGAGGACAGCAGCAAGATGAGGGAAGTCAGGAGGACGGCTCTGCCACGTGGCCCACAGTCTCGGGTTCTATGGTGATGGGGTTAGTTTCTGGGCTGTCTCTGGCCAGTCATTTGACTGAGAGTCCTTCCTGACGGTGTACACATCACTCAGCCAAGATGGATCCAAGTGAGGAGGATTCTGGGAGGACGTATGGACTGGTGTCTCCACTCTCCAATTTGACCTTTCCCAATTTCTTCCCACTGGTGGTAGCTTCTTAGTTCCATCTTCCTTACCAGGACCTCCTGTTGTAAGATAACTTATGGAGGTGGCTACTATGGTGTCTGGCCAGGGCGGGTGGCTTCAGTCAGTGGTTCTCCTAAAAACCAAGTGACTCCTGAAATGTAACGTGATTTTGCATCACTCTCTCCCCAAATTCTCCACTCTCCGAGCCACTGTCCCTTAGCACATTGTCCTGTGCCTTGTTGCAGAATTAACCATGTCAGTCTCATCTGCATTGTGAGCTCCTGCAGGGCAGGCTGGTCTCTTTTTTGCCCCATACTGCCCAGTTCAGTTCAGTTGCTCAGTCGTGTCCAACTCTTTGCAACACCATGGACTGCAGCATGCTAGGCCTCCCTGTCCATCACCAACTCCCGTAGTTTACTCAAACTCATGTCCATTGAGTCGGTGATGCCATCCAACCATCTCATCCTCTGTTGTCCCTGCCGTACTGCCCAGTGCTTAAATATTAATTAAAATGAAGAAAGATGAGGGAGAAATTCAATACCGAATCCCATCTCTATACCATTTGTCTCTTTGGGAAGCTGTTTCCAGGTTTATTTCTAGCATGGCCCAAGGGAGTGCTTGCCTAGCTACCTACAGGTTTACGGAGGAGAGTTTTCTCTGATCTTGGGCATTTCGGAGGCTGCCATCACACTGCACCAAGATATCCAAGCAGGCCCACCAGCTGGACATCCACAAGGAGGACCTTGAAGCAAACACTTCACTTATTCAGGATACAAGTGTCCATAATTCTGTAATTGCCTTTCTTATTCACTGTATGCCCTTGAGCAATCACCTTAAGATGTTTGTTCCTGTTTTCCCATTAATAAAATAAGGATTAAAATATCTGACTCCTAGAGTTGCTGTGAGGATTTGACAAGTAAGTACTAGAGAAAGTGCCTAATACCACACTTAATACATAACAAAGGCTCCATCAATGCTTTATTATTATTATTACTGACAGGCTAGAAAGGGGGCATGATACTGACTCCTGCATAAGCATCATACTGCCCTTTGACTTGGCTAGTTTTGACAGAAGGGCCGTTTGACATTGCCTAAAAAACAAACCACTAAACTTTCAACTTTTAAAAAATACCAGGTAACCTAAGACGAGGAAAATCCCTCTCCCGCCCTGAGGTCATCCCTCTCTGACCTCAGAGATGGGAAAAGATAAGCTCAGAGATGGCGTGAGGGATGTAGTGAGGGTTAGAACCAGGGGAAAGGTCTAGGATAGAATGAGAATTAGGAAAAGGAGTGGGTCAAAGATGGACAGAAGATCTGGAAGCGGGGAGATCGGAAATGGAGTAAGGGTCAGCCTAGGAGGGCAACAGATCGAGGTGAAATTAGGACTATCTGATGGTGCTTACGTTAATAATTTTACCTTTTCACCACCACCCACTAGAAAGTGCCCTGCTTTGTAAAGGAGGAGTGTGTGTGTTGGGGTAGGGGGGTGAGGGGCAGAGGGGAGAACCCTGAACTGAGTGAACATTTTCAAACAAACAAGACATTCTGAACTCAAACAGTAAAAGTCACTGAGCTGGTCAAATCCCACTGGTCCTTCCCCACAAGTGGAGCTGGCAAGAAAGTTCTAGAAACTAGCTCTGCCCACAGCACGTAAAAGCCTGGTGAATTTTGCATTCCAAGGACAAGAGGTTTCCAAATTAAAATTTTAAGAGTGTGTGAAAATAGTTCACCATTTACTTTTAGGATGAGGTAGTGTTTAGAATGTCAGCCTAGAAATCCAAGTACTGTTTTCAGAGATGCTGTCTATTCTGGGAGGGGGGAAACTCTTCCCAAAAGCTTTTTGCTTCCATCCAAACTTCTGAGATCTTGGACCCAGAAAGACAGAAGGGTCTGAACAGCTTCTTCCACCGAGGAATCAGCCAGAGGTCTCCGGGCTTATAGAATGTACTCCAGAAGCCAAGACTTGGATTTTGATAGTCTGGGGAGCTCAGGAACGGTCCTGTTGATTTGAGTTCCACCCCCTAGGCCAGACCACCTACTTGCTATGGAAACTCAGGTGAATGATTTCACCTCTCTGAGCCTCTGTTTGCTCATCTGGCCCTTCTGGACAAGCTGAACTTGGCAGGGCCTTTCAGCTCTGATATCCATTCCGGTTGAAAAGAAAAAAAAAAAGTTCACTGAGCACCTCCTACGTGTCAGACACCTTCTAGACTCTGGGGTACAATGGGTTCCAGCCATTACGGGGCTTACATTCTAGCTCCAATGTACTGCGAGTTCCAAAGAGCTTATGAAGAATACACCCTGTATTTTGAGCTTGTATATCTCAGAAAAAGAGATAGGGCAGGGGCTCCACAGGATAGAATGTAAAGCTTATGGGTGATTAATTGCCACCCCGTTAGTAAGTAGGACAACAGTACTTCTTCCTTCTAAAATGTTTTAAGTTGCTAAAATGTACTGAGTTTTTGTGGGTTTTGTTTTGGTGGTTTTTTGGTTTGTTTGTTTGTTTGTTTTTGATGGGGGGATTTTTTTGGTAACGGTGTGTTTTTTCTGACAAGGGGTTGCAAAATGGAACTGTGGATATGGGAGAGAACAAGGAGCCTTGAAGAAGGTCTAATGTGAGCAGAGGACAGACGTGGGACAAAACAGAGGTGCTCCAAGAACCCCACACTTCTGCTAAGGTCAAAGATTTCACTCCAGAACATTCACACTCTTTCAGTCACTGGAAACTTTATTACCATCTCCAAACAGGGTGCAGGGCTGCCCAGCCCTGCCGGGATACTGCCTGATGACTCAAGACCTGGTCGCTCCACATGAGGCCTTGGGGCAGAATGTAGCAGGGGAGGATATGAGGACATGGGGAAAGAGTCAGACAACAGCAAGTGAGCACAGGTCAAGCCACCCTCTTTTCCAACCCATATGCAAGCCTATGTCTGGAAGGAAAATCAGTTCTAGGTTCTTTCGGCTGGTCGAAGAATTACCTTGACATGAGACAAATCAATAGGAGAAAACCAAACAAAAATTTAATGACATGTACACATGGGGGAAACCCAGGAAGACTAAGTAACTCCCCCAAATGGCCAAAGTCCTCACCTTAATTACCATTCTCGGCTAAAGACCAAAGAGAATGCTGGGGGAAGGGGAGTGGGGGAAGGGGGCTGGGGGGCGGGGAGTCATCTGTGGGAGGTGAGCAGGAAAGTACAGTAAAAAAGGATAAGGTTGTGGCACAGCTTGAGGTCATCGCCTTCCTCTTGGGTAGTGTTTCTGGAGATCTGGTCAGCTTCTTTTTGATACCTGAGGGAGAAACCCTTATGAAAGGAAATTTCCCTTATAAATGCAAATATTTCTTACAAAACAGTAACTCCTACTCAGTGTTCAGTTTGTTTTTCTTTTCCCTGTTGGCTGTTTCTCAGAAAATAACCAGCTTAAGATAATTAATATACCAAAGAGACATATTTGGGGGTGGCAAATTCTGTCCCCCTACACCTGACTGCCCTCTGTCCACCAGAGCTTCCAGATGCTCAACCCCAGGGAAGGAGGGAGGGCGTGGGGCTGCAGAGCACAGGTGCCTTGCATTTCAGACCCCAGCTGTGTGGAAGGGCAGGGTCTGCACAGCCAGGGTGGAACCAGAAGTGAAGAAGGCTCTGGAGAGGAAGGAGGACCCTGGGAGGGGTTCTCAGCCCAGGTGTGTACAAGAGTTCCTGGGGAGCAGCTATGAAAGCTGGATCCCTGGTCCCTCCCCACCCTCTCCTGATTCAGTGGACTAGGGTGGAGACCGGGAGCTTGACTTTTCATTTTCACTGTGCTCTCCAAAATAATTCTGACACAAGCAGGCCATTGCCAACCCTTTGAGGACCCCTGTGAATAAAAGAGTAGAACTTGAGGTTCTACTTGAGAACTGTATACATCTCTCTTTAGGTGAGTGGTTTGGGAAGTTTGTTGTTGTTGTTCAGCTGCTCAGTTGTGTCCAACTGTTTGCAACTCCATGGACCGCAGCACTCCAGGCTTCCCTGTCCATCACCAACTCCCGGAACTTGCTCAGTCTCACGTCCATCGAATCGGTGAAGCCATCCAACCATCTCATCCTCTGTCACCCTCTTCTCCTTCCACCTTCAATCTTTCCCAGCATCAGGGTCTTTTCAAATGAGTCAGTTCTTCGCATCAGGTGGCCAAAGGATTAGAGTTTCAGCTTCAGCATCAGTCATTCCAATGAGTCTGTGCTTTTTAATATGCTGTCTAGGTTGGTCATAGTTTTTCTTCCAAGGAGCAAGCGTCTTTTAATTTCATGGCTGCAGTCACCATCTACAGTGATTTTGGAGTCCAATAAAATAAAGTCTGTCACTGATTCCATTGTTTCCCCATCTATTTGCCATGGGCCGGATGCCATGATCTTAGTTTTTCGGATGTTGAGTTTTAAACCAGCTTTTCATTCTCCTCTTTCACTTTCATCCAGAGGCTCTTTAGTTCCTCTTCGCTTTCTGCCATAAGGGTCCTGTCATCTGCATATCTGAGGTTATTGATATTTCTCCCAGCAATCTTGATTCCAGCTTGTGCTTCAACCAGCCTGGCATTTCACATGATGTACTCTGCCTATAAGTTAAATAAGCAGGGTGACAATATACAGCCTTGATGTACTCCTTTCCCAATTTGGGACCAGTCTGTTGTTCCATGTCCAGTTCTAACTGTTGCTTCTTGACCTGCATACAGATTTCTCAGGAGGCAGGTCAGGTGGTCTGGTGGTCTGGTCTGGTCTGGTAGTCTGGTCTGCTCTCAGGAGGCAGGTCAGGTGGTCTGCTCTTCAAATCTCTTGAAGAATTTTCCACAGTTTGTTGTGATCCACACAGTCAAAGGCTTTAGTGTAGTCAATAAAGTAGAAGTAGATGTTTTTTCTGGAACTCTCTTGCTTTTTTTGATGATCCAACGGATGTTGGCAATTTGCTCTCTGGTTCCTCTGCCTTTTCTAAATCCAGCTTGAACATCTGGAAGGCCTAGGTTCACGTACTGCTGAAACCTGGCTTGGAGAGTTTCAAGCATGACTTTGTTAGCGTGGGAAACTGTGGTGGGGGACAAAAATGATGACAAAGGGAAACAGGGGGCAAAGGGGCGGGGCACAGCCCTTAACAAATAAAGTGTGAATACAACATAAACTGATTAGAACCAACTAGACCCAAAACCACCACAGATTCAACTTCCAGAGGACTTTGAGCCTCAGTATTTGCTCATTGTACACATTAGCATGTGTAAAATGACAGACCAACAGGTGCTATTACAGTTCTGAGGCCAAGCATAAATAACCAAAAAGTGGGCAGTGGCCCAATTCCTGGAAATCCCTTCCCTTTTTCCAAAATAGTTGGAACAATCTGCCTATGAAATTGTTATTGTTTAGTAACTAACTCATGTCTGACTCTCTGCAGCCCCATGGACCAGGCTCCTTTGCCCTTGAGATTTCCCAGGCAAGAATACTGAAGTGGGTTGCCATTTCCTTCTCCAGAGGATCTTCCTAACTCAGGGCACATGCATCTCCTGCACTGGCATAAGGATTCTTTGCCACTAAGCCACCAGGGAAGCCCAGCCTATGAAATTACCCAGCCCATAAAAGCTGCTGCTGCTGCTGCTGCTGCGTCTCTTCAGTCGTGTCCGACTCTGTGCAACCCCATAGACAGCAGCCCACCAGGCTCCCCCATCCTCCCTGGGATTCTCCAGGCAAGAACACGGGAGTGGGTTGCCATTTCCTTCTCCAATGCATAAAAGTGAAAAGTGAAAAGTGAAAGTGAAGTCGCTCAGTCGTGTGCAACTCTTAGCGACCCCATGGACTATAGCCTACCAGGCTCCTCCATCCATGGGATTTTCCAGGCAAGAGTACTGGAGTGGGGTGCCATTGCCTTCTCCACCATAAACGCTAACCACCCATATTTCAGGCTGCTCTTGCCTTTTGCAATGAACCTCATCCAGTCTGTGGAATGTATGTCTCTCAAAATAAATTCACTTCTTACATATCACTTTGCCTCTGGCTGAATTCCTTCTGCACTGAGACATAAAGAATCTGAGCTTCATTAAGTCCTCAAACAAAGTGAAAGTGTTAGGCACTCAATTGTGTCTGACTCTTTGTGATCCCATGGACTGTAGCCCACCAGGCTCCTCTGTCTATGAAATTTTCCAGGCAAGAATACTGGAGCATGTTCTCCAGGGGATCTTCCCGACTCAAGGATTGAACCCAGGTCTCCTGCACTGCAGGCACATTCTTTACCATCTGAACCACCAAGGAACTTAATTAAAAGTTAATGGTTGCTTCCATGTCCTGGCTATTATAAACTGTGCTGCAATGAACATTGGGGTACAAGTGTCTCTTTCAATTCTGGTTTCCTCGGTGTATATGCCCAACTGTAGGATTGCTGGGTCATAAGGCAGTTCTATTTCCAGTTTTTTCAGGAAGCAACCTTGATGTCCATCAGCAGATGAATGGATAAGAAAGCTGTGGTACATATACACAATGGAGTATTACTCAGCCATTAAAAAGAATACATTTGAATCAGTTCTAATGAAGTGGATGAAACTGGAGCCTATTATACAGAGTGAAGTAAGCCAGAAAGAAAAACATCAATACAGTATACTAATGCATATATATGGAATTTAGGATGGTAACGATAACCTTGTATTTGAGACAGCAAAAGAGACACAGATGTATAGAACAGTCTTTTGGACTCTGTGGGAGAGGGAGAGGGTGGGATGATTTGGGAGAATGGCATTGAAACATGTATAATATCATATAAGAAATGAATCGCCAGTCCAGGTTCGATGCAGGATACAGGATGCTTGGGGCTGGTGCACTGGGATGACCCAGAGGGATGGTATGGGGAGGGAGGAGGGAGGGAGGTTCAGGATGGGGAACACATGTACAACTGTGGCAGATTCATGTTGATGTATGGCAGAACCAATACAATATTGTAAAGTAACTAACCTCCAACTAAAATAAATAAATTTTGTTAAAAAGATTTAAAAAATGATCCACATAAAAAATAAAAATAAATAAATAAATAAAAGTTAATGGGTCCGAGTCCCAGTTCAAGTTTTGGCTGAGTAAAAGTCTTATCCATAGGTTCAAGTCCCAATCTGAAAGTTTGGGGCTGGTTTGAATCCCATCTGAGTAGTGCAGTTTCAGAAGGAGGAAGGGAAGGGCAGAGAATGGGAACCACATTTACTCAGCAGTGTCCTGCATTGACACTTGAGCACCCATGATTCCGAGTTGGAAGAAAGATGAGTCTTGCTTGTATGGAGAACAATCCACTTCCCCAAATCTGAGAATGGTAGTATAAAATGGGGTCCCTCACCCAATAAGACCCTGCCTCTGCATCAGAACTCTTTTTCCCAGTCAGGCCTGGCACTGCCTTGGTCTTCCCTATGTTACGTTGGCCCCTGGGCTCAGAAGATCCCTTGCTTTCCATGTCAGGAAATAGGGCTATTAAAGATGTAATTAGCTAGAATGAAGTTATGAGGGTGGCTCCTAATCCAACATGTCTGGTATCTTTACACAAAAAGGGGGAATTTGGACACAGAGACATCTGTGAAGATGAAGGCAGAGATCAGGGCAATGCCTCTACAAACCAAGAAACACCAAAGTTGCTGGCAAACCTCTGGAAACTAAAACAAACCTAGAACAGAGTCTCCCTCACGAGGAACCAGACTTGTGGGCCCCATGATCTTGGACTTCCAGCCTCCAGAACTATGAGGCAATAAATGTTACCTCAGGCCCCTAGTCTGTGGTATCTGGTTACAAAAGCCTTAACAAACTCATACACCCATAACTTCACTTCTCTTCACCACACTGACCATTAATGGGCAAGTGAGAAACTTCCAGAAATTCATCATATTTACTTTCCTATCCAACAAACCAACATGGTGGAAGAAATTCAAAGATAAACAAAACAGAGTCCCTGCCCTCCAGGGGCTCACAGATAAGCAACTGTTTGCCACTATCCAAAACACTCTCATGGGCATCCTCCTGTACATCCCAGATCTTATCCTGAGGTGCCAGGCAGTGGAGGGGTGGGGGACAGGCATCAGGTCACGTGATCCCCTCTACAGATGGGAACAGTGGAGTTCTGGAGAGCTGGTGACTGGCTCCAGAGCCCTCAGCCATTAAGTGGCCGGAAAGCCACTGCAGCGAGGTCTTCTGAGTCCAAGAAGATGTCTGGTGAGGCTGTTTCCTTTCAGTCTGCCTTGCGGCCTCTTGCCTCTCCCGCAAGCAGAAGCTGCAGCACAGTGGCAACTGGAAATACGCAGCTGGTATCCAAGATCGGTTCCAAGCAAGCTCCAGAAGGCAAGGAGGGAGACCAGCCAAGGAGAAAAGACTGCTGCGCCTACCACCCCAGCCCCCAGGCCCCCCGCCTCTTCCAGCTCACAGGCCCTGCAGGTTCCTGGTAACGGTGCCACCCAGTGTTGTCAAAATAGCGAGCAGCTGGAAAGAATTCCAGAATGAAATCTACGTGCCTCTGCCGCTTCCTAAATGGCTGCAACTGTGGCGGCTAAACCCGCTAATGTGCTAAGCATTTTCTGGCAGAGCCGGCAGACAGGACTGGTATTTTGGGAGCTGGGAGGGGCTTGCAGGCATCATCCTTGGCAAGTCCTGGAAGGAGGTGGAGGCAAGGAGAACCAACCCAGAATGCTTCCCATGAAGTCACCGGGAGCCACCGGGAATCCCTGGAGCGCTGGGCGCTGGGCCTGGGGGGCAGCACCGGAGGGCACAGAGGCCTCCTGGGGCAACAGGGGAGGGGCTCCAGGGTGCAGGCGACAGCAGACGCTCTTTCTGCTGACGCAGAGCGGTGTGATGCTGTCCTCGAGGCCAGCAGCCTGGCCAGGCCCTGTCTGTTTGCCTCTGAGGTGACAGGGCAGGGCCTGTGGTGACCAGGCAAAGGACAAGAAGCCAATGCCCAGGGCAAGCCAGCAAGACTCACTGAGAGGGCTCTGAGGATAAGGTCATTCCACACGGTTGGGACATCACAACAGGGTTGGGGACAAGGGGAACTTTCATACATGGTGACCTCGGATTTCACCCCAGCCCCTCAAGCAGTAACTTCTCATGGCGCCCTGGTGTTTGAGAGCTCTTTTAAAATATGAGCCCAGGGACTCCTCCTATGATGCAGTGATTAAGACTCTGCCTTCTAATGCCGGGGGTATGGTTTCGATCCCTGGCTGGGGAATTATGATCTCATATACCTCAGGGTATGGCAAAAAAAAAAAAATTAAGTAGATTTTTAAAACTTGTAAAATTATTTTTTTTAATATGATGCCAGGAAAAGAAGCAAACCCCCAAATCTGGATCAAAAGTAGGTCCCGGCGTTCCTTTGTCCTTGATGTGCTCAACTTCTTGGAGAAACCAGAGGGTTCTGACAGAGTGAAGAGGCGGATGTTGGGGACCAGGAGATGGAGCTGGTGAAGAGCCCTTTCCCAAGGAGACACCGGGGACAGGAAGTGGTGAGAGGACAGAGCCGTGCAGCTCAGATGACAGAGACACAGGTCAATCTGGGAACACAGAAGCCAGTAAAACCCTGACAGGATTCAGTCTGGAGGGAAAAAAAATCCCAACTGATAGAAACTGCTGAGAGCTTGCAGCTTTTAAAGCCCTTCTAGCAAAAGGATCTTTGGAAGCTTTGCAAACCCTGACCACACAGCCAGTCAGCCGCAGCCTGGCCCACAGAGCTGAGAGCTTTTGCTAAATCAGAACAAACCTACTCACAAATATCTCATCCTGGCCTCCCCCTGGCACCCGTTCCTTTCCTGTCTGTGTGTCTGTCTTCCTCGGAAATGAAGTCGTCCCCGAGCAGAGTGGGGAGAGTGCTGAAGAGGCCAAGGGGAGCTGAGGGGCCCGACAGCAATCTCAGCTCCACTACTCACTAGCCACTGACCCCGGGCAAGGCACTGAATCTTTATGAGACTCATTTTTTAATCTGCAAAAGTGGAGATAGAGAAGCTGCGACTGGGGACTTTCCTGGCGGGCCAGTGGTTGGGACTTCTCCCTCGCAGTGCAGGGGACGTGGGTTTGATCCCTGGCCAGGGAAATATTAATAAGATCGGGCATGCTGCATGGTGTAGCCAGTTTTTCTTTTTTTCTTTTAAAGCTGTGACTGGAAGGTTGGTGGGAGGACTGAGATTGAACACAGAGCCAGGGTCGCTCCAGGAGGGCTGGTCCCCACCTCCCCACCTTCCTCTCCAAGGCCTCCAGCACCTTGTTCACCGTGGGGAGGATGCAGACCAGTGAGCGTTAATTAAGTTGGGGAGACAAAAGGATCTGTATATAAAACAACCAGTCACGAATTTAATTGAATCCCCTCTAACAGCACCCTTGCCCACCCACCCACCTTCCCCCATAGTCTCTCAGTAGACCTGTTTTAGCAGGGCCTCTGTGTTTACAACTCTCGGTGGACACCATCCACATTCTATTCTGTGAGCCCAGAAGGGAGCTTCATTCAATAGACGTTACCCCCAAGGGTGAGCAAAGTTGCAGCCCTACTAAAGCACTTTTTTAGTGTTAGCATCTTCAGGAAGGCTTTTCTGAGGTTTCCCATGGCTTCCCTCTTTCTTCTTGCAGTGCCAGAAGCATTTCCTTATGGAGCTCATTAAATTCTGCCTTTGTAATACTTGAGGTATGTTTATGTGTACGATTGCAGCAAGAGTTGGATCTGACCTTTATATTCCCTGCAGCACCTAGTAGGATACTAATTCATTTCACAAGGCCAGCATTAACCTGGTACCCTAACTAGTCAAAGGCATTACCAATATTTTTTTCATTTTAAAAACCTCAACCCTTACCTCACATCATATATAAACATTAACTCAATACGAATCATACAGCTAAATATAAAAACTGAAACTATGAAACTTCTAGAAGAAAATGAGGGAGAAAATCATTGTGACTTTGGATTAAGCAAGGAGGAGAAAATGGCAACCCACTCCAGTATCCTTGCCTAGAAAATCCCATGGACAGAGGATCCTGGCAGGCTATAGTCCATAGGGTCACACAGAGTCTAACACGACTGAAGCAACATAACACAGCACTCAGCAGCACAAAGATTTCTTCGACAGGACACAAAGTGCATAATCCATAGAAGAAAAAAAAATTGATATACTGGACTTGATCAGAATTTAAAACATCTGCTCTTTGAAAGGCGCTAATAAGAAAATAAAAACACAAGCCACAGATTTGAAGCAAATATTTGCAAATCGTATATCTGATAAAGTCTATGTAGTCAGAATATATAAAGAACTCTTAAAACTCAATAATAAGACAAATGACCCAATTTTTTTAATGGCCAAAAGAACTGAATAGACATTTCACAAAAGAAGTAATACAGATAGCCAAAAAGCCTGTGGAAAAAAATGTTCAACACCATTAGTCATCAGGAAAATGCAATTAAAATCACAATGTGATATCACTGAACATCTATTATACTGGCTAAAATTAAAAAGACTGGCAATGCCACACATTGGCAAGGATATAGAATAACTGGAACTCTCATGTACTGCTGGTGGGAATGCACCACTTTGGAAGGCACTTTAGCAGTTTTTATAAAATTAAATATACACTTCTGACCCAGCAATCCCACTCCTAGGCATTTGCTGAAGAGAAATGAAAACATAGGTCTGCGCAAAGACCTACATATATAAATGTTCATAGCAGCTTTATTTATAATGCCCCAGACTTGGAAACAGGCCAAGTGTTCATCAATTGATAAATAAATACACAAGCGGTGAACCATGCATACAATGGAACGCATCCATACAGTGACTGGGATGAAGCTTAAGTGCACTGTATTAGTTTCCTATTCCTGCTGTAATGAATTATCACAGGCCTAGTGGCTTAAAACACTACACATTTACTCTCTTTTAGTTCTAGAGATTGTAAATCCAAAATCAGTCTCCCGGGGCTACTGTCAAGGTGTCAGCAGAACTAGATCCTTCTAGAGGATCTGAGGAGAAAATCCCTTTATGTTTTCCAGTCTCTAGAGATGACCTGCACTCCCTGGCACATGTCCCTTCCTCAAGGCCACCAGTAGAGCATCTCTCTTCCCCGCCTCCCACCTCTGCTTTGAAGGAGTAGGAGTTTCACCAAAGGCACAGAGGTGTAGCAACCTTTGGGAATTTCAGTATTTCCAGGGTATATGATGTTACATTTCAAAGATAAGGAAACTAAGATTCAGAGAAATCAAGTATTTCACCCCAGGTCTAGGACATGGTGAAAAACAGAGATTAAGACCAACCCCAAGAAAAAGAAATGCAAAAAAGCAAAATGGCTGTCCGAGGAGGCCTTACAAATAGCTGTGAAAAGAAGACAAGTGAAAAGCAAAGGAGAAAAGGAAAGATATACCCATTTGAATGAAGAATTTCAAAGAATAGCAAGGAGCGATTAGGAAGCCTTCCTCAGCAATCAACGCAAAGAAATAGAGGAAAAACAATAGAAAGGGAAAGACCAGAGATCTCTTCAAGAAAATTAGATACCAAGGGAACATTTCATGCAAAGATGGGCTCAATAAAGGACAGAAATGGTATGGACCTAACAGAAGCAGAAAATAATGAGAAGTGGCAAGACTACACAGAAGAACTGTACAAAAAAGATCTTCAAGACCCAGATAATCATGATGGTATGATCACTCACACTCACCTAGAGCCAGACATCCTGGAATGTGAAGTCAAGTGAGCCTTAGGAAGCATCACTGCGAACAAAGTTAGTGGAGGTGATGGAATTCCAGTTGAGCTATTTCAAATCCTAAAAGATGATGCTGTGAAAGTGCTGCACTTAATATGCCAGCAAATTTGGAAAACTCAGCAGTGACCACAGGACTGGAAAAGATCAGTTTTCATTCCAATCCCAAAGAAAGGCAATGCCAAAGCATGCTCAAACTACCACACAATTGCACTCATCTCACATGCTAGTAAAGTAATGCTCAAAATTCTCCAAGCCAGGCTTCAGCAATACGTGAACTGTGAACTTCCTGATGTTCAAGCTGGATTTAGAAAAGGCAGAGGAACCAGAGATCAAATTGCCAACATCTGCTGGATCATCGAAAAAGCAAGAGACCTCCAGAAAAACATCTATTTCTGCTTTATTGACTATGCCAAAGCCTTTAACTGTGTGGATCACAAGAAACTGTAGAAAATTCTGAAAGAGATGGGAATACCAGACCACCTGACCAGCCTCTTGAGAAACCTGTATGCAGGTCAGGAAGCAACAGTTAGAACTGGACATGAAAAAACAGACTGGTTCCAAATCAGGAAAGGAGTACGTCAAGGCTGTATTGTCACCCTGTTTATTTAACTTATATGCAGAGTACATCATGAGAAATGCTGGGCTGGAAGAAACACAAGCTGGAATCAAGATTGTTGGGAGAAATATCATTAACCTAAGATATGCAGATGACACCACATTTATGGCAGAAAGTGAAGAGGAACCAAAGAGTTTTTTGATGAAGGTGAAAGAGGATAGTGAAAAAGTTGGTTTAAGGCTCAACATTCAGAAAACTAAGATCATGGCATCCAGTCCCATCACTTCATGGCAAATAGATGTGGAAACTGGCTGACTTTCTTTTTGGGGGCTCCAAAATCACTGCAGGTGGTGACTGCAGCCATGAAATAAAAAGATGCTTACTCCTTGGAAGGAAAGTTATGACCAACCTAGACAGCATATTGAAAAGCAGAGACATTACTTTGTCAACAAAGGTCTGTCTAGTCAAGGCTATGGTTTTTCCAGTAGTCATGTAAGAATGTGAGAGTTGGACTATAAAGAAAGCTGAGTGCCGAAGAATTGATGCTTTTGAACTGTGGGGTTGGAGAAGACTCTTGAGAGTCCCTTGGACTGCAAAGAGATCCAACGAGTCCATCCTAAAGGAGATCAGTCCTGGGTGTTCACTGGAAGGACTGATGTTGTAGCTGAAACTCCAATACTTTGGCCACCTGATGTGAAGAGCTGACTCATTGGAAAAGACCCTGATGCTGGGAAAGATTGAGGGCAGGAGGAGAAGGGGACGACAGAGGATGAGATGGTTGGTTGGCATCACCAACTTAATAGACATGAGTTTGGGTAAACTCCAGGAGTTGGTGATGGACAGGGAGGCCTGGTGTGCTGTGGTTCATGGGGTCACAAAGAGTCGGACATGACTGAGTGACTGAACTGAACTAAACTGAATGTTCAAGCCCAAGGCCTCAGAATCCAAATCCAGAGATTTTCCCAGTACATGTGAGCCGTCAAACATCCCCACACTGACCTTGAAGGCCTCCAGCCTTGGGTGCTGAATGGGTACCTCCACCATGTCTCAGAGCCCTGTGCCCCCTGCCCACTCCATCAGAGATGACCCCTGCCTCCAGACACCTAGAAGCAGCTCAGCCTGTGGCATCAACATGACCCTGGGTCTTTGGCTCCCACCACCCTGGGGCCAGCTGATTCCCAGCCCCAGTTGGATGAAATTATTACCTTAATAAGACTGATATTTGCATCCTGCTTTTTATTTGTCAGCACTCGTTCACATAGATTATTTTCCTTGAATTTCCCATTGTGTGAGGCTAAGGGTGCAGCTATTATCAATCTCACTTCATAGATCAGAAAGCTGAGGTGCTGGGGATGGAAGGAGGCTGGCCACACTCATGCAGCAAGTGTGTAAAAACCAAATCAGAATTTACTGTGGGCTTCCTGCTCCCCGCACCACGTACATGCGAGCATGCTAAGTCACTTCAGTCAACCCTACGGACAGTAGCCTCCAGGCTCCTCTGTCCACAGGATTCTCCAGGCAAGAATACTGGACTAGGTGGCCATGTCTTCCTCCAGGGGATCTTCCCGACCCAGGGATCAAACCTGCATCTCTCACGTCTCTTGCACTGACGGAGGGTTCTTTACCATGGGAAGCTCTCCCACAGCACAAGCGCCTATAGTTCAGAGAACAGAACTGGGCAAGCCTGCTAACCTCACTGAGCCTCACCTTTCCTGACCTGTAGGACGGATAATGGGGTAATGTCTGCCCTGCCAATCACACAATGCATAAACAAAAAAGTTTCAAAAGGTAGAAGAAAGTGCATAAAAGTATTTTGGGTACTCAAAATGTACAAAAGGTAAGGAACTGTTCTGATTATATTCTCAAGGAATGTAATTTTCTTTGTTTCTTTCATTCCCTCAGAAAGCCAGTTTCTTCTGCCTTCTTTATTTCTGGTTAAAGCAGAGAAGTTCTAACCAACAGCTCAACTTGAATCTCAAGGTCAATGTTGAATTCTACCTTCCAGTGTCACCCTTTCAGGAATCAAGAACTGGCAAGTCCCCACCCCCAGCCCCATCCCATCCTCTCTTTAAAGCTAGAAATTGCCAGGTCTCACTTTCTGTTCTCATTCCCTCTCTCCAATCAGAACCAACCTACACATTGCTAAAGCAACACTCCCAGCACATCTCTCAGTGGCTTGTGCCCCCCACCCCAGGGGACAGAGTCTGGGGGGTCCTCCACAGGCTGCCGCTGCCCCTGCCGGCCTCTCTGACTTGTCTCCCACAACTACTTTTCGCCAGGTGAGGCCAAGTGGCCCGCATTTCACGACAGCTCTGCCCTCTGCTTACCTTATACCCCCCTGTGTGGATCTGTGTGTCCTTAGTTGCTCAGTCGTGTTTGACTCTTTTTTTTTTCTTTTTTTTTTCGTGTTTGACTCTTCACCACTCCATGGACTGTAGCCCAGCAGGCTCCTCTGTCCATAGGATTTTTCAGGCAAGAATACTGGAGTGGGTAGCCATTTCTTTTGCCAGGAGATCTTCCTGACCCAGGGATCGAACTTGCGCTTCCTGTGTCTCCTGCATTGGCAGGAGGATTCTTTACCTGCTGAGCCAGCAGGGAAGATATATCTCCTCTAAGAACTCCCCTTCCCACTAGTCACTCAACTGTTGAGGAAGAATCAAGCGAGTCCTTCAACTCTTCACATAAACCTCAACTCCAAGTGAAGCAAAGAACTGAGGTTAAAAAAAAATTTTTTTTAAAGGAAGAATTATATAGGTGATTATCTATCTGATAGCTGAATGGGAGTGTGGAATTTCTAAGATAAACAGCAGTGAAATAAATCAGTGGCTCACAAAAGAAAAACAGTAACATCTACATAAGTTCTACTTATTTTAAGTGAATATCAGTATCAAAAATGTTAGTAAAATCAAACTTGACCTCATGTAAATATAGAAAGTAACTCCAAATTGATCTTAGAATTAAATTAAGCATTAAGATTATAAAATTTCCAAAAGAAAACATAAAGGGAAACCTTAGTACAGGCAAAATTTTCTCAGGACACAAAAGCAAGAAACACAAAAGGAAAAGATAAAGTTGAACTTTGTCAAACTTAAAAGTTTCTCTTCTTCAAAAGACTCTTAAAGACAGGAATAGCAGTTGCCCAACTGTGTTAGTGGAATTGATCTCACTGAATTGTATATTTAACATAATTAAAATGGCATCATGTTACATATATTTTACCACAATGGGGAGAAAACACTCTGTTAGGAAGATGAATAGGCAAAACACAGTCTGAGAGAAATTATTCATCATACATAGATATGATGAAGGACCTATATCTAGAATGCATAAAGAACCCTAGCATTTCAGTACTGAGAAGACAAACCAATTTTTTTTTTAATGGGCAAAGATTTGAATAGACACAGTCAGTCAACAAGCACATGAAAATATACTTAATATCATTAGTCATCAGGAAAATGCAAACTGAAACCATAAGACACCACACCCACTAAAATAATTAAAATTTTAAAAATTGATAATATTAAGTGCTGGTGAAGATGCATAGCAGCCAAAATGCTCATACATTTTGGGGAATATAAAATGGCTCAGCCACTTCAGAAGAGTGTGGCAGTCGCTTATATAGAAACATGTGCTTGCTATATGACTGAGCAGCTTCATGTCTACGAATTTACCCAAAAAGGGAGGAAAAAATATGTCTACAAAAAGACTTGCACACAGTTGCTCACAGCAGCTTCATTCATTGTAACCAAAAACTGACAACAACCCAAATGTCCATCAACTGGTGAGTGGATAAAAAATCGTTGTATAGTCATAGAGTGGAATAAAAAGGAACAAACTACTACCATACACAAAAACAATAATGGGTAAATCTTAAAAAAAAAAAAAGGCTAAGTAAAATAAGCTAGATTCTAAAAAACACATACAGTATGATTCTATTTACATGAAATTTTAGCATCAACAAAACTAACCTATAGTGTTAGAAAGCAGATCACTGGTTACCTGGGGCAAGAGATGGGGTGGACTGCAAAGAGGCCCAAGGAAATTTGGGGGGAATGATAGAAACAGTCTGTCCTGGTTGTGGTTACATGGGAATATACACTTGTCAAAATCCAGAGAACGATATGCTTCAATGAATACAATTTATTGTGTGTAAATAATATCATAATAAAGTTGGTTTAAAGTAATATAAAAGTCAAACCACAAAGTACTAAAAATATTTGCCACATATATGTCAGATATGACAAATCGGTATCAGTAAGTGCCCACATAAGTCGATATTAAAAGCACTGACACCTTAACAGATAAAAGGCCAAAGGACACATAAGCCACACAACAGGAAATAAGAATAGCTAATAAACAAGTTAAAAACTTAAAAAGTGAAATGCCATATTTCAGATACTAAATTAGCAATGCTTTTTGTTTAATGATAAGGCTACTATTGTAGGGCAAGATAAGCACCCTTCTGGTGAAAACATAAATTGGTACATCTCTGGAATACAGTTTGGCAATAAGGATCCAGAGACAACAATTTCTTGATTATTTGACTTACTCCTAGGAACCTATGCTAAAAATAATCAAAACTAGAGATCAGTATATAAGAATTTTCATTACTGACTTAAGACAAGCCACTACACTGAGTAAATATGAATATCAGTATGATAAAATAGCAAATGCTTGTCCAGAGAAGGAACTTAACAAATATATTTTAAATGTACTTTTATATACTATATATGAACTTTTTAAGAAGGAGCTATATAGGTTACTTACACTAGTGGGTAAAGAAATGTATATGTAATTTTTCTCATTATAACAAAGATTAGAAATCACCTAAATACCCATCAAGAGAGGTGAAATTAAATAAATCACAGTGTAGCCACACAATGAAATACAGTACATCTATTAAAAATAGGACAGATATATACCTATTGATATGGATCTCTGAAATATATTGTTAAATTGAAAAAGCAAGGTGCAGAACAGAGCATTTAGAATGCAAGCTATTTTAAGAGGGGAAAAAAAGGATCAGTTCAGTTCAGTCACTCAGTCTTGTCCAACTCTTTGCGACCCCATGAACCGCAGCATGCCAGGCCTCCCTATCCATCACCAACTCCCAGAGTTCAACCAAACTCATGTCCATTGAGTCGGTGATGCCATCCAGCCATCTCATCCTCTGTCATCCCCTTATACACATTTATACTCATAGAACAACTCCAGAAAGAATAGGGAAGAAACAAAATGAGTGACAGTGGTTGGCTCTGTGTTAAAGAACTAGGGGGACTTCCCTGGCAGTTCAGTGGTTAGGGAGCCAAGCCTTCACTGCCATGCATGTGCACTCAGTTGCTACGTTGGGTGCCACTCTTTGAGGCTCCTCTATCCATGGAATTTCCCAGGCAAGAATACTGCAGTGGGTTACCATTTCCTCCTCCAGGGGATCTTCCCGACCCAGGGATTGAACTTGCATCTCCTGCATTGACAGGCAGATTCTTTACCATTGAGCCACCTGGGAAGCCCTTCATTGCCATGGCCAGGGTTCAATCCCTGGTCTGAGAACTAAGATCCTGCAAGCTGAGAAGTGCGGCTAAAAAATATAAGGTAAACTGAAGAACTAAGGTCTGAGGATGGAAGGAGACTTATCTTCCTCTCCTGTTTACTCTCTGTAGCATTTTAATTTTTTACCACTTAAGAAGTCTTTCTTTTTCAAAAAGTAAAGCCCTCTTTAAAAAAAAAAAAAAAAGAACACATTTTTTAGGAGAAGAAAGGAAAGTATTATGAGTTGAATCATGTCTTCTCAAAAGGCATATGTTAAAGTCCTGACCCCCAGTATCCCTGATCTTACTTGGAAACAGGGTCATTGCAGACCTAACTAGTTAAAATGAGGTAGTTAGGGTGGGCCCTAATCCTGTATGGGCTTCCTGGTGGCTCAGTGGTAAACAATCTGCCTGCCAAAGTAGGAGACAAGGGTTCGACCCCTGGGTTGGAAAGCTCCCTGGAGAAAGGAATGGCTACCCACTCCAGTATCCTTGCCTGGGAAATCCCATGGACAGAGGAGCCTGACAGGCTGCCTTCCATGGTGTCGGAAAAAGAGTTGGGCACGACTTACCGACTGCACAACAAGTAATCCAGTATAACTGATGTCCTTATAAAAAGGGGAAATTTGCACACAGAGAAAATGCTGTATGAGGATGAAGGCAGAGATGAAGTGATGCTTCTGAAGCCAAGCATCATCAAAGACTGCCAGCAAACCTCCAGAAGCTAAAAGAGGCCCAAAGAGCTCTCCCTCAAAATTCTCAGAAGGATCCTAGCCCACCAACACCTTGGTCTTGGCTTTCTGGCCTCCAGAACTGGGAAGCAGTAAATTTCTGTTGTTTAAGCCTCTTAGTCTGTGGTACTTTATTACAGCAGACTAATATAGGGAGGAATATTAACATGAAATCAAACAACAAAAAAAATAATAATAAGGATCAAACCTACCATTCTAGAAACAAACATATCAACACCTCGTCCCATAACCAATCCACCCATCACCTCACCCCACTCCCATGCCTGTAGCAATGGGTAAATGCTTCACATTCTCTCTCCCTCCCTGCCCCACCCACTCACACACATACACACACATACACACAAACACATACACACAAACACACACACATAAACACTTAATTTTTAAAGGTACAACAACAAACAAAGGCATGTGGCTTTATTACAATCTCATGTGTGCGTCAGAACCATCCCACTCACCTAAAGAGCACTGGGCCATTGTCCAGAGTCCCATGATGTTGCATCAAAGACACTGACAGAGAAGAACATGCTAGAACACCCCTGGTAACTCCAGCTAGTGACTCAGCTTTTGTCTGTGGCATGGAACCTATCCATTCCAACAGTGCCCAAGACCATCTTCAACAAGGATCCCGTAGCTTCCACAACTACACTGTAGTTCTGTCAGCCATTGCACCCAGCATACCACCTGAACAGAGCTGCTCCTGGGGCAAGAGCACCAACAGCATGGTCCCACGCCATCTGCCTCCCCCAACGCCTCCAGTGCAGGCTCCAGACCACCCCCTGCCCCACCCCCGACAAGACCTCATCAAGTTTCCCAGCAGCCCTTGCTCCCACCTTCTAGACTGGAAGGCTAGAATTTTCTTTCCAGGGGCCTTTCCTTTTGTCATCCCTATTTTTGGCCAGGGCAGAAAAGGCAAAACAGAAAGCCACTAAAGCAAAATCAAACTCTTGGTCATAAAAAGCAAGTGAGCTGGGGGAGATTTTATAGACAGAGCTCAGAAGTTCAAAAGACCCTGTAGCTGAGATTTCAAAATGGCAGCTAGCTAAATGCCGTTTGGTCTAAATCGGCTTATCCAAACGTCCCTCCCAATCTCCAAGGGGGTGTCCATAATTACTAGCATAGCCGCCTGCAAATGTGGAATCTGAATCTGCCTTCTTTCAAAGATTAGAGAGGTGGGACCACGAAGCTTAGCTCCCAATGCCAGAGAAGAGGTTGGAAGAGAAGAGAGAAGGGGAGACGGGAGACCTTCACAGCAGCATGCAAGGACATGGCAAGCTCGGCCCATTCCATATCTCAGCTATTATGCCTTCCCAACTGGCTTGGCCAAAATCCAGGGAGACTCCAGACTGGTGAGTCTGTGAATGTGAGGCAGAGATAAGCGACACTGAGAGGGAGCCCTCACCCACAGTTATAAATGGGCTGCAGCGCTGCTGGAGCAAGGAGCCAAGGGAATCTTGACATTTCTGCACTCTGTCCTGCTCCTGGAGATTAAGAATTCTCCTTATTGGTTTTCTCCCACTCTCTGGAAGGTAACTAAGCAGTTACCCTGAGAACACAAAAAATCAGGGGGATTTGGAAGGTTTTTTTTTAATGTGTTAAAACATGTTGACCTTAGATACTTGTTTGGAATAAAAGTGGGACAGTAGAAAGTTGCATTCTTTCGTTCATCTCTGGGGCAGTCATCCTGTGCCATGCCTCTGATAGATAGGGAGGAGACCCACCACCAACCTCAGCAGGGAATCTGTTTTGGGAACTCAGAAAAAAAGATGCATATCCTTCCAGAAGGAGGCTTGGCCTCTGCGGAGGGTAGATGAAATCGGACAAATGGAAATAAGAGGAAGGCTCTCTTAGACGGGGGAAGAGCATGAGCAAACTTCAGAAGAGGGTGATGCTTGGCCTAGCAATGAGACTGGCTGGGGGAAGGGCAGAAAGACTTCATGGGAACTGAGGGATCTAGTGCTGGAAGTTTATCCACCCCCTTCACCGACTCTAGGGCATCCCTGAGTGTGTCCTATGCACCCTCCAAAGAGCAAACGCCGTCAACCTGGGGCCCCTGTGAAGTCTAGAGGACAGGAATGTCTGCCCCAAGACTTACCCGGGGGTCAGACGCCTGGAAAATATTCCTGAGATTATTTGGTGTTGTCTGAGATGGATCTGGAGCCTCACTGGCTGAAGACAGAAGCAGCTTTTGGTGGGGCTGCCAGGCCTGGTCTGTGGCAAGCTCGAGGCACTGTCATGTATCAAAACGTTGGCACTTGCTGTTTACCAGTCTGGATCTGCTTTCCTTTCTCTTCTTTTATTCACTGTGATCCTTACAAACCGTGTCCTCCCCGAAGATCTCCTGATCCCTTCATTTGCAATTAATCCACTGCCCTTTACACTCCTCCAACAAGTCGAGGTCTCTCTATTCCCATATGTGCTTACCTGTCTTGTCTTATAAGAGTCTCACTTCCCTCTACATATAAACACTTGAATGTCAAACAACCAGGTCTTAAACATCTTTTGACCCCCAGCACCAATTCTTCCTGCAACTGAAGCTCTAATACTTTGGCCACCTGATGTAAAGAGCCGTCTCACTGGGAAAGACCCTGATGCTGAAAAAGATTGAGGGCAAAAGGAGAAGGGGGCGGCAGAGGGTAAGATGGTTAGATAGCATCAGTGACTCGATGGACATGAGTTTGAGCAAACTCCAGGAGATAGCAAAGGACAGAGGAGCCTGGCATGCTGCAGTCCATGGGGTCACAAAGAGTCGGACACGATTGAATGACTGAAAGACAACAACCAACTCTTCCATTGCAGACACTCATCAAATACTTAATGAGTTGAATACACAGCCCCATAAGGAGTGACCTGGTCCTGGCTGACATCCCTTATTCCTGTATCCATCCATTCATTTGTCCAAAAAGCATGTGAGTGCCCAGGATCAGGCAAGCTAGCTCATCTCTTACAGAGCACACAGGAACTCTTCAACCAATCTGCTGAAAAGTGACTTTCAGTATTCAGGCTTCAGTGTCAGGGACTTTTTTTCAGGTCCAGGACATAGCACATGCCACAGGATCACAGGACAAAAACCTGGCCACAACAAGGTGGACGTGGTCTACATCCTGACGCCCGTATCTGTCCAGACGAAATGTCACGCCCTCAAGAACCACCCCTGGAGCAGACAGATTGTCTGGGAGATGGGTTAGGGCCCCCAAGGGCTCTGCCCAGCCCACCCAGGAGAAGGCTAGATATGCCTATCACAGAAGAGGGCAGAGTAAAGATATCCCTGCCACCTAAGTGCACAGTACTCCAGGGGTGCTGGGTAAGGGGCTGGCAATGTGGGGTGTGGGAAGAGTTCTAGGAGCCTTCCCAGCAAAGGAGACATGATCCTGGAGACAGGAAGATTTGCTGAAAGTCAGAAGAAAAGTCCACGCTGCTCAGAGCTCAAGAGGCGCAAATTCTTTGAGAAGGTGGTGTATCCAGGAACCGCTCTGCTCTGGGGACAAAAATAGGGGTGACGGTGACAGAGGAAGGTGGTAGATTATGGATAATCGTTTATCTCAGGTCTCTTCCAGTTCCAGAGTTATAGGATCCTAATCTGAACCTCCTCCAGCAACAGTTTGAAAAAGCTGCCCGAGTCCAGGGACTTCTGGAAAGAAAGTTGACTAGTTGCGTCAAACAATAAACCAAGAAGAAATTCTGAAGGGATAAATTTTCCTTATCGCTCCAAGACATGCATCAAAGCAGCTAGCTGCTGTCTGCCCAGCCTGGGAAGATGATAATGGTTTCTAATGGCCTGTAAACAATAGAAGAGGCCTTTGTAATAAAGATTAACAAATTAATTCCTTAGGCTCCCTCCCTGCACCCTGCAGCGCCCTTCTCCCCCTGTGCTGGGACAGAGCAACCTTCAGGGATCTGAGAAGAGGAGGGATCCAGGCCCAAGACTTGATGCCTCTGAGGAAAATCAGACCTGTGGGCCGCAGGGGGGGGTGTCCCGAAGGCGGGTCACAAATAACCTCGTCTTCAATCTGGGTAAAAGGAAAAGAATCCCTCGTCTCGGAAAATATCAGAAACCAGAGAGAGAGACGAAACACCTGGAAACTGGCACAAGAGGTAAACTTCATTCTGACTCGGTGAGCTCACTCATTCATTCAGCAAACATTTGTGTACACTTACTAGCGTGCCAGGCATCCGCAGAGGGTCCAAGAGAATACAAAGAAAACACCTGCCCTGCATGGAGTGACAGTCTGGGGGCTGGTGCAGGAATAAGGGGCCTGCACAGAGAAGGATAATATAGGCTAACGCAATATTTGCAAAGTGTTACCCATGTCCAGACGTCTGTTTCCACTTCTTTGCTTCTTCTTTGATGTACCATGTTCAGCGTGGGTGACTGGGGTAGATGATATTCAGAAAACAGAGGAGTCCGAAAGAGGAAAAAGAAAGGGGGACACAAAAGAAAAAGGAAGCCAAGCCCCTCCTCCCTCCTGCCACTGTCCTCTCTACACTCAGTCCCAGTTCTGGGAAAGAAGAGGACCTACTGTCACTAGAGGCCCCAAGCAGGTCCAGGCCTCCAAGTCACAATCCATGCCATGTCTGTTCCTGCACCAACAAGATGTGTTTTTGCTGAACTCTGCAAAATGCTGGCCATCTGGACTTTTCTATTCGATACACCAACTTCCAGCACCCAACAACCTTCACTCTTAGACCTCCTCTGTGTGTGTGTGTGTGTGTGTGTGTGTGTGCACAGACACATGTGCATACACATTAATGGTGATATGATGGAGGGAAATCTAAGGTTTTTTCACCCATGTTTCCAAAGTTAACAACGTCGCCTTTTGAAACCAAAGATGCATACGTTCTTTTGCGTCTGCTTAGCCTCTCATTTTTCAGTTCTTCAATAAATATTATCTCATGTTCATGCCACAAGTAACTTTGGGTGGCAACAAAGAATAAACACTGTTATCTCCACTTTAGATTTCTCCTCCTCTCTCCATTTGTTTTCCACTCAGCAACGGTTGAGCACCTATCATGTGCTGGTACCACGCAGGGTGTGACGTCTACAAGACAGAGCAAAGCTAACGTGGGCACCCCCTCCATCAGCTTCACAGCACGGTAGGGGAGAGAGACGGACGCGCAATCTGTTCTCCAGGACTTGGGGCAGCTTCCGGAGGAGATGACTGACCTTAAAAGATTTTGCCAAGTGAAAGACAGAAGAAAGGAGATTCCAGGGAGGTGGGCTGCTGTTTGTGCTCAGAGAAGAGTAAGCCGTCTGCTGTCTCCAGCCTATGGCATGAGTGGGAGTGATGGGCACAGCCTGAGAAACGAGCCTAAAGAGGTGGGCTGGGCCCCGACCAGAGAGCCAAGGAGCTTGGACTTTGTCCTGAGGGCAACGAGGAAACCAATGAGGGTTTTAAGCAGAGGCAGGTGATGTGATCAGATTTGTATTTTAGCAAGATTATTCTGGCTGCTGAGAAGAGAATGCACTGGAATAGCAAGAGACTCAGCAGGCTCTGGAGACATTTCCAGAATAGAATCGACAGGACTGGGTGTCCCTTTGGAGGCAAGAGGAAAAGGAGGCTTTCTCATGTGACCTCAGCCAAGACAGGAAACCAATAAGAAAGCAAGAGGCAGAGAAATTCAGTGTTTTGCCTAAGGTCACATAGACTACTTGATGACAGGGCCACGCCAGGAACCTAAAATTCTTCCCCGTAGAAACCCCTTGGTTTGCCATGTTAGCATCAACCAGTGACTTAGCCGTCATTATCCACCAGGCTGTTTCCTTGTTCCCTGCTTGTCGCATGCAGGTTCGCTTTTCACCCTACAAAGATGACAAGCCCGTGAATGCAAAATTCCTTTGACCTACCAAAGGGCCTGGCACAGTCCTAGGCACCAAGAGGTCAATGAATGTTAGTGAGACAATCAAATCCAGGAGCCCCACGGGGGCCTTAGGCACTGCCTTCACTGCAATGTGAGACTGTTTTCTTCTTTAATCCTTAACAAACAGTATTTTTTAAATCACATCTAGATTGAGCAGTTCTTAGATGCTTGGATTTCAAAGTTCAGGAAACTTTTAACAGCAACAGGAAAAAAAAAAATTACAGGGATCACCATAGTCTTGTCACCTTTTTTTTACTTTGCCAGCTAAGGACATTCTAAAACCCAACTGCAATCTACTACTCAAGTTCTTAAAAGAAAGGACATTTAATACATATTGCACAGGTCAGAATAATATAGTTTTAAGATTAGGGATAATCCTTCAAATAAAATCAGAGTTCCTTGACTAAGCACAATTGACACCTGGGGCCAGATAAAGCTTTGCTGTGTGTATGGAGGGGTGGGGAGGGGAGGGATGCAGGGGGTGTTGTTGAGGAGTCATCCTGTGCTCTGTGAGATGGTCCGCAACATCTCTGGCAACTGCTCCGGAGATGCCTGTAGCACTCCCAAACTGTGACAACCAAACAATGTCTCCAGGCATTGCCAAACAGCCCCGGGGGGGCAAGATCATCTCTGCTGAGAACCAGTGAATTAAAAAAAGGAAGTCTTATTAACAAACTAGTTATTAATTTATTACCCTTATATTTTAGAGTGGTGAAAACCTCCTCATAAACTGGCACCAGTCCCTAAACCAGCTTTGAGGAATGAGAGGTTAAGAAGATGGGATTTGACATCAGACTTGACCTCAAATCTCAATTCTGCTTCTTACTCACTGCCTGACCTTGAGCAAGTGCCTGCTCTAAACCTCCCTTTCCTCTCCTGCAGGACCTCCCGTCAGAGTTGGGAGGATTAAGCGGAATTGATGTAACCCACTTAGCAACAGGCCGGGCACATGACTGTCGGGAGAGACGGGGTATGACAACAACTAATATTGTTTCTATACCTCTAATGTTACTTCTACACCTCTTCGATAGCACATAGCAAAGCATCTGGCACATATGGATGGCGACCCAGATTTAGGATGTTCTGGGTAAAGGGATCTTGCACATAATGTAGAAGGTCTCCAGTAAACATTTATTGAAGAGATAGATGACCCCCAATCACACCCTGCTCTCCCCAATCCCACCACACCTAAGCTCTTCCCTCTGTTACGAGAGCTTCCTCAAAATCTCCCCATGGGGACTGAACCCATGAATGAAGTCTGGCCACTCCAGGACCCCTGCTCTGTGGATAAGAACTCTGGGGAAATCCTCTAACGATTAGTATCGCTATCCATCCGCTACCTGGACTTTGACTAGCCCTCGCCCCCCTGAGGATGAGAGTGCAGCCTTGCTCAGGCCCACCATTAAAGTCACCCATTTCATCAACATCGTCAGGTTGCTGCTGTCCCCCTTGAGATATTTAAACTGGAGGCAGGCCAGGGACAGAAAAAGGAGGTGGCACTATCCTTGAACAAAAGTAGCCATAAAAGGGTGTGGGAAACAAGGGAGCGACAAATTAAACAAGCAGGCAACCTCAAAGGAAGGAGAGGAGGAGAGACTCTGACAGGGGTCAGAGTTCATGCTGCTTCCTCCACCCCTACCAAGCCCACCTCCTGCCTCAGCACACAGAGCACTGGTAGCTCTTGCAAGGGGGAAAATAGTTCTTGTTATAAACCAGACATGGTCCCGGCCAAAGCCAAGCCATCATAAATTTCTGGGGCTCACCTCACATGTACATAAAATATCTATCTTCTGACAATTTCCCGAAGGATCAAGGTTTTCTCACCATCACAGGGTCATGGGACATAATCACAAGGAGGGGACTTAAAGAGCAGTTGACCCAAGCTCTCATTTTACAGACGGGGAAGCTGAGGTTCGGAGGGAGAAAGGAATCTGCTCAGGACCATCCCAGCGTGCTCCAGGCGGCGCTGAGCTGAGAGCGTGAGGCTTCAGTTTCACCACATGGCTTCACTAGGGGCTCCAAAACATACCCAGAGAAGAGGAAGGTGTGTTATGAACTAAACCTCACCCATCCTGAAAACATAGTTGATCGCATCTTCAGCCTCAGATGAGGAAAGTCTTAACAAGTTCTCAGAAGGGGCTAGTGACCTAGTCTCATGGCTTCTCCATCCATTTGGAAACTGTTAGGAGAATAAATCACTTTCTGCAGGAGAATCTAGCAACTCCCTTCTTTGCTCCATCATGAATCATCTGTCTTCTCCAGACCATCTGATACTATGACCAAAACACAAAGAGAACTGTAAAGACCATTTAGGGGACGGAGGGTGCTGGAGGGAGGCACACATGTGCATATAATGGGAAGAGAGACATGAAACCAGTGTGGCCAAATGCTAGTAAACGGTGACTCTAAGCAAACAACAGACATGCTCCTTTTACCATTCTTGTAACTTTTCAGAGGGTGTGAAATTTTTCCAAATAAAAATTTCAGGGAGAGAAAGCACTAGTTCATAATCTAAATTAATTTGTTTTAATG
Organism: Capricornis sumatraensis; assembly: GCF_032405125.1. Lineage (NCBI taxonomy): Eukaryota > Metazoa > Chordata > Mammalia > Artiodactyla > Bovidae > Capricornis > Capricornis sumatraensis. Next base: position 18,620,135 of record NC_091070.1, on the reverse strand, counting down.
ATTTGGAAGGAATCAGGACTCACTCCCTCAGTTTCACAGAGTTTCTCTAAGGACTAACATCCTTAGAAAAAGTTGTAAGACCTCCCAGAGATTAGAGGTGTAGGGCTCCAAAAAATATGTGGTGCTCAGCAACCTTGGGATCCGTAACTGATTTCAAATATTTTGTCCCATCAGCTCCCCAAATATACGTATGCTTGTCACATTATGTATCACGGTGGTTTTGTTTCAGAAAATAACTAGTTACAACAAGCTATGGATGGAGCAAAGTCAGAATCCAAAAGAAGTTCATCCTCTTTTCAATATATGAGGTTCATTAATACAACAGAATGCAGCTTAATTTCTATTCAGTATGGAAATTCTTTCATATAAATTCTTGAATCAAAATCCACATCTGACCCACAGTCACCATGTTTGCTATTCAAAGTAATTTTTAATTTGGGTCATATGGGATCCCTAAAACTCTACCCTTGACCACACATATGAAACCCATGCCAATACTGTGGCATTCAAGGCATGAAGGTTTGAGAGAATGCAACCCATTCAAGAAACCTGCAAGAATTTCTTATGATCAAAGTACAAGTTGAAGGGAGAAGGAGCAGAAGAGTACGAGATTGGAAAGATAGGTAGAGATCATATCCTGGGGGGCCTATATGCTGGACAAAGGAACAAGATGTTTATTTCGGGGGTGGGGGGTGTGGCAACAAGGCAGCCCTGGGTTTTAAGATGGGAGGGATATAGTTGGATCATTCCAGCAGAGGATGGATGGCAGTAACTCAGAACTAGGGAGTCTAATTGGAATGACAAAGATCTGAACAGTTAGAGTGGGAGTGAAGAACTGAGGACAAATTAGGGCTATTAAAGAAAGCAAAGGGACAGTCCTTGAGAGGAAGAGGGCAGACGTGCCCAACAGACAGGAGTCCAAGGTGACTTCCAGCTGCGCTGGCTTGGGAGATGCAGCTGCTGCTCATCCAGGTGGGGAGTCCAGGAGAAGGTTTGGCAGCGGAATGCAGCAAGTTCTGAACATGCTGAGGTTTCACCTGGATATGTAAATGTGGAGCCCCAGAGAGAAGTCTGGGTTAGACATATGCATTTGAGAGTAATCAGCATATATATGGTCGTGATGTCATGGGTGTGGATGTGGTCAACTAGAGAGAAACTGAGAGCAAAACAAGAATTGAATTAAGAAACTCTGGGGAACCGAAGTGTTTTAAGAGTGGGGGCAAGGAAGAGGAGCTCTCCCTCACCCCCAAGAACATTGACTGGCCTAAGAAGCAGAGACCTCAGTCTGCTTTTAAGTGACCCACTAAACTCCTTTATCTTCCACCGGCTGGTCACACCATGCTAGAGTCGAGGAAGGAGCAATGATGTATTAAAATAAACTCACTTCTTAACAACAAGAAGACAAACAACCCAATTACAACATGGGCAAAGAATTTGAATGGCTATTTCTCCACAGAATATATACAGATGGTCAATAAGCACATGAAAGCACCTAGCATCATTAATCAGAGAAATGCAACTCAAAACCACAATGAGGTATCGCTTTTTATCTACTAGGACGGGCTATAATCATAAAGATAATTGCAAGTGTCAGCAAGGATGTGGAGAAATTGAGCCCTCATATACCACTGGTAGGAATGTAAAATGGTGCAGCCACTCGAAAAGAAGTTTGGCAGGACTTCCCTGCTGGCCCAGTGGTTAAGATTTCACCCTCCTTCTGTAGTGGATGTGAGTTCAACCCCTGGTTGGAGAACTAAGATCCCACATGCCACATGGTGTAGCCAAAAAAATTTTTCAACAAATTAAAACAATTTTTTTTAATAAATAAAAATAATTTTAAAATGAAAACAGTTTGGCAGTTTCTAAAAAAATTAAGTATAGAGTTATCATACAATCCAGCAATTCCACTCCTAGGCATATAACCCAAGAGAACTGAAAACATGCCCACATGAAAACTTATACTTGAATGCTCATATTAGCATTATTCATAATAGCCAACAAGTGGAAACAGACCACATGTCTATCAACTGATGAATGGATAAATAAAATATTCACACACTGGAATATTATTCTACCATAAAAAGGAAAAACATGCTACAATATGGTTCAACATTGAAAACATGTTAAGTTAAAGACCCCAGACACAAAAGGCCACGTATATTGTCTGATTCCATTTATATGACATATTCAAACCAAGGGAATTCATAGATACAGAAAGCAGATTCTTGGTTGCCAGGGCCTGGGGGAGGGGAGAATGAGAAGTGACTGTTTTTGGGTAACAGATTTCTTTCTAGGGTAATGAAATGTCCTGAAATTAGATAGTGGTAATGTTTGTACAACACTGAATATACTGAGACCGCTCAACTGCACACTTTAAAATACGAAAAATCAATATTTGAACATTGACTGGATATAAATATAAGAAATTACTTTGTTTTCAGGTAGAAGAATGACATAGTTCTGCTTTTATTCTTTTTTAATCCTTACTGTTTAAATAAATAAATAATTTATAAAATAAAATGCTAAAAGAATCCAATTCATTGTACATGGTTAAAATGGTGAACTTTATATTACAGGAATTTTATCTCAATAAAAGAAATTTTAGACGATAAACTCACTTTACAAAGTTCCCATAGGCAAGAGGAGCTGGGTAAGCAATTTCTCCACCTTGCCCAGATATTCTGAGTAAAGAAGCCAAAGAGCATGCTTCTCAACAGACTCTTAAATGTCTTCAAATGTCCATAGGTTAGGGGTGGGGGCTCTGCTGATAAGTAGAGAAGGAACAGGCCCCTCTTGATAGCTACTCCCACCTTGGTGAGGCTGCCTCACTTCTAAGACCCTAAAATGCTAAACAAGCAGAACAGACCTACAGAGAGACAGCAAGTAGGCATGACCTGGGGCATAGTTACTCCACAGACAGAAAAGAGAAATGACTTCTGGGCCCAGGGTACCCAGAAGTCCCAGAATGGCAACCTTTTGGTTCCTGCCCCTTATTCAACACCCAACGCCCCTGCACTGCATTTCCAGACGACCTTGTGGGCCAGCATTCCAAGCTGTCCAGAGAGGCACCATTTGCCGCAAATACAGCAGCTCTCTGTTCACACGGTGCCCCGGGCAGTGGCTCTAAATCTCTTTGGGCTTTGGACACAAGTGATTTTGAAATTAGCACAACTTACATGGTTGAGAGCCAGCTCAACACCGTCGGCTGCAGAAGTCAAGGCCCCGAGAAGCCAAGAATGGGACAGAAGACGGACTGTAAGTTTATCAGAAGAGCTCGGAGCCTCCGGGCAGCAGAGCCTGAGGTTGGAGCTCCAGGGTTCCACAGAACTTCCTGACGATAATTTCATTGCTACTTCCCTCTCCAATGATACGCTTCTCTCTCTCTTTTTGCTCCCCCTCTCCCGCCAAACTCCCAGGGTAACACTGGATAATGAAGTGAGAGAATGAAAATGCATCTAGGTGGCACCTGACCACCCCGGAGAGACTGTCAGAGAAGGGAGGCAGTTCTGGAGTGAAAAGCAAAACCTCTGGCCTCTTCCAGCCCTTGGGTAAGCAACCCTTCCCCCATGCCTCCCTGTCCCTCTCCGCCCAACGAGAAGCAGAGCACAAAGAAACCAGGCCTTCCCTTGGGGTTCTGGCCACCTCATGGGGCGATTATGATACCCTGCAGTTGCCATGCCTACTGTGATGTCATTCCTTTTATCATTCCATCAAGGTGGATTTTTTTTTTTCCTTTTCTCTTAAGGACATCCTCCGATCGAATGCCTGGGAGCCCACTGGGAGCTCCAGCCCTTGTCTTAAACTAGACCTGGGTAAACTACAGCATCCGGGACCTCAGAAGACTCTACAGACCCAATGGAGGTAGGGAAGGGTTAGGAGCGGCTCCCAGGACACAGAGAAGCTCTCCTCCCAAGCTGGTCAATCTCTCTCTACCTTTATGCAGAACACAGATTTCACCAGCGCTCAGAAATGCAAACAGAACAGGGATGTGTGACAAGGTCCTGTCAGCTCTACTCAACAGGGCAGGAGGCAATCACTTTTTAAGTAAAATGAAGGCAAAGAAGAAAGATGGAGGAAAAGACGTACAAACCCCCTACTTATCATGCACTGAAGAATGCAAAAGAGCAAAGAAAAATATTTCCTAAATGATTGCTTTCCACTGTCTAGCCATGGAGCTCCGGGGGTTCCATACCAATGAAAAGCATTTCTCTGGGTCCCTACTGTGTGCCAAGCACTGCACCAGGTACTGGCGTCCCATTTTTCAAAGAACTAATAACAGGATGACTATTCACAATCATGACAGTTACACAGGCTCATCTTAATGCCTTTGCTCCCCTAGAAACCAAAGCTCTGAGAAACCAGGCAGTTTGTCCCCGGCCATGAGGCTCAATCTACAACCTGTGGGCAGAGAGCAAAAACTCGGGCATGGACGAGCCTTGCCCAAAACCCTCAAGTGAACACAACAGCTGGCTGTATGCTTTCTCCTCTTTTTGTCCTCCGCTGTGGGATCCATGGGGCTTCTGCCAGGCAGTGAAGGAAGGCGGCAGGCGGCTCGAGCTCCAGCTGCTGCAGCCCCACCAGGGAAATGGCGGCCATCTGCCACGCTGAACTGCAGTAGGGCCCAGGAAGGCAGTTCCTGCAGCCGGCTCACCCTCTGCAGTCAACTTAACCTTTAGGCAACAGGACCGCTCCTGGAAATCATCACTGACATTGTTAAGACACAGCACCAGGTACAAAACAGGGGCCCGATCACTGGAAACTTCCAGACTTATTACATAAAACATGGCGACTGCTGTTGGCGTCAGCAGCTCTGTTACTTTCAGCCAAAAACTAACACAGAGAACTGACTTTATCTTACTGGATCTATAACATATTTTTTGTGTTTAAAAAAAAATTATACATCACAAATATATTCTTTTCATCTTAAGCAGGAAAAAAAGTCCAATGCCCATTTTACGAATGAGGAAACCAAGGTAAAGGACAGAGAAAGGTCATCCCAGGTGACATTAATATGCAGAACCGAGATTTTTATCTTCCGTATTCACTTTCAGGGACCCTTGGTGACAGCACAGGTGCTAAGGGATTTAGATGGAAGCCACATTACCAAGCCACCAAACAAGCCATCACTGTTAGTTCTTTTGTGTTTAAGTGGGGTTGGAGCAGGGTTTTGGCAGGGGAGAGAAAGGCAGGTGGTGAGAAGTTGGAGGAGACAGATCCCCATGAAAGCCCAAGCATTTATTCCCAAAAACGTCGCTGATACGGTTCGGGGGCCAAATGTCAGACTTGCTAACACTGTCCTCCTTTTAAACAAGCCAGCCTGTTTCACCTGTCCTCAGGTAGGTGTCCAGGTGCCCTACTTTTCCATGGAGCCCTGCTCCCTTGGGAACAGAAGCCCGAACAGACTGCTTTGCGCTCGCACAGGTAAGAAATGCTGCCATCCAAAACCAGGCCAGCGAGTACACACAGGAAACGTTCACTAGATGGTGGCTCGGCTGGCTTCAGTTGTGAAATCCATCCTTTAGGATACACATCTGTGAGACAGGCCCTGCAGAAATCGCAGTTCGGATCAAAGCAGGCCGGCCCTGATCATCTCATTAAAAGCGGCAGGATGTGAACTCCAAGTTGTGATGAGGCCTAAAAAGCAGGAGGTCCTAGACTCTGACCTGGACTTGAATCTCAGCACCACCCACTCACTATGTGACTTAGAGTGTTTGCTCTCAGTTTTCCTCCTCCATAAAATGGGGATAAAAATAGCTGCGAAAAGTTATGAAAATGCCAATATGTAATAGACTCTTCAAAGATTGTACCTGTAAGTATCGGTTTGCCAGGCACAGCAGGGTGTCTGTGTTCAGCCACCCACACATTTTCCCTGACCCCTTCTGACCCATGGCCTTCACTTGCAACAGAACTGACCTGGAGGGTAAAGCCTTTGGCCACAGAACTGAGCTCTCATTCTTGCCAAGCTAACTGACCCATATAGGCTTCACAGCCTTGTTCTTACTGGACCCGCTCTTTTGTTTGTTTGAATTTTTTATTTATGCATATGCTTTTTATGAGTTTCTTTATGCATATGTGTGTGTGTATATATAATTTATTCAAGTGCATTTTATCACTTACACTCTTTTCCTGTATTCTGTCTTCCCACGTCAGCACCCCAACTCTGACCCTGCTTTCCCCATGTGGCCCATGTTAATATTTCAGTCTGTGTCCTTCCATGTTTTTCCTCATACCATGTAAATAAGTTTACACACACAAACATACATAAATAGGGGTTTGGGGAGAGGTATATGCTCTTCTCCCTCTTGTTCATTCTGTCGTATGTGGTTCAAATCCTTTTAATGGTTCTGTAATGACCCATGGGATGAAGGTACCATTGCTACTGGACCATTTCCCTACTGACAGGTATTCACTGTGTTTTAATTCTTGGCCATTACATACAAAATATCAATAAACTCCTTGTACACATGTCCTCACCGAAGATCATTTTCTAACCAGACAAATTGCCCAAGCCCAGCATGTGAAAGTCATCCATCAAAAGACATGATCATGAGCTCCAATAGGGTCGCATCGTCCTTAAAAGTCCCCTCAGAATAGGACCCCTCTGCTCTTAGTAGTGCAAACTCCAGGCTTGGGTCTGACCTCCAACTCCTAGTTCTTGCAGGGTCTTACTGTGTCAACTCTCTAGGTCTTAATTTTCCCATCTGTAAAGTAAAATAATAACTGCCTGGTGGTGCAGAATTCGGGAGTGCTTTTGCGAGGGAGCCATGTGTGAAGTGCTATTTTTGCTGTTATTCTATAGGATGTTGCTTCTAGCTTGTTGTGCTGGCAGTCAAAGAAGGGAGGGCAAGCCAAAACTAACTGTTTCAATTCAACTCCCTCTAAGACTTGGAGGTCCTTCTTCAGAAAGTTGCGGGAACTGGGTGGGAAAGCCTCTGTCTCTCTCCCTTCCGGAAGCACCTTGCACTGAGATTGTTTACAACCCAAAGTCAGGACCAGCTGGAAGGACTTTTGAGTCTCCACCCGCCAGGCTTTGTCACATTCCAAAGAGAAGCAGCTGTAACTGAAGTTATAAGAGGAATCGTCCAGTGAGCAGATTGTGGAAAATCGGAAATCTCACTGATGTCTGATTTTCACTCAAAAGCTCCCTAAGCTCTAAATTGCATTCAGTAAAAAGTGTAAGGTGGTGGGGATGGGTGTACTCCTTTTGCAGGGGATGTGGTAATTATGATTTTCTGTTCCTAAAAAAAAGAGATGCTTTGGGGAGGGGGAATCCCTAAAACTTTCATTTCAGGTAGCAGTTCTAAGCCTTTCAAGAACCTTCCTGAAAAGAAGCAGTTTCAGCAACTCAAGTGAATTTGCCGGGTTACCATATGGCTCATAACGCATGAGTTGTTCAGTCGCTCAGTCGTGTCCGATTCTTTGCAACCCCATGGACTACAGCACGCCAGGCTTCCCTGTCCTTCACTGTCTCCTGGAGTTTGCTCAAACTCATGTCCATTGAGTTGGTGATGCCATCCAACCATAACACATCACAGGGGAGCAATAGAAATGATAAAAATCTGCAGAATTAGTATAATGTTATTCTGCTCTAAAACTCAAATCAAATCTGAATGTGGAATATTTTTCTTCATAAAATCAAGCCAATGAGGGACTTCCCTGGTGGTTCAATGGTTAAGAGAAAGCACTTGCCCTGGAAGGGGGTGGTGGGGTGGGGGCAGTTTCGATCCCTGGACAGGGAACTAAGATCCTGCATGCCGGGTGGCTCAGCTTTAAAAAAAAAATTGAGCAGATGATGGGCACCCCTTGCTCTGGATGAGCTCTTGGCAGCATCTACTGAACACAGCCTACCTGGGACCTAGCCATCCCACTGGCAGGTAGGCACACTTCAGGTCTCCTCACAGCACAGCTCAGAGAAACCACAAACCAGAAACTGCCATATGCCCAACAAGAATAGATCCAGCAAAAAAAAATCATGGTATATTCACATGACAGTATACTACCCAGTACCCAGAATGCAAGACCTACAACTTTAGCCCATACTATGAATGAATCTCACAATGTTGATGGGGGAATCCAGACACTAAAGTGAACATGCCAGAAGATTCCAACCCACAGTGGGTTACAATCAGGATGGTCACCCTTGGGGATGGGTAGGAGGTGTGGTAGTAACTGGAAGGGGCACAGATGGACTTCTGTCCTCTTGTTTCTTAACATGGACAGTGATGACATAAGTAAATTTAATTTGTTAGAATTTATTGAGCTGCATAAATGTGTACTTTTCTATATGTGCCCCTGGAGAAGGGCATGGCAACCCACTCCAGTATTCTTGCCTGGAGAATCCCTATCGACAGAGACGCCTGGTGGGCTACAGTCCATAGGGTTGCAAAGAGTCAAACACGTATGAAGTGACTTAGCATATACACACTGTATGTATGATGTACTTTGAGCTTTAAAACTTAAAAAAAATACATGGAACAAAAATGAAGGTAAAAGTGAAGTCCCTCAATCGTGTCCGACTCTTTGCGACCCCATGGACTGTAGCATACCAGGCTCCTCCATCCTTGGGATTTTCCAGGCAAGAATACTGGAGTGGGTTGCCATTTCCTTCTTCAGGAGACTTTCCCGACCCAGAGATTGAACCTGGGTCTCCCACGTTGTAGGCAGATGCTTTACCATCAGAGTCGTCAGGGAAGTTCCTAAGAGTAAAGCAGTCAGGTGGACAGGGCTCTTGGAGCCAGATTTTGTCTGCCATGCATTATTCCTGGGAGCTCTCCTGTCCGTGCAAAGACTGCTTAGCTGAATGTCGCAGAAGAGGCTTCTGTGAGAAGAGATGAAAGAGGCCACAGAGAAACGGGCACTTTCTTTGTAAAGGAGCGGTTTTACAAAATCTAGATGCACAAACTCCACCTGGGGTAATTAATCCACTGCACTATCCATTTCAGCTGGACCCAGGTTTGCTTCAGAAACATTTGGGGGCTTTGTTTTTTGTTTTCCTTCTCTTTAAAAAATGCTTGGAATGAAGGGAAAAGACATCATTATTTTATATGGAAATCAAATCGATGTTTACAGATAAAGAATGGAAAGAAAAGCTGATCAGTGGTGACAAATTAGAAGCCAGAGATGGAAGGAGATTCTCTATAAAGGCTCTAATGCCACAGGCAAATGGGGTTTCCATTCGGTTCAATAACAATATTTATAGTAACAGCTAACACATATGCAGAGTTTACACATGTTAGGCACTGCTCTGAGTGCTCACATACATTAACTTATTCAATCTCCATAAGGTAAAGATTGTACAACCCCTGCTTTGCAGACTGACATCGAGGCCCAGAGAGGCTAAGAAACTTGCTCAAACTCACACAGCCAGTAAGTGACAGACTAGGCTGTCTGGCTAGAATCTGCCTTCTTAACCATTGTACCATAGAGCTTTCTAACAAGCATTCTGTTGTTGTTGTTTAGCCACTAAGTCATGTCCAACTCATGCGACCCCATGGACTGTAGCCCACCAGGCTCCTCTGTCCATGGGATTTCCCAGGCAAGAATACTGGAGTGGATTGCCATTTTCTTCTCCAGGTGATCTTCCCAACCCAGGAATCGAACCCATGTTTCCGTCTGCCAAGCCCTTATTATGTGCTGGGCACTATACTGGGCAAGAGAGGTACTAACATATACAAAACGCCAACTCATAGGTTACAGGATTAGTCTGTGCAGTGATAAAGCTCACATAGGCATCCAGAGGTCTAACTCAAGAATGGAAAGTTAGAAAACACTCTCCAAATGGCGGATGTAAGTTTTCAATGACTAAAAAGCACCATCTGTTTTCTCAGTACATTCTAAGAATAAAATCCCTTGATCTTATCTTCTCAGTAGAGTAAATTATAAGGATCAACATTCCTTGAGGCCCCACCCTCTCCTGGGTCATGAAACTCAATAAAACTCTCTTCATTTTGATTGGAGGGGAAAAAAAATAAGAACCCGTAAATATGCTTGTTTACTTTTCCTGAATTGCTGTCTTGTGTAAAATGGATTGCTCACCACTAATCTAGCAGGCTCCAATACAGGGCCTCTCAGACGGTGCCCAAGTTATTAAAAAATCAAAGAAATGCAAAGTAGGATTGCTATACATACAGCACATTTTTAATGTTTACACAACAAATTCACACTCTTCACATATATACATACACAAACCTAAATACAGTGTAAAATAATTATGATCTCAAGAGAATTACAGGGTCTTTTTCTTTTAAAATATTATTAATTCAGAGAGTGCCCCATGGATACTGTGGTCAAGCCACAGACTGTACAGTGGATGTCTTATGATGAACACCTTGGGAACTGCACATAAAACCTCACGCAGAGATAACCCCAAAGTTTCATCTGAGGCCTCCAGGAATGGAAGACCCAAGTTTAATCAGGTCCCACTACTGCTCTATCCACTTGATAAGCCTTTCTTAAGGGAAGAAGAATAAAAGATTGATCCCAATGGTGAGGATCGATGAAAGCCTAGCTAGGAACCAGTAACAGGGAAGAAAGGAGGTTCACAGAGCTGAAGACTATGTGGGTGAAAACTCTAGGTCGTGGCCAATAAAGTCGCAGGCCAGCCAGGTGTAGGATCTTCATAATACCTAGAGGTCAAATCCAGAAGTTCAACAAAGGTTACAAGCAACAGGCAGGAACACAACCACCTGCCTACCTGCCCTTGAACTAGCTCTGACCCAGGCCTCCAGATGCTGCACTCATGCCCGTGAACCATCTTTGCTGGCCTCTCTACAAGGACAGGGGTTCCTAAAAACATGTGAAACTTCCAGGATGTGCTCCCTTCTCCCATGTCCATCCCATTTCCTGGGAGTCAATTAAATGTTTTTAGAGAATTAAAAATGGTACCCATTGTGACATGGCATCCTATGCGCCTTTCCAGAAGAGTGTGAGGTCCAATTCTAAACAGATCCCGTCCTAGAAAAAGACCTGAAAAAGGCATGACAGCTCGTCAGACACAAAGATGAGACAGTAGAAAGCTGGTTGAAAACCATTTTCCAATGTCTGTTTATTTTTATGCTAATATCTATTCACTGTGTGAGTTGCCAAAGAAAGTTAAGGCCCTTGTTCTGAAGCAAGAGAGGTTCTCTTTCCACATAACACCTGTAGTAGCTGGAAAATGTGATACCCTCTGCGTATCACAGAGCACCAGTTCCCAGGAAGAAGACACCCCAGTTTCTGCCAGTGCAGCACCCAGTGGGGGCAGCTTTTCCACTTTTCTCCTCTTGCTGAAAGGGCCCTTGAAAGGCCACCAGGGCCTTCCCCAAGGGCAAAGTCCTCCCTGGCCCCCAGTGAGGACTCACTGCTCACTATCCCTTTTATTTAGCTAAGCAGCAGAGTTTAAAAATAATTTCTAGAGCTCTTTACTCAAAGACACACTCAAGAAGAGGTCTGTGGACCATGTACTAAGTGCACTGGACCCTACTCAAGCTATCAAAGGCCAAGTGTGACCTTGAAACATCCTCTCTAAATTCTTCCCTTACTTCTAGTCCAGACTAACACAAATGGGTTCCATTTTCTCAGAATACCAGCCTGTTCAGATAGCTTTGTTTATCTTCATCAGCATTTCTCCATGCTGAGGGGGGCAAGTGTTGAATGCCCAGTGTTGAATCCAGAGAGACAAGGCCTATGGGAAGATGTAAAGCTGAAAGAGGTGATGAACCCATGGGCAATTCTCCAGACATCCTTGAGTCACGAGACTTTCTCAGATACTTTCCACCTTCACTCCCCCATGGGAATAGTTCATGCTTCCTGAGTCCTGGCTTTGGTTCAGACCATCTCCTAAGAGCTTCATGTAGGTTAACATCTAATCCTCACACCAACCCTCTGGGGTAGATGTCACAGATGAAAGAGAAAGCTGGAATTTCAACCTAGAAGTCTGATTCTCAAGCCTAGGCTCCCATGAGGACCACAAGATATTTCCGTACTCAAGGATTATACCTGGTCCTCTTATGACCTGGATAACCACGATGGTGTGGCCACTCACCTACAGCTGGACATCCTGGAGTATAAAGTCAAGTGAGCCTTACTTACATTACTATGAACAAAGCTAGTGGTGATGGAATTCCAGCTGAACAATTTAAAACCCTAACAAATGATGCTGTGAAAGTGCTGCACTCAATATGTCAACAAATTTGGAAAACTCAGCAGTGGCCACAGGACTGGAAAAGGTCAGTTTTCATTTCAATCCCAAAGAAGGGCAATGCCAAGAATGTTCAAACTACCAGAAAATTACATTCATTTCACATGCTGGCAAGCTTATACTCAAAATCCTTCAAAGTAGGCTGCAGCAGTATGTGAACTGAGAACTTCCAGATGTACAAGCTGAGCTTAGAAAAGGCAGAATAATTGGAGATCAAACTGTCAACATTCATTGGATCATACAGAAAGCAAGGAAATCCTAGAAAAGCATCTACTTCTGCTTCATTGACTATGCTAAAGCTTTTAACTATGGATCGCAACAAACTACAGAAAATTCTTATAGAGATGGGAGTACCAGACTACTTTACCTGTCTCCTGAGAAACCTGTACACAGGTCAAGAAGCAACAGTTACAACTGGACATGGAACAACTGACTGGTTCCAAATTGAGAAAAGAATACGACAAGGCTGTATATTGCCTATTTAACTTATATGCAGAATACATTATGTGAAATGCTGGGCTGGATGAAACTCAAGCTGGAATCAAGATTTCCAGAAGAAATATCAACAACCTCAGATATGCAGATGTTACCACTCTAACGGCAGAAAGCGAAGAGGAACTAAAGAGCCTCCTGATGAGGGTGAAAGAAGAGTGTGAAAAAGCTGGCTTGAAACTCAACATTCAAAAAATTAAGATCATGGCAAATTGTCCCATCACCTCACGGCAAATAGCAGGGGGAAAGTGGAAGCAATGACAGATTTTATTTTCTTGGGCTCCCAAATTACTGTCGACGGTGACTGCAGCCATGAAATTAAAAGATACTTGCTCTTTGGAAGGAAAACTATGACAAACCTAGACAGTATAGTAAAAAGCAGAGATATCACTTTGCCAACAAAGATCCATGTAATCAAAGCTGTGGTTTTTCCGGTAGTCATGAACAGATGTGAGAGTTGGACCATGAAGAAGGCTGAGCACCAAAGAACTGATGCTTTCAAACTGTGGTGCTGAAGAAGACTCTTGAGAGTCCTTTGACTGCAAGGAGATCAAACGAGTCAATCCTAAAGGAAATCAACCCTAAATATTCATTGGAGGGACAGACGCTGAAGCTGAAGCTCTGATACTTCGGCCACCAGATGTGGAAGACTCTTTACCATCTGAGCCACCAGGGAAGCCCTGCCCAATCTCAGTAGAAGATCCTTATCCAGATGGGTACAGTGTCTCCCACAATCCTAGCAAACAGGTGCTCGGGCCAGAGAATCGATGTTTCAGGAAACATTTGCAACAGGGGAGGAGCAAACCGAGTCTGTGTCGGCTCTCTGATGAGACGATGGATTTTGTGCTTAACCGCAAGTTAGCTGAGGTTGCTGCTTTATCTCACAATAATGAAGAGCTCAATCTGAGCACTTGCTACAGACCAGGAACCATACTAAGCACGTCACATACATTACAGCATTCGTTTTCACTTAATCCTCACAACAACCCTAAAAGGTAGGAATTTTCATTATCCCCGGATAAGTAAACCAGGCTCAGAAAGAAGTTAAGTAACTTGCCCCAGCCGCATGGCCATAAGTGACAAAGGTCAGATTCAAACCCAAGTTGTTTGAACCCTAAGCTTGTTCTCTTCTTACCCACGAGGCCACTCTGCCTCTCTCCATGTGTGACAGGCTTTTGTTCCCTACTATGATGACACGTTGGGAGGGCTGGGCCAGGTTTTGTGTTTATCTGAATAGGTGCCTAATGCCCTGAGCTTACCGTGTGGGCGTGACACTTTTCCTCTGTGCACAGTTGATGACAGGCTGCACACGCCCGCCGGGCTACAGCAGGGCAGAGGGCAAATAGCCTCAGCCCTGGGGCCCGCCTCGCTCCCTCTTGCTTCCCCTGGCCCTGGTCTGCCCTTGCCGCCCTCTGACCTCTGCACCCGCCACCCATGCCACTGCCACCACAGCCTGTCTTTTCCCCTTGGCCACCTCCCCTGGGTGTGCGTCCCTGCCCACCTCCACACACAGGTCTTGCCAGGCCTGGAAATCCTCCTCCTTGAAGCTGCACGGTCCAGACCTGCCCATCAAGTTTGGTAACAGTGTGGTCCAGGTTTCACATCCACCTTATCCTCACAGCCATTCTTTACTTCCACCAGCTCCTTCCTCCTCACACCAGCTTTCCTAAGAGCTTGCAAACCTAATGTCTATAGGTCAAATGTGGCCCCCAAGTATGTTCTGTTTGGTTGTACTATGCTTTCTTAAAATTGAATTACTTATGTCAAGTTGTTAGAGTTTATATACACATTCAGATTTCAAGTGTCTCTGGAAAAATCAGGAGTCCTGGACTTCCTGGGTGGTCCAGTGGTTAAGAATCCGCCTGCCAATGCAGGAGACCGAGGTTCAATCCCCAGTCTGGGAAGATCCCACATGCTACAGGGCCCTAAGCCCATGTGCCACAACTATTGAGCCTGTGCTCTAGAGCCTGTGATCTACAACAAGAGAAGCCAGTGCAATGAGAAGCCCGCACAGTGCAATGGAGAAAGCCCGCTGCAAAGACGCAACTCAGTCAAAAAAATAAATGCATAATTTTTTTAATTTGAAAAAAAAGAGAAAAATCAGGAGTCCTGGCAACAACGGGCCCTGTTTTCCATGTGGCAAATGGCTAGAGTTGAATTCGGACATCCTGATGCCTGAGGGTGAATTTCCAGTTTACCACAGTCCACGCCAGTCCCTGCTCTACTTTTCCCATCCAGACATCCATTCACTCATTTCCACAGCCTGCCGGGCTCCTGTGGGTGCTTGTGTCTCCAATGCCTGCTGTAGTGCCTCCATTTCGCTGATGAGGAAACTGAGAAAGTGGGGAGAGAGTACATTCTTCCAGATCTCCAAGTTGAGTTCATCAGCAAAGCCAGGGCTGGAATCATTAGATACTGTTTATTATCAAGCTCCTGGGTGTCCCAGAAACTGTCCAGAGCATCACAGAGGCTTCAACACAGGTCTGTTGCTGCTGCCTCTCTAGTCACTACCCACCCCCACTGCTACGCCAAACGCATGGACAGGCCAAAGAAAGGCACTGTACTTTTCTACACACAGATCACAAACACCTCTGTTACCATGTGCCACTGTAATCTGATTCTCCCCATCTTACCTCCATGGCCCGATTAACTTTTCTCAAATCTCTTATTCAGGTTATACACTCTGAACCTGCTGAGATGTAACCTTTCTGTAAAGTAATCCCCTCTGGCCTGATCCGGAATGGTGCGTGCATGTGTGTGTGCATATGTGTGTGTGTGCATATGTGTGTGTGTTTGCACATGCATGTGTGCTCACACATATGTTTCTAGACAAACACACTATCTTCTCATGAACTTCCCACACGGCTGAGAAGCCAGCACTTCCCCAGGTGGTGAGCCAGTGTCCGTCCCACTGCGCCATGAAAAGGGGTGGCAGCTGCTGATGGCACCGTGACGGAATGAAAGTTCAGGGTGGCCCTGTCTTCGATTTTTCAAGAACCTGGGAATATAATTTAGAAACATTGCTTTCTATTAAGATGACATGTACTGGGAATTTCCTGTTTGTCCAGTGGCTAAGATTCCATGCTCCCAATGCAGGGGGCCCAGGTTCAATCCCTGGTCAGGAAACTAGATCCCACATGCAGCAACTAAAGATTCCGCATGCTACAAAGAAGACTGAAGAGCCCGCAGGCTGCAACTAAGATCTGGCAGAGCCAAATAAATTAATTAAATAAAGAAATACTTTTTGAAAAAGAAAAAAACCTGTGCTGAGAAACAAAGCACCCACTCCTACCCCCACCTCCCACCCCCACCCCCACCCCAGAGGCTTGAGAGACTTTACAAGGATCAGGGGCTGGAGGACTGATAGGCAAGGCTGGCTCCTCTTGAAACACCCCATTGGAACAGCCAGCAGCAGGTCCCCAATCTCTTGTCCCATGCTGACGCCTATCCTAGGACCTGGAAGAGGACCCCAGCAGCTTAGCTGGCTTTGCCCTCCAGCTTTGTCCTTCACAATCACAAGACAACTAAGATGTTTTTGACTGGTTTGTTTTCCTAACTCCTTGTTTGAGCTGTCCTAAAAACAAATTTTTTTTTTAACTTTTTCTTATCCATCTTCTCCATGGAACCCTCAGGTTCTTAACTCACACTGCATAACATGGATCTTTCCAATAAGGAGGTTACAGTTTCCATTTCTTCGATTAAACAGTTTCAACAAAGAATTCATTGAGATGAATGTGCTTATCATGAACCAGGTAGCATCCTTTTCCTCCCTAAACCACATGCAATTAACATATAAATGGCCTGGCAAAGGGGCTTCTTTGAGAAGTGGCAGATTATAACCCCACTTGCTCCTTCACTTCTGAAGCTTTTTTTTTTTTTAAGGAGAGAGAAAAGAACAATTTCCAAAGGAGAAAATGTCACAGATGGCCACAAACTGGCTTCCCGAGGGGTGATCATTTTGATGCAAATACTCTTTCTCCAAGTGAAAAAACGTACAATGTACAAAGTGTCCATTTGAGGATCTGTGCCTCCTATTTGGGTAATCTCCTTCGACGGTGGGTACTGAGCAGGCAAATGATATGCCCAGAAAGGCAGCCAATGAGAGAGGTGTGCCCGCCCTGCATCCCCATTGGCCAGGCTGGGCACCAGTCTGAACCAGGGCCAGCTTTGAGGACAGCAGCGCGACTTGATAGGATTCTCTCTTCAAAGCATAGAGCAAACATCAATTAATCCTCAAAAGACGCTTTCAAGCAGAACATTATCCCTTTTGAGGATGTGGAAGCTAAGAGGGGCCGCAGGTAGTTGAAGGGACAGCGGAGGAGAAAACAGAGCCCTGGACTCCAAGATCAGCTCTCCGGAGAGAATCAAGTTGCAGGAGATGGATGAACCTACAGAACTGGGGCGACGGAGGAAGCCGCCAAGGAGCCACTGCTTCTGAGGGTGTCCCCCAAGGCTCCCATTCCAGAGGCGGCTGCCAAGTGAAACAGGGTGGGATCCCTGATCACGGCTCTGTGTACACCAAGCTGGGAACCAGGGTTCAAACGATTGGACTTAGGCTCAAAACCCCTTCATTAGCGCCTCGGTTGAACATGGAGGAGGAAAACTGAAATCTGGATCCAATTTGCCACACTGAGCCTGTCTGGGCACTTCCACCCTGTCTCTTGAAAGGGGGAGGGGTTGGATTTGTGTGTGCACTCCATCCCCCACCTGGCTAGTCTCTCCATCTCGAGAGGACCAGTCCAGAGGTTCCCACGGCTCACATTCGTAAGGATCACAGCCTGTCACTGTGTTTGGCAATAAACATCACACATTCTCACTTTACACGTTTATTCAACCTTTAATATTTTGCTGCGAGATACCTGGAAAAGTTGTACGCCACTGATAAAAAAAATACTGTAAAAACACCCCACAATCTCTTCTCCACACACAGGCAATAACCTTACACAGGGATTTCTACGGTCAATGTTTTCAGTTTGTGTTTTGACAAACACTTCAGTCGCTTTCTTTGCTGTACACTACGTTCTGTTTGCATCACTAAACAGAACGCATGCCATGTGCAAAAATCGTCTTGTTGGAGATGCTTAAGTTTTTATAGAAAGGCTTTCTTAAAGAGTCTGAATCAGTCTGGGCTTCCCTGGTGGCTCAGCAGTAAACAATTTGCCCGCCAATGCAGGAGATGTGGGTTCGATCCCTGGGTCCGGAAGATCCCCTGGAGAAGGAAAGGACAACCCACTCTAGTATTCTTGTCTGGAAAATCCCATGGACAGAAACTGTCAGGCTACAGTCCATTGAGTTGGGTCACGAAAATGTCAGGCACAACTAAACAACAACAAACTGAATGAGTTTGCTCTCAATTTACCATATAGTCAAAGAAATACAGGAAATTACCCTATGACTGACTTTTTTAATTCAAATACCAACAACTATTCTGACATAACCTTCTGTATACATGTGTATGCTTTCAGAGCCATAGAAAATATCTGGATACAAAAAGTATCCTTAACTGTGGGGAGCAGAATGGGTAAGAGGGGAAGAAGTCTTTTTTTCTTTTCTTCTCATTTCATGTCCTGCACTGCGCATTTTTTTACAATCAGTATGTCACTTCTTAAATGTTTAAAATTATGAAATGAAAAGTAACTCCAAGATCATTTTTCCCCCACGGGTTACATTTTATCCCCATACCCCTGCAAAGTAAGCAAGTAAGTCTTGGAAAGAGCTTGCTGTCTTTTACAAAAAATATTACACACCTTCGTCACGATATTGTCAACACACAGGCTGCTTCATCTAAAATGCCCCAAGCGAAGAAAGGATAGTATCTTGAAAGCTACTTCACAGAGGAGGGTGAAGCTGTATCAGACAGAGGCAAAAATGTAGCTCCAACACCTAGGAAACAACTGAGGCTTCTAGACTTGACTTCCTTAGGGATTATCTGAGAAACAGCTGAAAAGCCACCTTTCTACAGAAATCAGACATAGTCCCTATGAATGGCCAGAACACACAAACTCACAAAACCAACCGATAGGCTGGAATTCCTCCAATTATTAAAATCATTTTTTTCCTTCTCTTAAAGAATGGACTTTTCAAATGACACCAACCTCTTCCATCATTTAAGTGTTTATTTAGAGAGTACTGCTGTTGGAAGCTTAAGAAATGGAGATCTAAATCTCAAAGGGCCCTTATCATTTGCAAAGTAATTAGAAATGAAGTTAAAAAAAAAAAACAACACCCTGGGGTTGAAGTGATGAGGCCAACAGGAAAATCCAATTCATTTACAAAATTTTCACTTCCATCTGTTTTCCTCACGAATACTGCTAGATACAGTTATTATCAGCAAATCAGTGACAAGAAGGCTGAAATGAAGGAAAATGTACACTCTGGGTCTCTTGAACTCCTGGCATTTGGCAGAGCTGTGCAGCAGGATCAAATTGTCGATTTCAGCCTGACCCTGAAATCAAGACTCTAATAGTCACAGAAGTTCTGCAGCTAATCAGTTACTGTTCACACTTCACTCATCAGAATCCTTAAAGTCACCAGAGGGAGCCTGCATTTGCAACACACCAGAAAGCATTCCTTGGGGGGCTTAGCTGTCCTTCCAGTTCTACTTTTGCCCTCTCCTTCCAGAGACTGATTTAGAAACGAAGGGAAGAAGGCTAAGAAAACTCTCACCTTTAATATTAATAAGAATTGCGCAGTCCCCGGATGATCAGAGCCCAGACTACACAGGACTTGAAAGAATGATTGAGACTTTGATATGAAATATGAAAAAGTAACAGGCAGAAGGGGTGGGGAGACCAAACTGGGAGGCCCAGGGCCCAGCTCCTGAGCTCCAGTCCTGACTCGCCAGCAACAATCACTCTGATTTATTAAGCAAGGATGATGTACACTTACCTCGCCACCTTTTTATCTGTGAGATGAATGAAATGATCTCTCAAATGGCTTATTTGTCATGACAGGAAGAAAAAATACAACACAGTACAATACAAATAAGGGAACTAGGAACTGAGCCCACCCTTTGCCATCTTTTCAAAGAGATTTCCCATATGCCATCTCATCACTATCCCTGGTGAGATGTACTATGTGCTTAGTTGCTTCAGGCATGTTGGACTCTTTGCGACCCCATGGACTATAGCCCTCCAGGCTCCTCTGTTCATGGGATTCTTCAGGCAAGGATCCTGGAGTGGGTTACCATGCCCCACTCCAGAGGATCTTCCCAACCCAGGGATCAAATCCAGGTCTCCCACACTGCAGGCAGATTCTTTACCATCTGAGCCACCGGGGAAGCCTCCCCCGGTAAGATAGTAGCCCGTTATTATTAGCCCTGTTTTATAGAAAAAGCAACTGAGGTACAGAGTGGGGAACCGACTAGGGCAGTGTGGTTTGTAGAAGCAGTATTGGTCGATTCAGAATATTGAAATGAATTTCAGCGATATGGATCTTGGGTTGAGTCTGGAAGGCTCAGCCACCTGAGGATACAGAACTCAAACCTCCTCTATGCCACCCTGGAGCTCTCTCCTTGAGCTCGCCCTACTTCTGCACAGAATCTTTTAACTAAGACAGTCTCAGAGTCCCACTGGCCAAGGGGATAGTAGGGAAAGCAAAGGCCTCTACTGACTCTTTAAAAAAAAAAATGTATTTATTTGGTTGTGCCTGGTCTTAGTTGCCGGCTTCCCTCATAGCTCAGTTGGTAAAGAATCCGCCTGCAATGCAGGGGACCCCAGTTCAATTTCCAGGTTGGGAAGATCTGCTGGAGATGGGATAGGCTACCCACTCCAGTATTCTTGGGCTTCCCTGTGGCTCAGCTGGTAAAGAATCCACCTGCAATTTGGGAGACCTGGGTTCAATCCCTGGGTTGGGAAGATCCCCTGGAGAAGGGAACAGCTACCCATTCCAGTATTCTGGCCTGGAGAATTCCATGGACTGTATAGTCCATGGGGGTGCAAAGAGTCGGACACGACTAAGTGACTCACTTGGTCTTAGTTGCAGCATGTGGGAGCTTTAGTTGTGGCATTCAAACCCTTAGTTGTGGCATGTGGGATCTAATTCCCTGACTAGGCATTCAACACAGGTCCTCAGCTTTGAGAGCATGAAGTTTTAACCACTGGACCACCAGGGAAGTCCCCTCTACTGACACTTTAACCCATGTGTCAGTTTGGTCCAAAGCAAACATGAACATCCTTCAGTGATGAGGCCAAGAGAGAAGATGTCGAGGCCAGGAGTCAACACGTGAGTGGTGTCAAACCTCGGGGTCAGGGAGTGGTTAATGGCTCGAGGCATTAGTGGTCAGCAGCAGCCCCAGATGATGGTTCCTGCACTCAGGTGTAATTTCTATTCTTATGAAATGTCAGGCGTTCGAGAATCTAAGGTCAACCACTGCTATCAAAGACCTGGGTGAGCTGGAAGGAAAGACAGAAACAAGTGTTCCATGAGCATCTTCTAAGGCCTGGCCTGTTCTTCGGGTCCTCACAGAGCTCATCTCGAGCAACAGCTCCAGGCAGGGATGACATGGACGGTCTCCCTTGACAGAGAAAGGAAGGGGCCGTCTCTGGTTCCTCCCAGCCCAGGCACGTTATCGGTCTCTGTCCTGTCCCCTCTCCATCACTCAAATCCTCTTCTACCACAGGATGCTGCTGGGGCTTCTCTGATGTCACAAAATCCTGTCCCCCCAACCCCGGACCCCTCTCTCTGGGGCAGGAAGAGAGCATCATTCCCTCTTCTCTTATCACCCCAACTGTAGCCAGGAGGACCCCTCACCAGAACACCCTCAGTTTACTCAGGGACCCATGAGGCAACACTGGGGGAGGCGAGACTGAACAGAGAGAGGAAGAAGGGTGAAAGGGCGGCAGCCCGCCACTTCCAGAAGGATGCGAGCACTTCCCAGCATGCTTCGGGAAAGCCCCCCAAACCCAACACCGCTCCAGGAAACCACATCCCAGGAATTGCAGGGGCCCGAACAGACCCAGGTGGAGCACGGCTCCCACCCCACCTGAGACAATATTTTGAAAAGAACTCATGTGATCAGGGAAGAAGGAAAGACCATGTCTAAGACCTGCCCCCCACACACACACACACACACATACATGCCTTTTCCTAGCCTCCACTTAGAGCAAACAGTGAAGCCAACCCCAACCCAGAAGGGTGAATAACGCACGTAGCCAGCTCAGGCCTCCCACACAGGAAGGCGTGCCAGGCAGCACAGATGGCCGCCTCACGCACACAGGCCACAGGTCTGCTGTGGGGGCTGAGATGCCAGCACCGCCCCAGTGCTCCTCAGTAACCAGGCGAGAAAACGTGGGACTCCCCCAGAGAGCTATGAAATGTGAGGCGAGGTCTTACGAGTGAATGGGGAAGTGCCAGCCGTCCTGGGGCAGACACCAAGAGCTGGAGTGATTTGTGAGCCCTTTTCTCATGAGTTAATTTGCTTGCAGCAGATTCCATTAGTGACCTGACAGACCCTGGGCCTGGAGGAGGGCCTTGGAAGAGCTACTGAGCCAGCAAACTGAAGGGGCGACAGGGAAGGCCAGATGTCCTGCACCCAGCCCTTTGCCCGGCGTGTCTATTTGAAGAGCTTAGAATAATTATTTGCGAAGCTCTTGTTAAGGCAGCACCACTAAGCTACCTACAGAGAGAAGACGCACGAACCTTGACCACCAAACGGCCAACCAGAAGCTGACGCAATACAGGAAAAGGATTCCCACGTGAAAGAATCTTCGCTTCCCAGTGGCAGGAAGAAAGCAAAAGTCACAGTTATAGTTGAACCGTGAACACAGGATCTGCAACCAGGAACCTGAGGGAAGTGGAGGCGGGGAGAGGGTGGAACTTTCTGAGTTCCAGTTGACAATTCTAGTAGAATAAGAAAATGATGGAACTATTAATACCGCTGCTGCTCTTACTACAAATAGTAATAATTACAGTTAACATTTATTCAGCACCTAGTATGTGCTAAGAGGTCTTCCCTGGTGGCTCGGACAGTAAAGAATCTGTCTGCAATGAGGGAGCCCCAGGTTCAATCCCTGGGTTGGGAAGATCCCCTGGAGTAGGAAAGGGCAACTCACTCCAGTATTCTTGCCTGGGAAATCCCACAGGCAGAGGAGCCTGGTGGGCTACAGTCCACGGGGTCGCAAAGAGTCAGACACAACTGAATTCACTTAGCACCATGCATGTGCTAAGAACCATGCTGCAAGCTTTTTAGGCAATATCTCCTTTACTCTTTGCAACAGCCCTTTGAGGTAGGCAAACTCTGTAGGTAAGAGATATCTCACAGCCATGAAGTCACGAGAAAGATTCAGAGAAGAATCAAGCCCCGGGTGTGTCTGACTCCAAGCTTGTGCACTGGACCACTTTGCTACCACTCAATCTCATGGACTGGAGACAGGGCATTGAAATGGGACTCTGGCTCCAGCCCTACACGCACCCTAAGCATCTGTGGGATCTCAGCGAGTGATTTCAACTCATGGGCCATTCTACCCCATAAGATGACTGAGTAATTTCTTAAGGGTCCCCTCAATTCAAACTACAGTCCCTGACTACCGGAATGCCATCTGAGTTGATGGGGAGGGGATATATAAACATTACTCAGGCACAGCCCTGCCCTCAAGGACTCTGCAATTTAGCCCTGCCTATATAAAAGCTCAAGAACCTTCAGTGTCCTATTCAGTGATTCTTTTTTAATATATCACTAAAATAGTTTTTCTGACAGTCCATCTTCTATTTGTACACAGGCATGGAGAGGTATCTAAAACGACGTTCATCTAATGGATCTGGAGTGATTATTTTTGCTCTCATCTTTTTACATTTTTGCACTGCTTGAAATTTTAGTAACAAATATACCTTATTTTTGTAAAAATAATAAATTCATTTGAAACACCACTAAAACAATAGTATATATGCATGTTTATATGCACATACATACATATATACACCAACCTAGACAGCATATTAAAAAGCAGAGACATTACTTTGCCAACGAATGTTCATATAGTCAAAGCTATGGTTTTTCCAGCAGTCATGTATGGATGTGAGAGTTGGACTATAAAGAAAGCTAAGCGCTGAAGAATTGATGCTTTTGAACTGTCGTGTTGGAGAAGACTCTTGAGAGTCCCTTGGACTGCAAGGAGATCCAACCAGGTAATCCTAAAGGAAATCAGGCCTGCATATTCATTGGAAGGACTGATGCTGAGGCTGAAACTCCAATACTTTGGCCACCTGATGCACAGAACCAACTCATTGGAAAACACCCTGATGCTGGGAAAGATTGAAGGTGGGAGGAGAAGGGGACAACAGAGGATGAGATGATCGGATGGCATCTCCGACTCGAAGGACACGAGTTTGAGTAGGCTCTGGGAGTTGGTGATGGACAGGGAGGCCTGGCATGCTGCAGTCCATGGGGTTGCAAAGAGTCAGATATGACTGAGCGACTGAACTGACTGACATATATACACGGACATATATATTTCAACATTAACTGGATATTTCATAATATTAGGAAATTATTAACTCCAATGAGATTGTGACTATGATTTTATAAAGAATCCTTGTGTTTTGTAGATACCTACTGAAATATTTACAGATAAAATGACATCTGGAATTTATTTCAAAATATCCCTGGTGTGGGAGGGTCAGGGTAGGCTATTGCTGAGACTGGCTCTGAGTTGTTAATTGCTGATGCTAAGTTATGAATATATGAGGTTCACTATACCAGTGATCCCCAACCTTTTTGGCACCAGGGACTGGTTTCATGGAAGACAGTTTTTCCATGGACAGAGTGGGGCGGATGGTTCAGGTAATAATGCAAGCAATGGAGGTGCCAGGGGTTAGGGACCCCTGCACTATACTATGCTTAAAAGTTTTCATAATATACAGCAAAAGAGGAACCTCTTTCAAGGACAACAGGGAAGCAATATTTCCCAAAAGCTAGCTAGGTCCCCAGCCAGCAATCTTTCTATCTGAGCTTTTCATCACCTTAGGCTAACTCTTCTCTTTCACCACTACAGTCTGACTTCATTTTTCCTGTGGCTCTCTTCCACTCCCACAACATTCTCCCAAACTTTCTAAAATCATCCATCAGGTCTGTTGGCATACTCTGGTACCTAAGCCACTGCATCTGATCTTACCCCTGCCCAGGGGACAGAAGGAATGTGCCTGAGCAATGCTCCCACACACTCCTGTTCAAAGTCAGCTA
Source organism: Capricornis sumatraensis (assembly GCF_032405125.1). NCBI lineage: Eukaryota > Metazoa > Chordata > Mammalia > Artiodactyla > Bovidae > Capricornis > Capricornis sumatraensis. The sequence continues at coordinate 18,595,287 of NC_091070.1, read as the reverse complement.
CTATCAGGCTCTGTTTATTCAGAGGCAGAACAGCTTGACTGGTGGAGGATGGGTTTCACTCATCCATTCAACAAATACTTGCTAATCTCCTACCTCGTGCCAGGCACTGAGTCAGGGGCTGAGGGTCAGTGGTGAATGGGACAAGAGTGCCACCCACACAGAGGGTGAGCTTCTGTAGATGTAGCTCCAAGATCTAGGGTCAGGGGTCTATTCTCTAAGATACCCTTGAATCACATGGAATCTTGTCCAAAGTAAAGAAAGACATGATCTGATGTCAAGAGATAGAATTTCACCCAACCAAATGTCCTTGATGGCAGTGGTCAGTTCCAGTCTCAGGCATCAGATGACCTTTACCTCGGACTCTATTTATGCTGAGGTTGGAACGTTATATAAAAAGTCCCATAATTGTTCTTCTTCCATGTATCTCACAAAGACATTTCCAAACATTTGTGGAGAGAAAGTGCAACAATACTTGAAAGATAGGTTCTATCAATCTGGATCCTTGGTTCGGATTTTTTCTGTATTAAAACCTTGTTCTTGAAAGGTACATTATGTCTGAAGCAAGGTCCTGTATCGATACCTCACTGTGCGTAACAGGCTGCGGGCAAGACACCCACCTCAACCCAGTTCCCCATTTCATGGGACACAAAGACCAGACCAAAGTAATCACTGGGTCAGTAACTGATGGCCAAGGAAAGGGCAGTCAGGCCTCACTGCATGCCACTTCATATCAGATTTTTTATAACCTTTGCTGCCACTTGGACAAAGTTTTCACATCCATGTTTGATGTTGAACTAGGTAAAGTTTTACTAGCATGCATGACTGTAGCAGTTTTTAAAAACAAAACTTCCCTTCCAGGAATGACTTATATGACCCCAATAACACAACCAGAGGCCTCCTATGTAAATGTTTGGTCATGGGAAAACGTTTAGCAGTGTTCAGTGAATCACTTATGCCTGCCCTCAGGGCACAAAGACTTGCAAATCAAATGTTTTGGCAAGAAAAGCTCAATCTGGAAAAACCACAAACATTTTCAAATTTTCTTTTTATCACAATAATAGCAATAGAGTGTTATGAGTAAAGGTTTTAATTTATTCATTAAGACAAAGGGTCTATTCTCATATTAACTGTGGATTCACCATTCACTGTTCTAATAAAAATGCATGCTTTGCACACTTTCCCCCCATTGACTATAAACTCCAAGAGGAAAAAAACATTACAATGCTACTTTTATGTATCCTCAGCACCTAACACAATGCCTGGCAGATAGTTAATGCTGGTAAATATTTCTTGAATTCAGTCCAAGTATGATTTAAAGAAATAATTTTTTAAAAAATAAAGGGCAATGGTACAGACCCTGAGCAACCAATTTGCATCCAGGTCCCAACAAGACTCCCTGGACCACATCCTACTCTCTTCCCCAGGTGGAGGTCAACTAGGGCAGGTGCTGGGACTTCCCTGGTGGTCCAGTGGTCTGAGCTTCCTCTGCAGGGAGCTTGGGTCCCGTCCTTGGTCAGGGAAGTTCCACACGCTGCACAGTGCAGCCAGAAGAAAAAAAAAAAAAAGGTGCATCCACACCCTTGCCTGTTGGACTTCTCCACCTGAATGTTGACTGAGCATCTCAGGCCTAACAAGGGCAAAGCTGGGCCCACACACGCCCACTGCCCCTCGATCCTCACCATCTCAGCAATTCGATTCTTCTACCTGCTCAGGTCTAAAACCTCGAAGTCATCCATAATGCCTCTCTTGTTGTCATACCCCACTTCCAATTTTTCTGCAAAAAGTGCCTTCTCTATCTATAATATGTATTCCAAATCCAGCCACTTTTGACAACCTTTACAATTACCACCCTGGTCCCAGCCGCTGCCTCCTTACTCATTTCCCTGCTCAGCCCCTGATTCATCTGTTTACCCTCAGCTGGGCAGCTAGGCTGATGCTGTAAAAACCCTCCGGTAGGTTCCCGACTCCAAAAATAAGCCAAAGTTTTCCCACCACTCTCCCCTTCTCTGATTCTACTCCAGCCACACTGGCATTCTTGCTATTCTGCAAAACATCAGGCAAATTAAGGACCACCTCAGGACCTTTGCACTCGCTGCTCTCTCTGCCTTGAATCTTCTGCCCCCAGATGACCCTCAAATGTCACTTGTCAGTGAAATCTCCTCTGGCCACCTTAACTGTCCTCCCCAAACCCCCTATCCCATCCCCCTCATAGACTTAATCACCGTCCCAGCCATTTACTTACTTAGATCACCATTATCTGCCTCCACTAGAATGTAAGCTAGAAGAAGGCTAGGATTTTGCTCCTGTTTTTCATTGCTGATGTCCGGCACTCAGAATAGTGCTAAGTACTTAGTAAGTGGGACTTCCTGCTGCCTTAGGGAGGAGCCAGCAATGCAGGAGCCACAGGTCCAATCCCTGGGACAGGAAGATCCCCTGGAGAAGGAAATGGCAACCCACTCCAGTATTCTTGCCTAGGAAATCCCATGGACAGAGGAGCCTGGTGGGCTATAGTCCATGGGGTCGCAGAAGAGTCGGACATGACTTAGCAACTAACCAACAACAACCCAGTAACTATTTACTGACTTAATAAATTAATCCCAGGACACCTGGAAATATTCTTAACTCCACATGACATAGGGAAAAATCTTAGAATCCCCTTACAGACATATGATCCAGTTCATAGCAAAACATATGTATTTTAGGCCTTTCTCAAGCAAATAAATAACCTCTAATGAATTTCGAGAGGGGAGGAAACCTCATTTCATTTTTCCTCCCTCTTACCCTTCCTAAATCAGAGACCACCTCCCCCCTTCTCAGGCCCAAAGCTAGAAAACATCTGTGCAAAGGATTCAAAAGGAGGTGCAGGTACCACCAGACCCGAAGGCAGCTCCCGCTCACAAGTCTGAGGGGAAGATGACTGAGAAAGGAAAGAGAAATTAGCACAGAGATTAGAAACGCATGTTTAAAAACCCCTTCCCAGGCCATGAGTCAGCTGAGTGAAGCTGGCATCAGGGTGACAGATTAATTTCATGACCTTGCTTTCATTAGGAACTGCGGAACTTTAAGTAACTGATGTGGAGAAAGGGGGCAGGTATGTCTGGCCGTATGTCGATAAAGGTCTGGTAACAAAACAAGATGCTTTCCAACACAACATGCATCAAACCACCTACTGTGTGCCCACACAGTGCAAGGTGCTGGGGACCCTGGAAGGTCCCTGATACAGTTCCTTCGTGCGAGGAGATTTAACAGGTGGAAGTGACCGGCCCAGAGTCAGCTCACCAGATGTCACCATGCTAAGTGCTCCACTGGCATGAACAAAGTGCTGTGGGACCCACAGAGGGGCAACTGATTCTGGCTGGGTGGCTGAGTTCTTGAAGGGTGAGCGGGAACCAGATGTTCACCAGGGAGAGGCGTAGGAGACAGAGGAGGCAGAGGTGGTCAGAGAAGCAAAGGCCCGGGTGGAAAGTCTATGGTCTGGCATGATTCAAGCTCAGAGTTCACGGATAGGTGGTGTGATGTGAGGCTGAATCGTCATGCTAGGGAGTTTGGCCACCTCTTCTGAGGAGTGCCTCCTGGCCCCTCCAGCAGGGCAATTCCTCCCCTCCTTTGTATCTCACCATGCCCTGTACACACTCCCTAAAGCACACTCCCAGCCCAGCAGGGCCTCAGCAAAGGGCGTCAGCAGTTCCCTCTGCTTAGAATACTTTTCCCCCAGCTATCTGCACATGCCACTCCCTCTCATCCTGCAAGTCTCTGCTCAAACACCACCCTCTCTATGAAGCCATCTTTGAATACCCTCTCCAGGGGGCAACACACACACCTGCACCCCTCACCCTCACTTTATTTCCCCATAGCATTTATACCTGCATTTCTGCTCACTGCTAGCATGTGGCCTCCATGAAGGCTGGGACCTTGCCTTATGGACTGGCTGTATCCCCAGCACCTGCAGTGTGTGGCCCATGGTGGAAACTCAATAAATAGTTGATGAATGAATAAAAAGCACCTGTAACAAGTCAAGGTCAAGGTTGTGTATATTTGTCTCCACCTACAAGGTTGAAAATTGATATGAAATGAAAGACTGTGCTCTCAGTTTTCCCACAGTGCACACAATTGGCGCTCAGTAAATAGGTAATAGGTGGATGGAAAGGATAGGTGGATGGATGGATGAGAAGTTGTATGGATAGATGGATGAATGAATGGATGGATGGAATGGATGGATGGATAAATGGGCAGATGCAGGCATGGATGGATAGGCAGTTGGGCAGATGGGCAGATGGATGGATCTACAATCCGTAGGTGCTGGTAAAAGTAATGAGAACCCAAACAGTGCAGAGCTCTCCCTGTGGGTAGGGACAACTTGACATGGGGAGAGATTACAGGTTGGGAAGTCAATTAGGAAGCTCCTGCCAGCATCCCTGTGAGCACTTCTGTTGCCTGAATGAGAGGCGAATGGATGAGGGGATGGAGTCCAGAAGTATTGCCAAGGTTAAGTCAACAGGACTTGGGGACTAAGTGTATATAGGAGTGAGGAGAGAGAAGAGTCAAAGATGACCCTGAGGTTTTTGTTTAAATGATAGTGAACCCCAAGAGGAACAAGCAGGATAAGGGGAAGAAGCAAATTTTATTTAGAACATAGATTTGAGGAGGGACAACCTGATGGAGTCAAATAGGCAGTAGGACAGTCAGGAGGAGAGAAGAAGATCAACTCATGAGTGCAAGCGGAAGTCATGGGAATCCGCTTATTTGTTTCCACGTCTGAGCACCTTCCATTGCTCCAGGCATTTGCTATGTGCTGAGACCATGGATGCCGCAGTGCCCAAGACAGGTACGGTCTGTGCTCTCGTGGAATATAAAGTCCAAGAGGAAAAGCAGAAATAAGACAGGTAAACAAATGCATAAAGATAATTTCTGAGGGTTGTATGCACTGTGAAAAAAAAAATACCAGGGTAATGGGAGAGTTATGCAGGAAGAGGGGTGGGCGGTGGGGGTGGAGCTCAGAAGAGGTGGCTTTCATCATGATGAGGCCAAGGGCAAGGATGACAAGGAAAAGGGCAAGGATGACAAGGAAGTTCCTTGCCTCGTGGCTTCAATTTTCTTGAACAAGTCTGGGGGAAATCATCTGCTGAGAGGGAGAGGATGGAGAGGGATTTCAGGTAAACGGCAAAATACTGAAACAACTACTGTCAGGAAGAAACGGAAAGGGGTGAGAAAAGAGAAAAGAGATGGGGCACCAAGGACCAAGCTGACACTGTGACTGTGTAAAGGGGCCTGTCGATGCAAAGCACAGGCATACTTCACCAGTATTACGTAAGGACGAAGCTCTATGTCCCTGCAGCTCACCTGACACCCTACTTGGTATGAGATGGGTTTTGCCTGAGTGTTTATTTGATTTTAATTAAGTTTGATGGGCTGTAAGGATTTTCATTACTCAGTCTGACCAGGCGCATTCCCACCGCCACCCCCTCATAGACCCCAGTCACTTCCTGCCGCAGCTTCCCCACTCACACCATCCTGCAAATTAACCACCCTCAAACGCCCATCCTGCCATACCCTAAATAATACCCCAACACCTACAGGATCCACACCACGCTTTTCACACAGGTGTCTAGAATAGGTCCTCTGTTACCTGTCTAGCTCTCTCCCTCCCAACTACTCAGCCTGGCTGCTTCTCACACTTCCTTTTTGAACCCAGGTTCACTTGGACAGACAGACCCAGGTCCATGCCTAGGGTCCTGGGCAAGTTGCTTAAATTCTTCCGAGTTTTCCCACCTATATAACTGTTAATACTGCCTGCTTCCTAAGAGGATTAAATGAGTTCATGTGTGCAAGCACACTGCACAGGGTTTGCCGAGCAGACACAGGTGTTCAAGAGATGGTAGCTGGAACAAGCATGACTCTTTAAAAGCGGCCGTGTGACAATGCAGTCATCGCCACACCTGGACCGCAGCCGCACACGCAGAAGACCCCGGGTCCACGGCCACTGATACTGTTACTGCGAGCTGCTTTGTGACTCACCTTCCGGTTTCCACTACACTCTTCTTTAAGCTTTTCTTAAAAGTCAGCCTGCATCTTAGCGTCTTAGAGTCTCCCACTTATATTAATATTCAATATATGTCTTGTCCCTCAACTAGACAGAAAGTTCCCAGAGAACAGAAAGCATATCTCCTGCATCTTGGTAGCCCCCTCACTGTGAAGTACAGAGCCTTCCGCTTTAGGGGGTGCTGAAGAATTCCTGGTCCACGTGCAGTGCTGAGAGATTCGTTCCTCTCTTAAAGGAACAGCGTCTTTATCCTCAGCTCCCTGACTTCTGCCCATCCATCAATACCCGCCAACACTCCCACCTCCTCCAGGAAGCTGGCCAGTGAAACCATTTCTTCCTTTCTTGAAAGCCTATGACACCTGCTAATTTGTCACATTTTGCTTCAGGGCTTCTAGCGTTTCAGGGCAGGCAGAGCTAAGGGAGACTGAGCAGATAGCCCACTTTGCTTTCACCAGTATGCTACCCCGCAGGCTCCACCAAGGGTTTTTTCCCCACAAAGAGGAAGCAAAAGCTGAGATGGTTAAACACTGGTATTTCAACCACCAGGGCTCTGGTGGGGTTTCTGTCCCATAACTTCATGCTGGGAAACACTAGAGCAAAGATGTCGAGAGACCCTCGGTGCCGTGTAAGGAAGGCAGGGCTGGAGGACCTGCCTCCTATTAACTGTGCAGAGCCTGAGGACTGTCCGCAGAGCTTGTTTCGCCTCTTATGTCATGTCATACTTGTGAGGGAGACTCCTGATGGTCTCCAAGGTATTTCTTGGATCCACAGATCCAAGCACAAGCTCTGTCTACAAGCTGTTCTGTTGATGAACAAATTGAATCAAAAAAGTTTTGTCCCTCTCCAGTCATGAGCTGGTGGGATGCTTTGAAAGTTGCCTGCTCTCCTATCAGGTATTTTGTCCAATGGACACAGAAATGAGAGCATCACAAACCTACTGTATAGCACAGGGAACTCTACTCAGTGCTCTGTGGGGACCTAAATCAGGAAGAAACCCAAAAGACAGGGGATGTATGTATATATACAGAGGAGCCTGGCGGGCCACAGGCCATGGGGTCGCAAACAGTCAGACACAGCTGAGCAACTAACACTACCACTACTATAGCTGATTCACTTTGCTAGGCAGCAGACACTAATACAACATTGTAAAGCAACGACAACCCAACTGTAACACAAAATGTTTAAATAAACCAGCAAATAAATGAAAAAAGAAATGAGAGTACCACAGAGCAAAGTCTGAACAACTGAAAAGATGCCCACCCTTCTTATGACTGTTAAAGCCAGGCTGGGTGATGGATACATGGAGATTCTTTGTGATATTCTGTGTATTTTTGTACAGGTTTGACATCTTCCATACTAAAAGGTTATAATAAGTACATATATATTAATATATACATATAAATAATAATAATAATAAACTTACCAAATTCCACCCTTTCACATATTAATTGGATATTCACTTTTTAGGTGGATCCCCTGAGCCCCAAAAAACATATTGGATTTTTTTTTTTTAAAAAAAGGAACTACACCTGGAAATTATAAGACAGTCCTTATAATTAAGACTTATAAAATTATAAGTCTTGCCCACCCAGAGGTGGGAAGAGAGGAAAGCAAAGGAAAGCGCTTGGAGTCAGACATCAGTTGGAGCTCCATCCTCCCACCAGCGCCATCTGTTAACTGAAGTTACTCGAGCCTTATCTCCTCGAGCACATTACTGTGGGGCCCAAAGAAGACCTTCCATACCTTGAAAGCACTTTGTACCCCTCTACCCCCCTGCCCCCACCCCCAGCACACACACATTTAAAGCATCATTGCAGAAACTGATGTAATGTTAGGGTGCAGGGCTGGAAGAACAGCAGTTCTCAAACTTTAGAAAAAACAAGAACCAGACTACATGGCCTCACCCCTGAGATTCTGACTCTGAAGGTCCAGGAGGCAGCCCAGGAATCCACCTTTCACCACTCACACCCAGGTCCCTTGTGTACAGGGTCCTCAGGCCACATGTTGAGTTGCTCAAAGACCAGTTGGAGGGAGCAGCAGGCAGAGCAGAGGGAAGCAGACAGCTGCAGACTCTGCCTGGGAGGAAAACAGACCTGTCCCCAGTATCGGAAACCTCCGAGGATGGGGGCGGGCTGTCAGCTTCTGTAAACTACCAAATGGAACTGCGAATGAGTGGAAACAGGGAAGGGAGTTCAAGGGGACGTTCTACTGCCACACGCTTGTCCAGGTCACGCTTTGTCCTTCATGGACATGCACACATCATGTTTTTATTTCCTAAATTTTACCCAGAAAAGCCTTCTTAGAAGCTCACTCATCCCTCCCTTCCCAGGCTCTCTTGCTAAATCTCCCCGTAGCCAGGGGACAATTTTTAGACTGTGAATGGAACTAAGTCACTTCCTGACTTCAACCCTGCCGTGGCTGCTCACTGCTCTTAAGAGAAAGTACACACTCTTAAAATATCCATCAAGGCCCTGCATGTTCTGGTCCCTCCTGACCTCTCTTACCCTATCATTAAGCCGCAGTTTCCCTTTCTCTCTTGTGCTCCAACCACAGCAGCATTCCCTGGTTCTTCCAACACGCCACGGGACCTTTGTACATGCTTGTCCCCCTCTGTGCGCAATGAAGCATTGCCTCTTCAAAGAAACTTTCCCTCAAAATACCAGACCAGAACAGTTCCCTCTATCACACTCTCTTCTATCTTCCTGGACCTTCCAACAAAACACAGATTCAACTTTTATTTACATATGTATGTGATCAATGTCTGTCTCCCAAACTGGACCACAAGCTGCACAAAGATGGGGTCTCTATCGGTTTTGCTTATCACTGTATACCCAGCGCCACAGTAACTGGTACCTTGTGCACGCTTGATTAACGTGAGTGCCAAGTATACCACGGCCTGGAGAGGTGTGTGGACGAAAAAGAGAAATGACACACAAAGCTGAAGATATTCACAATGCAGATGGCAGGCCAGTGTGAGAGGGCGCCACTTTGTCCTGAGTGTGCAGAGCTGAGAATCTTCTCCAGTGTTACAAGGATGGTGGTCACTCGATGTCACAAGATGTCGGGCATGCTGAAATAACAGCATCTGTCCAGGACTGTCCCCAGAGGATGAGGAGAATGTGACTTACCCCTCGGGGAATGTGGGGGCTGAAAAAGAAGGCCAGAAGAGATTGCATGCCCAACTCCTCAATGCCCTTCCTGTTATCTCTCTGAAAACGTAGCTTTGTCCCTCACTATCGGGACTCCGAGAGAGAGAGCAGGGAGGAGAAGGTCACAGACGGAAGGGATCTGCCTCTCTCCTATCTGGAGCCACAGAAACAGGCGAGCTCAGGTTATCTTGGTGTTCACTTCTGTTCCCTAAAGAGAAGTGGGGGATGGGACGGGTGGGAAGATTTAGACCAGTCAGTTTCGAGACAGTGTTTTTTTGCTTGGTCATCGGACACAGGCCCATTCAAGGGAGACAAAACAAGCTCAAGTTTAGATTCTCTGACCAAGCTATTGAGTCTCATCAATTACACCTTGTGGAAAAAACTTTCGACAGTTAAAAATAACATAGGGGTCTGGTGTTTGGAAGATCTGGAGTTTGGAATGCCAGCTTGTCAAGCACAGATCGCTGCCTACAAAAAGCATGTGCTGGGAGCATGTATACACACACGCACCAGGGACAGGAGGGCTGCAATGAGCAAGGTGTCTGATAAAGGGGCAGCGGGCCACATGAGCGACAAGCACACAGACCAGCTCCCACCCTCACTCGCTTTGGTCTGAAGGCTGTTCAAGCCCTTTTCTAGGGCAGAGCCTATTCAGGCAGGAAGCACTTGCCTCCCCCTTGGAGGAGGTGGCAGTGACTGGAAGCAGGAGCCCAGAGTTCAGTCACAGCACACCTCAGCGTTTCTGCACCTGTGCAGTTCTGTTCCTTCTCAGAAAGACCCAAGATCAGCACCCGTCCAGCAGAATGCAATCACCTGAGCTCCTGGACAAAGCATCCCAGAGATAAATCCCTCTCAAAGTCTCTCCTGGCACACTGGCTCCAACAGTTACTAACAGTAATGCCATTGAATTCTAGAACTTCTTTCTGCTAAGAAAATCAGAGCTTCTCCTACTTATTATCTCATTTTCCTTAAGATGCCAGTGTGGGAAAAAATCAGCTAGTGTGTCTGCATTTTGCAGATAGAAAAGCAGAGTCACTGCCAACATCTATTAATATTAAGAGGGTAAGATGGGCCAACTCTTCTAACCCTGAATGTATATTAACTTGTTTGATTCTTCCAACAACCCTCCAAAGGCAGGCACCATCTCTCCCACTTGACAGATGAGGACTTTGAGGCACAGAGGGGTGAGAGATCCTGCCCACAGTCACGGGGCTTGGATATGACCCAGACTCTCCAAGCCACATGGCCATGCTCGCCACCCTCTCACTCCCTAGAACAGGGCATCTGAGCTCTCCAAGGAACCTGAGGACTGGGCTGACACAGGCCTATCAATAAAACTCCCCGGGGCCCAGGCCTTTCAGCAGGAGGGAGTGGGCATTGGGTGGGCAGTTTGAATGAGTATCGGGGGGCCTGGGTAGGAGTGGAAAAGAACTACCTTCAAAATAAACCACCTCCATCCCCCGGGGGAAGAAACACAGTCTCAGAGACTTGCAGCCTCACTGCCCCCACCCCCACCCCACTCCCATTTGAACCGTGAGACTAATCCTTGGAGCACTAGACTGTCATTGCGCTATGAGGGTCAGCGTTTATGTTTTCCTCCCTAGAATGGACTTGTATGTTTTACTTATAACCATTTATGGGTGGTTTTCATTGTTTTTGTAAAGAAAGGGGGTGGTGATAAAGCATAGGAAAGGGGAAAGATTTCTAGATCCAGCACTTGGATGGGCTTTATCCCATCATCCTGCCTCACTTGGCATTCTGCCTGGATGGCTGACCAAGGCTGTCCTGTACCTGCTGAGGTGGGGGGCTCACACCAGCCCAGGCCCCCTAGAGTCTTCCTCTGCCGTACGTCCTCTGGGGGTGCCCTGGGGAAAATCCCAGAACACACAACCAAGGAACCAAGGGATGAGTGAGACAGGGTCCCTGCAGATGATAATCCTCCTGCTGAGGGACGCATAATGGCAACCCACTATCTCCCCCTGAAGCTTCTCTTTCAGCCTCTGAAGTGCTCAAGTTCTTCCCGGAAACTGGCTGCCAAACTGCTCCGCTCAGACAAACCGGCCCCAGGCTATTTCCCATTTTTACCTTCTATTCATGGACTCCTACTTTCCTGGTAGCTTGGACAAGAATCCACTTGTAATGCCGGAGAGCCAGGTTCGATCCCTGGGCCGGGAAGATCCCCTGGAGAAGAGAATGGCTCTTCTCCACTTCTTCCACTCCAGTATTCTTGCCTGGGAAATCCCATGGACAGTGGAGCCCAGTGGGTTACAATCCATGGGGTCGCAAAGAGTCAGAGAGCACTGAGTCACAAACACTTTCACTTGCATGGACCCCCACTCCCATCCAGCCAAATGGACCCATTTGCTGTCCTCCACACATTCCTTCTCCACTGGCCCTTCCCCTCCAACTCACACCAGCACGAAGGAAGAAGATCCTCTAAAGAGTCACTCAGATGCTTCCCAAATCTTCGTTCACGTCCCTTTCGTGCCCGTCCTTCCCCATCCTCACCCTTCACCGCTCCTAAACCTCACCAGATCCCCCTGCCCTTCCAAACTCAGCTCAAAGCCGCCTCCTCCCTGAAATCTTCTCTGACACATGCCCGCTGCGGGACCGCTTTCTCTCCTCCAATTTCACAGACCCCTCAGGGGCTGAACTGCTCACCGAGCGCAGTTCTTCCCACCAGGAAAACTCATGGTCCCGGTTTCCTGTCTCCCGCTTCTTCTCACCATTTGCTGTGTGTAAGCTTCGCCTTTTCCTCCTCCCCGCTCCCTGCTCCCCCGTTGATGAGCATGAGTGTGCCCTCCCGGGGACTAGATAGAACACTCTTTGCTTCCTTTGGTGCTTCTTCAACACTTTTTCATCAAGGTGCGATGCACAGGGAAAAGGAGAAAGATGTCAGTGGGGCACAGATGAAGAGGACAAGAGGCCAGAAGGAAACCCAGGCTAGAGGTGCAGAGCTTGGTATGAAGCATCACATGGGTTATTCCTCGATCTAGGGCTCCCAGAGCGCTGGGGAGCCTTAGGTCTGAGTCAAGAAATGAAAGAAGAAGTAGAAAGCAAAAGAAGAGTAACCAGTGGGCTTTTCCTTCCTGGGGGCTTCCTTTGTGGCTCAGCTAGTAAAGAATCTGCTTGCAATGCAGGAGACCTGGGTTCGATCCGTGGGTTGGGAAGATCCGCTGGAGAAGGGAAAGGCTACCCACTGCAGTATTCTTGCCTGGAGAATTCCATGGACTGTATAGTTTATGGGGTCACAAAGAGTCGGAGACACGACTGTGTGACTTTCACTTTCACTTCCTTCCTGGGTATTTGAAAAGCTACCATAGAGCCTGGAGCAGAGATGCCAGGAAGCTGGACTGCCCAAGGCTGCCAGCTCTGGTTTGTGGAGAAAGGTGTGGACCTTCCAGAGCTATTGTATTGTCCAGACCAGTTCATCTGCGTCGCAAAGAAGACAAGGAATTCTTGGGAACACTGGGCAATGTTAGAGACTGTTGCATTGATCAGAGCATCTTTTGTTCTATATTTCTCAGGAAACTGAACCCATACTAGGCAGATAATGAGTGAACACAAATGATCCCCAGAAGAGGGACCTATACAACTGGGTCCTCACAGTTAGCATGCGTGAGTGCATGCTAAGTTGCTTCAATCCTGTCCAACTCTTTGAGATCCTGTGGACCATGACCCGCCAGGCTCCTCTGTCAGTGGGATTCTCCAGGCAAGAATGCTGGAGTACGCTGCCATTTCCTCCTCCAGGGGCCCTTCCTGACCCAGGGATCAAACCCGTGTCTCCTGCAGCTCCTGCATGGCAGGCAGATTCTTTACCGCTCAGCCACAGGGGAAGCCCCCTCTCAGTTAGGCTGATCATCAAGTAGTAAAGGAATCCTGTTGCTCCAAGGATAGCAAGAGCGAGCTCAGTCTCAGAAAGGTTCCTACATTCAGACTCACGAACCGGCCGGGCTCCATCCCTCCCCTGCGCTGACTGGGACCTCCAGCCCCTGAGATGACAAACAATGCCCCCTGGTGTGCTGCAGACCAGGGAGCTCTGGGAGCTTCCCGAATTTCATCGACTCCATAGATCACCGCTCGTCTCAGCTACCGTGTGCATAACTGACCTAAAAGCGAATGATCCAGACCTGTTTCCCATCCCCCAGAGATGTGTGTAATTAGATAAAATGAGGACAGAATATGTATAAGTGTCTGTTACACTGGGATGGTTGCCCAGAAAGGAAATGAGCACAAGGAACTGGACAGGCCCACGTGCACCCTCTGTACCAAAGGGCTCCACCCAGGATGGAAGGCGAGTTCACTTTCAGAGTAGGTGCTGGTGTGGTGTGACCCCTCTGAATTCACACACTCTTTGGTAGGGTTCTGCTCCTCCAGCCTGTACTGTGTGCACCATCAGCATTTTCTTTCTAGCTCTCCACATTGAAGGATGTCTAGTGGACGAAGACTGATTAAAACTTGACTTGAATAGCCTGTCTCCATCTCTGGCGTTCACCTTCCTCCTGACGCAGAACCAGGCCTCTCCAGGGCCCCAACACTGAATGATCTGGAGGGTGGAAAAGCAGCAAGAGTTATGAGAACAGAGATTTTTCTCTCTCTCAATATGAAGAATAAAGGCCTTCCCATGATCCCCAAGGAGATCAAACCAGTCAATCCTAAAGGAAATCAACCCTGAATATTCACTGGAAGGACTGATGCTGAAGCTGAAGCCCCAGTACTTTGGCCACCTGATATGAACAGCCAACTCATTAGAAAAGACCCTGATGCTGGGAAAGATTGAAGGCAGGAGGAGAAGGGGATGACAGAGGATGAGATGGTTGGATAGCATCACCGACTCAATGGACATGAGTTTGAGCAAACTCCAGGAGATGGAAGGACAGGGAAGCCTGGCGTGTTGCAGTCCAAGGGGGCCTCAAAGACTCAGACACAACTGAGCGACTGAGCAACTGAGCAACAACAACAACATGATCCCCAGGCCGTTATTGTTTGTTTCATTGTCAGATAAATTTACCTGCATTGAATGTTTGGGATAGAGTCATAGGCAAAGTTGTATCTACATAGGCATGATTAAAGTACAGGAAAATTTCCTGAAGAATATATACTTGAAAACAGCGATTGGGCCACAGTCACTTCCAAAGCTCAAGAAGGCAGGCAATAGGCTCTCACGGGACCCCAACTTTGGGTCAAACCACTGTAGTACTAGCACCTCCTGCTCTCTTCCATCTTAAAAACCCATAAAAATCCTCAGGTATAAATAAGGGTAAAGGAAATCTCATACACAGCTGAGCACAAAGTAGGCACTTAATAAAAATACGGTTAATTTATCAGTGGCTACTCGCAAGCCCCAGGTTAGTTAATCCCTGAAAGAAGGCAGAGTAAAAAGACTTGCCTTTAATTCCCAAGACCAAAGGGAAGGAAAGCCAAGTTTTTTAGATCCACAAGGATGAAGTGGTGAAAAAACAAGGGGCTAGAATGAATGGCACCGACAGCCATCACAGCCTCATATGCCATGTGCAAGCAAGGTAAGCTTGTGCCTGTCTTCCAACTCCTGAACTTGAAGAATTTGGGGAGAGTAATTCTGCTGCCTCTTCCAAATTCTTGCCAGGGGAGAATGAGAAACAAGTTGATTTCAAAGAACTGGAAGCAAATTAGGCGGGAAGAGCCTGCTGGTTTCATTTGCTCCATCATTCCACACACATTTATCAGACATTGGGCTTCCCTGGTGGTGCAGTGGTAAAGAACCCACCTGCCAATGCAGGAGACACAGGAGGTGTAAGTTTGATCCCTGGGTCAGGAACATTCCCTGGAATAGGAAATGGCAACCCACTCCAGTATTCTTGCCTGGAGAATCCCATGGACAGAAGAACCTGGTGAGCCACAGACCATGGAGTCGTAAAAGAGTCAGACACGATTTAGTGACTAGAGAACAACAAAGACAATGCTATATCCTAGGGACAGAAAGGCCCAGGCAGCCACCCTTCAGCCTTCTAGGGCCTTCCATTTTAACTAACCAGCGTTAAGTGTTTCAGTGGCCAGGAGGGAAGTATCCTTGGGACTATGGGGCCAAGGGCAGGGATGGCCAATTCTACCTGAGGGTAGCAAGGGCTTTGCTGGAGAGGAGGGGACTTGGAACTGTCTGGAAGATGAGCAGGTAGGTGTTCATCATGTGCAACTGGGGCAGAGTGGGGCTGAGGAGGCACGAGCCACTTGGTGAGACTACAGGAGCGGTGGGAAGGGTTAGGGGCTTCTCTGAGCAGGGACACAGAAGCAGCCTTTCAGGATAACAAGCTCCTCCACATCTCTCAATCTAAGGTTCTTAACCTGGAGCCAATGGACTCTAGGGCATACACTGCAGGGCTCCTCAACATCTGTGAGCTCATAAAATCAGAGGCAGATATGCATTTCTTCTGGGGAGATGATCCAGAACTTTCACAGGATTCTCTAAAGGGCCTGCGATTGCCAAGGAGAAGTGAAGAAGAAACACTCAATAGGACACTGAGTAGCCTGAATACCAAACTGTGATATAGAAGCCATGGTTTCTGTCTCTGCATCCTGCAGTTAGCTTAGTACCTGACACATCATAAGTTTTCAAAGCTAGCATACCTCAAGGGATAAATACAAGGAGATGGGAAGAAATCACCATTTTCATCACCAGAACAAACACTTTGAGTACAGACACTTGTGTGCCAATTGGTGGGCTAGGCTTTACAAACCAATACCTCTTTCCAGAAAGGCACATGGAAAAATATCTTCTCAACTTCTTATTTGAAGGATTGTAAAGCCAAGTTCCTAAATGTGAATACAAGTCACCCAGGGCAATTCACTGCAATTCCCCAGATCAGACTCAAACTTTAGCTGGCAGTTGCCTAGCAACGAATAACCCCATAGACACATCACCAAACCAAGATGTCGAAAGGGTATTCTGTGGACAAGTTGGTTCTGAAAACTAGCCCCCATGCGAGTTTGTCTGCCAGGGCCTTTCTGGGACTGTTGGGGGAAGGAGCAGACTTTGCAGCCAAAAGGAAGCTGGAAGTCGGAGGTGGGAGGGTGTTCAAATGGTGGTGTATAATACGGGGGTGCAGAAACGGACAGCCAAGGGTTGAGGGAGCAGGCACTCTCAAACAGAGAAGGCAACTGGTCCCTCTGCAGGCCCTCTTTCAGAGTCTTTGCAGTTGCAGAGCAAATTCCAGCCACATCTAAAGACATGGAATGTGGCATGAAGACTTGTCTGCAAACACTTCAGTATTCTTACCTTGAGAATCCCATGAACAGTATGAAAAGGCACCTACCTCCAGCCCCGCCCTGAAGTCATCATCCTCCAGAGAGTTCCATTAAACTATGTCAGGTTGGAATGGGCAAGATGACATACCTCCAAGCCCTGGAAGCAGTTTTTATCCAACTCTCCAGAGCGCTCACTCCCTCATAGAGGCGGCAAGCATGAAAGAGGCAGAGAGATGAGAAAATTTTCACTTTCTAAAATTCAGATTCCCCCCCCCCCGCCCCCCTTTAATGAGAAGCTCAGAGACTCCTCCAGCTAAGTCAGGTGAGACTGGGATTCCTAAGACAAAAGTTCTCATCCAAACCATGGCAGAGACCAACACTTGGCACCTCTCTCTGTGCGGTGGTAGACAGCTTGGGAAGAGAGGGTGGGTCTTCTTCAGCACCTTTCCTCCTGGAAGGCCTTGGGGGACAGGGGAAAGGGGTACACAAATAGACCAGTCTGGAAGCGATTCAGGAAGAACAAATGCGGAAGTCAAACAACAACAAATAAGGCGGATATAAATCCAGATAAAATATTAAAATCATTAAAGGGCTGCTGCTCCCTGAAGATTGGGAAAAATGAAGAGAGTTAATTAAAAGCAATCTCCATGCACTGCTGAGCCAGCCGGCCCTGATAAATCAACAGCTGGGGCTGCTGTGGAGGGCAGTCAAGGGGCTTCAAGAATGGGGGGGTGGGGGGATGCTTTCCGGGGGAGGGGCACCACTGCCAAGATGGCAGTGACGTGGAATTGAACACAGTGACTCAAGTTTCATATCTTATTAAATATTTTATGACCCCTGAATAAAACTGTTCTTCCGAGGGGGAGAACTTGATCATTTGGATGAACAAAAAGTGAGGAAGAGAGGGATGAAGAGGTATTGTTTGTTTAAGCATACTTGGGACCTTGATGTCAGCATCTCTGATCTTACCCCCAGGACAGAGGCTTTTGCTTTTTTCTCTCTACCTGATCTGCCCAGGTAGATGCATCTTCTAAAATCTCTCTGAAAAATTCTGGACTATGTTTCTTTGAGGGGCTGAGGGAAGTAGTGCCAAGTCAGAGAAATGAATGAAGAGGAAGAGGAGATAGAAAAGACCTTCAAAATTCTCATTGCTGATCCAAGTCAGACTTTCAGCACAAAACTAAAGGTCAGTGGAAACTGTGGGAACTTTCTTTTTTCTTTCTTGCTTTCTCTCTCCCCCTACCCCTTTTCTTTCTCTACTTCCTTCCTTCTCCCTTGTCTCTGCAGTCAGATAAAGTTTCTGTTCTTCATTTTAAACAAAAAAGAGCTCAGAATTTTGGGGGCCAATCTAACCAAAAAAAAAAAAAAAACCCCAGCAATTTTAGAGTGTTACAAAAATGGCCCTTCACTATTCTAAAGGAACCCTCCAGTTCTCTCTTGATGGAAGTATAATCAAGAGAAATGATTGGGAGAAAGTAGCGTTTTTTTCCTCCATAGAATTGGGATTGGAAGGGGAGTGTGTGCATGGGGAAACATAAGGAATTATGCATTTGGATATGCATTTTAATTAGGTGGACAGAAGCAGCCGCCTGTTAATTTTTCTTGCTTGTTTCCACTTAGCATTCATCACAGGCAGAACCACCATAGAGCGCTCCCACGATAATAGATGGTTCTGCATTGGCTAAGTCCTCGGGGAAAATAATTAGCAGGAGAGAATATATTCTCTCCACTTCGACTACCCCATCCACCCTGCCCTCCCCCACCTCCAGCACCACATTGCCTCCCCTCCTCCCCCGCCCCCACAAACAACAGTGGCTTCCCTAGCCGCCTAGGGGAACAGTCCACCTCCTGGTTTAAAGGATCTGGAAGGAGAAACAGACAGACTAGAGGCCTTCCTTGGAGTGGAAGGTCCTAGATGCCAAGAGGGAGGCTACTATGCTGCTTAGGACCAAGGGGCAGACTGGCAGGCAGGACTGGCCAGGACAGGATGAAGAAAGTTCCAAAGAGGGTGAGACAGTTCTCACTAAGCTCAACTAGCAGCCCAACAAAGACAAGTAAAGAGTCCTTAGTTGAGGAGAATGGGAGCAAGGATGACATTTCTCACTTAATTTGCTTTTATAAAGTACAGGAATGCTGTGTTTCTGCAGCAAGCTTGAATCTGAAGCATTTCCAAGGCTGGCAAATAACTCTGTTATTCTGAGATCTGACCCTCACCACCATGCTGCCCACATCTACTCATGTACAAAGAATTAATTCTTGCCACTGACCCCTAATGCCAACATCACATCCTCCTTGCTTACTAGCAGATTTAAACCCCAGCCCCACCTTCTCCCCTTCTCTCTCCCTGGAGTCTTCTTGGTAGAAGGAGCCAGAGACTGCTGGATGACCAGAGCCCAAGTTCCAGGAGAATGCTCCCTCTGCCCGCCAGCTTGTTTCCTCTGATTGCGGATGGACTCAGTATGAGTTGACATGGAAAATGAATCGAAGGCTTCCCTTGAGCTCCTATTCTCACCTATTTCAAACCCGGAAGATGGGAAAACCCCACTGAGATTCCAGGGCTATTTACACACAGCTGGATGAGTGAGGCTTTGCATTTCCTGAGAAACAATGGTTAGACAGGATGTGGAATGCCAGGATCTTTTCATTAATTTTAGTTTTAATATAATAAAGTGATGTTTGATACTTGCGATATTGTTGACTCTCTGAGAAGCCACCCCCCGCCCCCCCGCGGTTAGCTACGGGGAAACTTGGCAGCTCTAGTAACACCTCCCATTTGTACTTTACACTTTCTGAAGTGTTTTCACATCCATTGTTTCATTTGGGCCCTTCAGGGGGAGGTAAGCAGGGCTGAGTGCAGGGAAGGGAGGCCAAAGGAGATGCAGGCCCTTCTCCCCTTATGAAAAGATAGGTCAGATTCACTACCTCCTGACCTTCAAGCTGTCCTGTCATCCCAGGTGTTTCCCGCAGGAACACCTGCTGCCTGATGAGACCTCCACTCTGCCTGGGAAACCTTCGCTCCAGCCCCACCAGGTGACTACTAGTGCTGCAGCCTCTGGGGCCTCCCCAGGTCCAGACCCTGACCCCAAGGGAGTCCCTGCCCTCAACGGGTTGGGGGTGGGGGGGTGGTGACAAGATGAAGGCAATCCTCATGGCTGGGGATAAAAGAAGTGAGTCTCTGAGTTCCCGGGGCATTTATCCTCCACCCCCAGAATAGTGATAGTCCTAAAGGGGGAGGCAGGTAAAGAGGTTGAATTCTATGATGCCATGAGTATTTGTTTTAAGTTTAGAAGAAAGGAGTTGCCTGTATTATCTAGAAATGTACTCCATGAATCTTAATGAGTCTAAAAATGAAGCGGGGTGGGGGGGAGGGGGTCTAGGCATATACCCCAAAGAACTGAGAGCAGGGATTCAAACAGCTACTTACACACCCATGTTCATAGCAGTATTATTCACAAACGCCACAAGGTGGAAACAACCCCAGGACCCATCCCTGGATGCATGGATAAGCAAAATAAGGCATATATATACAGTGGACTATTACTCAGCCATAAAAAGGAAGGAAGCCCTGACACATGCTGTAACACAGATGAGCATTAAGAACACTATACTAAGTGCAATAAGCCAGTCACGAAAGGACAGATATTGTATGATTCCACTCATATGAGGTGCTTAGAATAGGCAAATTCATACAGACAGAAAGTACAATGGTGGTTACCAGAAACTGGGATGGGGTGGGAGGAGGATGTCCTCATTAAAACAGAGGATGTTATTGTTTAATGGATATAGAGTGTGTTTAGGATGACTTTTTAAATTCTGGAAATGAATACAGAATATTCTGGTAGTTATACAACACTATGAATGTACTTAATGCCAGTGAACTGAACACTTAAAAAAAGGCTAAAATGGTATGTCTACATGTCATACATGCTAAATATACATGTTATGTATTGATACATCTTACCACAAGTACAAAAAAATTTAAGGGACTGCCTCTGTAGCCTGGAGGTCAAGGCGACCATTTTGTTTTTTCTTTCATTTTGCCTAATTCTCACAATTCAGGCTTCTGTGAATGCCCTGATGGCTTTAACAACCCCCTCTTCCTCCTTTAGACATGTAGAAAATTGCCAAGGGAGCTAGCTGTCAACCAAAGGAAAGCCTGATAATAATGCCTCCAGAGGAATCTGGCATGTTCTGGAGGCATGTCACTGAATGAGAGGCAGTGAATTCCACTTTAGACACTGCTAATACCCACCTGCGTAAGGCCAGACTCTGTGTGTCTACTGAACACCTCCATTTCCTCAGCAGCATCACGGGGTGCAACAGAGGAAGCTCACTGAGACATCAGTACAGGCCCAGCCACTGCAGTTCACTGAATGGTCGGGTATTTGCAACTGCCCAAATGGAAATGAAATAAGCATTTATTTCCATGTTAACTGGGATGGGTGCCATGTTAGAAGAGCAGTAGATTGAAGGAGACTGTAGATAAATGAAATCCAGAGAAGAAAATCTTCTGCTTGGTTCCCTTTTTTCCACCATACATTTACACAAAACAGGAAGAAAAAGATAGATGTTCTCAATAATTCTAGTCTTTTGCACAACCAAAAACATAATCTGAGTGCTTGTAAACAGAAAAAAATAGGCCAGTTAATCTTCTCATTTCTCTTTCCCGTCTTCATCCCCTGGTTGGAGTGTTAATGAGGAGAAAAGTGTTCAAAAGGGAGCATCAGAAGAAAAGACTACGTTCTCAATGGGCCACCACCTGGCCCTCAGCCTTGGGCCCTGAGAAGAGAGAGATCAGAGCCCAGTGGCAACAGAAGGGGGCAAGACAGGAACCAGAGAAGATGAAACTACAGGAGAGCCTACCAGTCTTAACTCCCTTTTAGAGCCACACTTTAAAAATGAGGAGGAATTCAAACACTGGTCCCTAACTGTCCTCCTCTTCCTTCCTAATCAACCATAGTCTAAGAGCCCCCAGTTTTTTACTGGAAAGGAATTTGGCAATCAAGGTGCATCACCTTCATCTTTAAGACAAGGAATATGTGGCTCAGAGAAGTTCTGGGTCTAAGGTCTCATAGCTGGTGAGAAGTAGGGCTGAAAACTGAGCTCAAATCTCCGGGATCCTCTCCCTGAAGATTTTACTTCTGAAGCTACAAAGGCATAGTCACTGGTGAGAAAGTATAAGAGGGATGGAGTTTGACATAAGGCCATAGGGATGACTGGTGAAAGTTTGAGAACTGAAAAACCTTTTCTGGTGGAGCTTCCAGTTGAAGTTAATACCACAGCAGATTTTCGAAGTGAATAACAATGAGAAAAACTCACTCATTTCATAGCAATCTAAGATGACGGCAAGCTCTGGACTCGAGGAGGGAGGAGAGGGTGCAAACGGGGATTAGACACGTACCATCATTGTTCCTTGGACTCAGAACTAAGTCCTGGAGGTGAAGGTCTCAACATGGGCTATTTGAACCCCATTATTAGGAGCTCCTGCCCCTCCCTGCTTTCAAACACAGCCCCCTAAATCTTAGCCTGCTTTCCTTGTAACCCCCCACCCACTGCTACTATTCACAAACACACAACCTAGACATTCCCAGCACAGGTTGCTCCTCTTCTCCCCTCCCCCGACCCAAACACCTCCTAACCACTGCTTTTAAAACTCTGATGCAAATCACAGGCTTCAAAAACCTTCCTTCAGTGACAGTTTTACGATGCTAGCTCCATTCATCCATATGGGTTGACAGACTGTGAAACACTAGTAACCGGACCAATAAGAAAAACAGATTACAAAAACACCACAACACCTCATCTCTCCCCAGTTGCTCACACAACTAAAGAAAACTTTGGAGCTTGCAATAGATCATAACATCAGTCTCTCTTGCTGTTAAACAATCATCTTCTCAGAGTTCCAGACCACACAGTAGTTTTATCCACTTATCTATCCCCTCCGCATCCCCTCTCCCCAGGCCACTTCTTTATCTTTTCTTGTTAAATACCTACATGTTTAAAGATTATTTAATGCTAGGGTCATGCTTACATAGGCCCCTGCTGGAAAACCATGGCTGGGCAAAAACTGTTTCAGTGGTTGTGGCATTTCAGGGGCTTGCCACATTGGGCTACATTTGTCTTCTAGTGACTTTCAGAACACTCAGAAACCACAAAAGTTACTTTGCAGAGGTTGGGATAATAGACAGGCCTGAATTCTGATGCTTTTCATGACCCACACCCAGCACCACTACAATCAGGATGGCTGTACTTTCAAAACTGAAACATTAGCCTCAGTTTCCTTTCTTTTTCTGGTGCAAGCTCAAAACAAAGCTTGGTTGACCATGGCATTTTATTTTCTGCACTGATCTGAGCAGATGGCTCTGGAACAGCTTTAGACATTATGGTGTTTCTCAGATGTACCTAAATTTCAGCCACCTGCATGGTTCCAAAAAGACAAAGGAGGATGAGAAGTCTCCAATTAGGTTGCCTCTGAATTCCAGGCCACTTTCTAGAACTAAGCAACTCCCATTCAACTGGAGACCTCTGAATGTCTCCCAGGTGGTCTGCAACCCCAGCAGTTTTCTGTGACGATGCCTTCATTTGGGTTCTGGCAGAAATTAATAACCTTTATGGGTATCTCATCAAAACCAGACATGCTTCCCACTGAAAAATAATGTGTGCTAATGAAGTTTAGAGAATTTAAGGCTTCCCCCCGCCCTCACCCCAGTGGCAACCAGAAGCAGATGGAGAAGGTGGTTCTTAGGCATCTGTTGGCTTAAAATGTCTGAGGGTCCTTTTTCATAAGGGGCTAAAATAATGTCCATAAAAAGCTGAAAGCTCACAAATCGCAACCCCAGTTTTCCCCATTTAGTACCTACCCAAATCCCCCACCCCAACAGAAAGAGCCAGAAGCAGATTAGAACCAGGAATGTGTCCCCTCTGTGCCATCCTCTCTGATAACCTAAACTGAGTGCCACAGCAAGAGTGAGGTCTGGCTTCTAAGTGGCAACAATTTCACAACTTTCACAGGCACAAAACCACTTTAGATTAGAATACATGGTCTCCAGGTCAGAGTGAATAAAAAGACGAGATCTGAGGTCCATCTGTACACATGACCAGCTGTTTGACCTTGGCTGAGTAAGTATATTTGCTTCTCACAGAGTTGTGTCCTTAATTACAAAACAGAGGTTTGTTTTTTTTTAAAAAGCCTCCAACCAAGGGAGTGAAGTGAAGTCGTTCAGTCATGTCCGACTGTTTGCGATCCCATGGACTGTAGTCTACCAGGCTTCTCTGTCCATGGGATTTTCCAGGCAAGAGTACTGGAGTAGGTTGCCATTTCCTTCTCCAGGGGATCTTCCTGACCCAGGGATTGAACCCAGGTCTCCTGCATTGCAGGCAGACACTTTACCCTCTGAAACTCCTTACAAAAATGTTTCAATACAACTACATATCTAGATGTTCACATGTTATAGGTATGACCAGTCTACTGGTCTCATTATTTATAAACAAATAGTTACTTGGGATAAATCCTTGTTGGTTTATATGGAATAATTAAATAATAACAACGGTTACTCTTTTCTAAGCAGGCAGTTAGTATAATAGATATATATGTGCATAGTCCAGTCTGGCAGAAGGTGGCAGACATTCCCAGCTAAGTGCATACAAACCAGGTTTTGATAACTCAATAAAAGAGTAAGTTGTTTAAAGTGTTGATAGCAGATTTGGGGGAGGGTGGTTAACCTGAAGTAGAATATCAAATAAGATTAGAATTTATATTAAAGCATTATGTTTGTCAATCAACTATACCCCAACATAAAAAACTTTTTTTAATTTTTTTAAGAATATAGCCGAGCAAAAAAAAAAAAAGGGCACTATGTTCCCTAGGTATGTAGCAATCAACCAGAATATGATAGGTAATGTGGCAGACTTACACATAGACAAATGGATTATCAAATCCATATTTATGTTACCTACATGTATTTACTTCCCTACACGGCCCTTATCTTGCTTGTCCATGTAAGAAATAAGGGTGACTCACACATCTAGGCTCAGACAATGTAGCTGCTAAATTAAATAATGTGCAATACCTATTTACACATCATACATGTCCATCGATGCTTTCATATTCTATCTGCCCAGATGTGACTGCTTGGTTGTGGGCCCACCTGCTGCGTTCCCTTTGTGATCTGATCAGTCCAGGCGGCTCCTGTTTCTGCCTCTAACACCCTGTTGGGCAGTAATAAGATGTTAAAGGCGACAACAGACAGAGAAGCCAGGCTGTCAACTTCAGAGAGGAAGGGGCTGAAGGGTACAAGGAGGAGGAATAAGAAAGGGAGTTGAAGGGAGATCAAAGACAGGCAAGAAGAAAGCTGAACTGCTGAGAGAGGAGATGTGACTCCAGGAGCTTGGGGCCCAACAGAAGACCCCAAAGCAATGAGATTCAAACTGTGCCGTCCAATATTATTCAAGCTATTGAATTACTGAATGTTCCACGTGGAAAAAGCTGGTATAATGAAAAATGGTCTCTACGCAGCTTAGGCAGAGCCCTAAAGAGGTGTTGCTCGTTTCTTCCAGAACATTACCTACTGCCACTTTATCCCCCGTCCTAGAGGAAACCTTTGTGTGACCAGTTTCTATAGGGGGCGTCCTTGGTGTTGCCTTTTTTTTTTAAGGGAAGGAAGAAAAAGACTGAACGCAGACAGAAAATGCTAATGCTGTTCAGCTCCGTTTCATTGTCAGGAGGGACACAGGAGGATAAAAACGTAGCTCTCCAAACCTTTCTCCCTGCTCCCCTCCTCCCAGCACCACCATCCATCCCTTCCGCTTGATGTGCCTCTGCGCTTTGTTCTAATTTATCCCATGCATAATTTATTCACGTGTGTATTGTTTCCTGATCAGCAACTTCTAAAAACAAATGAAACATATAAGATGTTCTATTAAACAAGTTGTTTTTCAAAATAAAGGCAGATGATGTCGGTCTCCCCGTAACGTCGTGCATGCTCCTGTGTTAGGAGTTTAAAAACCGTCTAGGGCGCAGGAGGCTCGGCTGGTTGGTCGTATTGTTTACACCCACTTATCCCCAGGGAAAGGGATCTGGATGCAAAAAATGAGCGGCTAATTATAAATGACCATTCAACTGCCACCTAGAAAAAGCCGACTGGAGTGTCGTGTGTATGCTAGTGTGTGTGTGTGTGTGTGTGTGTGTGTCGACACGGAATTACAAATACATCACATTGCAACTGTTTCTAATTTACAAAGTACAAGTGTAATAATTCAGAACTAATTCCAATAACCAGCCCGCGACTCTGTCCCTTTCCGCACTTCTAAAACCCCACCCCACACATACACCCTCCCCGCAAAACGCATCCTTCAGCGGTCCAAAATAAACAGAAACAAAAAACTGGAGCGGGCAGGAATGAGTACAGAGATATTGCGCCGGCCCGCGCGTAAGCGGGTTCCACGGTAACGAGGGTACCGCTTTCCCAACAGGAAACAAACCTGGCACACAGGCGAAATAGATTTCTCTAACTTGAGTTTGCCAGGAGGCATCCGCCCCGCTATGCGTTTTCGGCTGGAAATGTGAAAACTGCAAATCAGCTGAGGGCTCGGTTAAAAACTGACAGCATCAGCGATGTGGCTAGCGAGAGCGACGAAGAGAGGGGATGCCGCGAAGTTACGCCCATTTATTCTGCCATAAAACATTTGCTTTCTTGGGTGAAACACTGTGGCGTTCAAGTGCAGTGTGTCGGAGCTTCGGAGAGAGAACTGAAGCCGGGAGCTGCTCTCTAATCAGCCCCCGTTTCCAACGTCCTCTTAGCAGCGTTCGTGTGTGTGTGTGTGTGTGTGTGTGTGTGTGTGTGTGTGTGTGTGTGTATGTAAAACTCCGAGATCTGGGACATTCCTACCCTTTTCCCCTATTACCGATAGGAGATGGCTGGTGCAAACACTTCCCATTCTCTCTGCGCTTTCCTTCGCGTTAAGACCCACCCCCCCGCTGCCCTCCTCCCACCCCGCGCGCGAACCTGGCTTTCAACTCCTAGGGGAGCCGCGGGTGCGGACGCGGAGGCGCTGAGTTGAAAGAACCAGAGTGGGCATCAGCCACGCACCGTAGAGAATTCGGCACGAAACGCCCCCCCGCCCCCCCCCCCCACACACACACACCCGCACCTCCCTCTCTCCTCTCGCCCGCGGCTTCCAGCCCAGCTGCGAAGTCCTAATCCCAGGCGCGCAAACCCCCCACCCAGCCACCCACCCACGTCGCGCCGCGATCCGAGGGAGCGCCCCTCTGCCAACATCACTGCCAGTAGCACCCCTTTTAGAGCGATGCTAGTTTTCCGAACCACCCCCGGCTCCGCGATCGCGAGCGGACTTGGCGGCTTAACAGTTCCACCGACTGGAAGGAAGGAAGGAAGGAAGCCAGGATAAAAAGGAGTGGGGGAGGAAGGCGGGCAGGAATTGGCTGTGGGACCCGGGGCTGGCCCCTGAGTGTCCTCGCCCAGCCCGCCCCCCTCCGTCCCGGATCTGGGCGTCCGCTCAAAGTCTCCCGGCGGCGGCCAGAGGCACCTGCCCCTCGCTCTGGCCGGGAGCAGACGCTGCCGGCTCGGGCGGCGAGCTCCCCAATAAGCTGCCTCTCGCTCGCCTCGGCTATTCACCCGCAGGAGCCGAGAACACCATTTATGAGACCTGCAGCTCTTCCCTGTCTCCAAATCAACCCCAAGTTAACCCGAGTCGTTCATTTACTACAGCCCATTCCCGGACAAACACACCCGTAGACACACCGGCGACCGCCCGAAGCGCCGTCACGTTCCCGGGGGCTGCCCCGGCAGGAAAGCCCCGGGCAACTACCTGGGCCCCAGGGCTCCCGGGACCCGCTGCTCCCCCCTGCGGTGCTCCCAACTCCGGAAGGTTTGCACAAACTCCCCGCAAGCGATCGGAAGGCAGAGAGCGCCCTGCAAACTCCAGAGCTGCCGCGGTCCGGTCGCCCCGGAGGACCTAGCAGCCGGGCGGGGGGCCGCGGGCTCCGGAGGCGCGGGGCTCAGCCAAGTGCGCCCAAGGCGGCCCCAGAGTCCAGCGCTAGCCCCCAGCAAGGCCGGCCCCGCCACCCCCGCGCCGCGCGCCGCGCTCCCCGCCCCGCGAAGCCGGGGAGACTCAGGGGACCGTGCTGTCCCCGAGCTGCCCACGATCCCCTAGCTGTAGAGCTCGCGAGCGCCTGGCTCCCCTACCGACAACCCCTCTCTTCTCGGTCCGCCAATTTAAAAGAACACAAATGTAACAATTTTCTCCTTGTTAATTGCATCTCCTGACATTTCTGCGCGCTGGGGTTTAGGAAAAAAAAAAAGATGAAGAAGTAAGAGCTGAAAGAAAAGAGAGGAGCCCCGCCACGGCTGTAGGTGCCTGTAAGCGCTGTGCATTGGCAGCGCTCCGCACGCAGAAGGCGCCTTTTTTTTCATATTGAAACCACGCGGAATATGTACATTTTTTAGTCTTACTTACGCTTTCAGGGGGTTGTGAATGACAGTCGCCATTTTGCTACAATGTAACAGAATATTGTCTGTCTCAGAGTTCTAAAGGTTCGCTCAGGGGAAGCGGAGAGCCAATCAGAGTACGGGATACCGGCCCGCCGGCCAATCGGCGCGGCTGGTCGCCAGGTGGGTGGAGCCTGCACGGTGGTAGTTATTAGGGGAGCTGTCAAAGCCCAGAGGTCACTCCCTTTTGTAGAGCCCGAGAGCAAGCAGGTCTTAAAGGGGCAGTACCGCGCGAGCAGCTCCTTTTCGGATTGGGAAAAGTGGAGACGCACGGAGAAGTATCTTAGTTTGATTTGAATCCCTACTTTCTAAATAATTGCAGAGAGTTGCGCTCCTGGACGAAAATATTTAAGTACTGGATAGAAACATTTAAGTATTGCCAACAAACCGCTGAACTCCATTCATTAGGTTTTGGCTTTGCTGTTACGTTCCTAAATCCCCCAAACGGCAAATCCCCTTGTTCCCATGCAAAAGTTGAAAGGCTGCCGTTTCGTCTAACACGTGTCCTGTCGTTTGCTAATCCTCTGAGTCTTGCGGCTTTTTTATATTCTCCTTCCCGAAGTGTTGTCTTTATCTCGGGCACCTTCCTTCTTGGCTTCTTGAAATGCCGCCGCCGTTCCTGGAGACTCCAGGACAGCAGCTCCCCTCCCCCTGGAATGTCTTGATGTCAAGCTCGCTCCCTGGGCTTTCGTTACGTAATGCGAGGTGGTCACTCTGACGGATCCCGACTACCCCCTCTTCTCTTCTCACACACACCAGAAACTTCTGAAATGGTCAGATTCCTGCTGACTTGGGAGCTAACTGGGCCCTGGCACCTTGACCTTTAGGCTTAGGGAAGAGGAGATTTAAAGGAACTTTGCAAACTTTGTGCTCCCGGGAAAGCGAGTAACCAGCCAAAAGTTGTGGAACCTAGGCTGGATGTTGCCAGGGTCTCTTTCGGGGAGTAGCACACCCGATTCTGGAGTCACCTTAAGCTGATTAGATAGAAGGTGAAAAGACTTTGCTAATGAATAATCCGATGTGACCCGAGGCGTTCAGAGAGTCTCTGTCTGCTTCAAGCCAGTGCGAACTACTCACTGGTGAACCCCTGACAAAATCAGAAGACTTCTGCGAAGCCAAGCTTCCACTGGGCAGCCTGGAAGCTCTGGGGGGATGAAATCGCACTAAAGCATGAAAAGCGGCCTCGTTAGCATACAGAAATCTGGCTCCCGTCCCAAAGTTGTTTAATCGGGTCAAATAGCTAAAATAGTGGGGGAGGGGTGGAAAAAGGGGAGAGGAGATGCCAAATTGCCAGTTTTTCAAAACTGTGCCCTCTCACTTCCTTTCTCAATGCTGCTCTCAAAGCAATGGATACAATAAATAAAAATTGTTTGATGTTCCAGAATTTTCAGAGTTCAATTCCACACACTATTAAAGTTACAGATAAACAGAAGAGGACTGAATCAGTATGTTTGTAAGCCTTGACATTTTTAACCCCTTCTTTCTGCCAAGTTAATAGCAGAGTCAAGTTCTATAGATTGCTGTGTAACTTTTTTTTTTGAAGTACAGTTGATTTACAGTGTTGTGTTAATTGCTGCTGCACGGCAAAGTGGTTCAGTTATACATATGCATTCTTTTTAAAATATCCTTTTCCATTATGGTTTATCATAGGATATTGAATATAGCTGTCTATGCTATACAGTAGGACCTTGTCGTTTATCCATTCTGTGTATAATAGTTTACATCTGCATCATACATCTGCTAATCCCAACCTCCCTGTGTAACTTCTTGCACAGCATCTTACAATTTGAAAAGTTATTCCCCTTTTCTAAAATTAAAATTTGAAAAGTCTGGTCCTTTATTAATTTGTCAAGGGATTGGTTCAAAAGCTAATACTTTGCCTGTGATGGGCCTTGACAACATTAAAAAGCCCAAGAAGTATGAATTTGAACTATCAGTCAGAACTCCCAAAGCCTCTTTGAGATATCAAAAGCACAGCACAGGGAACTCAGTTCAGTGCTCTAGGATGATCTAGAGGGGTGGGCTGTAGGGGGTGGGAGGGAGGCTTAAGAAGGAGGGGATATAAATATACTTATAGCTGATTCATGTTGTTGTACAGCAGAAACCAGCACATTGTAAAGCAAT
Source organism: Capricornis sumatraensis (assembly GCF_032405125.1). Lineage (NCBI taxonomy): Eukaryota > Metazoa > Chordata > Mammalia > Artiodactyla > Bovidae > Capricornis > Capricornis sumatraensis. The sequence goes on along the minus strand of NC_091070.1, from coordinate 18,565,246 downwards.
TATCCTCTGATTAAAAAAATTTTTTTAAAAGCACAGCAATTCAGATTGGAAGGCAAAGCATGTTTTAATATGTGCACTTGATAAATAATCAGAAAAGGTAGTGCCTGCCCTGAACAAGGCTTACGATAGGAGAGGGAAAATATATTTATATTACATATTACATACTCTAAGCATGTATAGTCATTTATTGAGTTAAGACCAAGATGCAGAAACAAGCATAATTCCTAAATATCCAGTACATCTGAAAATGGTAGACTAGATCTGTCTCCAATGTGAGGAACTAATCCAGAATTTAAGCATTTATGTTATATTTTATAATAATTAAATTAAAAAATATGAATTAAGAACAGGATTTTGGTTTCTTAAGTAGCATAGCCTTGCCTTTTATAATTTAATGGAATGCCATTTTAACTCTGTCAACATAGATATGACTTTTAAGTAAGCAGAATTGTTGTGAATTCACCTTTTATCAATTATAAGACATATAAGAGTTATTATTAATTTAGCTTTGGTTTTTATGTCATAGATCAAGATTTTTTTCTACAATAAGGCAAGTTCTGTCAATTTGCAGATAGTCTGACGCACCTGCAATGAGGGTAAATTGTTCAAATAGGACTTAAAATGTACTGCTCTCACCCCACAAAAAAAACATGTATTTTTTGCCAGAATGCTCAAAAGCAAAAGAACTTAGAGCAGACAGGTTTAAACAAGACCATAACCCTAAAAATTTGGGAAGAATGTTAAATTTTACTTTAATTTTGCAAGGAAGTGCTGTATATGATTTAGAAACTTGGGCCCTAGAATTTACCTGCTTGAGGTCACCATTTGCCAGCTGGGTCATCTTGAGCAAATTTATTTAGGAACTTGAATGTCTCAGTCTCCTCATCTGATAAATGGCAGTAATAATAGAACCTACTTGAATGAAGTAACGCATGTTATGTGTCTGGCACATAGCAAGCTCTCGATTAAGGCTGATTATTATTTTTTATGTAGGTATTTAATTCTTTCCTGATGGCATAAGGAATGAAGGGGATCCAAATAAAAAGACATATCAGAAAGTGAGTGTCCGTCAAGTTTAGTTTTTTTAACTCATTAATTCAAGACAAATAAGCAAAGAACAACTTTGATGAGAATGAAATAGTAAATAGGACTAATTGAGTTAAGGGTCATATAATTACTTAAATCCCCTAAATGCCCTCTTCCTGACTGTAATATCAAGATACTTTTAAAATCCCATGTCTAAGTCTCTATAGATAGTCATATATTTGAATATACTCCACCACTCCCCAAAGCTTTCAGCATGATTTAGTTGGTTAGGTGACTTCATTTGAAGGACAGAGTAGGCCCAAAGTAACCACTTACCCACGCCCCCCTGGAGAGTCTAAAGCTGTGCCGTCTAATATGGGAGCCGTGAGTCACACGTGGCTCCTAAGCATTTGAAACGTGGCTAGTCTGGATCCAGATGTGTTTTAAGTGTGTATACACACCAGATGTCATAGACTTAGGACCAAAAAACAATGTGAGATATCTCGTTGATAATTTTCATATTGATTACATGTTGAAATGAAAATATTTTGAATTTACTGGGTTAAATTTAAAATGTTATTAAAACTAATTTTACCTCTTTCCTTTTAATTGTTTTAATGTAGCTACTAAGAAATTTTAAAATACTCATGTTGTGTTTCTGTGGTACAGCATTGCTCTACACAGTGTATGTGACCAGGGAGAGAAGGCTGAGGCCTTTCTCGGTCATGTTAATCCATCCCATGTAGTCCTCTCAGATTCAGCTTTGACATCAGCTAGCAAATCTCCCTGGTCCAGCTTAATCATGTGTTCCATGCCACTCATCCAAAGTACCATTTGGGGTGCAACCAAGGACTCAAAGTACCTGAACCACTAGGGACACTGGAATCTGTTTTCTCTTAAAAAGTTTGAAGACTCTCTCAGCAGACAGTGAATCAAAGCTGTGAGGAGATGCTCATCCAGAAACAGGGGAAGAATGGCATTTCTGTAGCAAGTGTCAGCCTTTCCACCTGACTTCTGTAAGAGAGAGAAGTAAGAGAAGGAGATACAGGCCTCACAAATAGCCAGAGAGGTCAATGTAAGAGGAAGCTCACCACAAAAGCCATCCAAAATAAAGGCAGTTCCCAGCAGGCTCTGTGAGCTGAAGGAGTCTGAAGTCCTGTGGGTGTTTAAAAAACAAGAACAAGCTCACCCTCAATCCCTCCTTTCATCCCCAGAACAATCAGTCATGGCCTTGGCAGCTGGTTGGCCATGCTGGTTCCCCTGAGATCCAGAACCAGCTCTGGTGTATTATAGGCACTGAGCTGAAGAGGTGCGGGCCCCAAAACTGTAATCTGATGACTTCCCTGGTGGTCCAGTGGTTAGGACTCCATGCTGCCAATGCAGAGAGTACAGATTGCAGGTTCGATCCCTGGGAAATTAAGAAAGATCTCACATGCCACAGCAAAAGACTTTAAAAAAAAAAAAAAAAAACAGTAATCTGGTTTTCTCTCTTCTTGGGGATGTAGGTGGTGGCAGGATTCTTAATCCATTCACAAAATCTCAAAGCATAGAAAAAAAATCAAAGTCTGGATATGGGAGATGCTCCTAGGGCCAAACCTCTGAAACCTCCTATTTCAGGACAAGCTGAATTGAAACCAATGCACACTGCTTCCACTCACTCAGTTCATTCATTCACTCATCTATCAGAGGCTTTCTATGAGGGAGGCTTTGTGCTAGGCACAGGCGGTGAAATAAAAATAAACCAGACATGGAAACAACCCTCAAAAAGCAATTCCCATCCATCTGGAGAGAGAATAAAAATAGTAGGCCCAACCCTATAAGCAAGTAGTGTAATTACTTGATGTGACTTAAAAGGGAAAAGTGGCCTGCCCAGCCAGTCTCGCCTTTTCCTGGCATGGAGCCCATAAACCTATCATTGAGTGTTTACTGAATGCATTCACTCCTTTGGATTTTTGAGACTTCATGGTATCAAGATTTTCAGAAATTAGTATAAAACAAGGGAGAAGTGGTACACGCCAAAGAACCTCTTTGGAGGGAGCAAAGTACCTCTAACATTGCTGGAGGGAAAGGCTTCATGGAGAAAGTTTGGATACTGATTAGGTAGATTTCAGACATAGTCAAGGAGTAAAAGGCTTTCCAGATGCAAAACGTGGACTAAAAACAGCTAATGCATTCATCAAATATTTGTAGATTCCCTCCTCTATTTCACTATGCTCCTTTCTGCTGGGCCTCAGGCTGCAGTTAGACCTGAGAGAGTCCCCACCTTCAAAGCACTCATATTTGAAAGATATGGGAAGACGGGAGAAGGCAGTGAAGATGTATGAGGTGGAATAACAGGGGATACTGTGGGGCTGGATGAGGCATCAACCAGACAGGAAGGTCAGGGCTGTCCTCTTAGAAGAGATGATCCCTGAGCTGAGACTCAAATGACCTGTGGGAGGAGAAATGTCCTTGCAGAAGTGGTAGCTCACATAAAAGCTTCTGAGGTGCGAGAGGGCATCATGATTTCAGGGGATCCCATCACAGGAAGGTAGTTGCAGGGGGACAAGTGAGATAGAAAAAGCTAGAGAGGTGAGAATGCGGATGTTGCCAGGACTAAGATTTGTCTGGAAGGCAGTTGGACAACACTAAAAGATTTTAAGCTGGGGTGAAAATGAAGCCGGTGCCTTTTTAGAAAGCTCATTTCAGCAGCGATGCAACCGCAGATTGGAAAGAGACTGAGCCGGCGGGCTAGGAACCTGCTAGAAGGCGTTTGCACTGGAATGAAGATAAAGGACAGGATGCGTGATTTCTAAGGAAGTAGAACCCTCAGGACGTGGCTGCACGCTTGCCGTGGGCTAGAGGGAGATGAGAAGGGCCCAGGATAATGCCAGGTTTGTGGCTCCCAGAAATGCCAACAGCCAGCTCCCCTTGACTAGAGAAACATGAAGTCAAGGCCAAGTCCTAAAGACTGGAGACCATTGAAGTCTGTGGGACAGGGGCTTGTCTTAATAAAAATCGTAACCCCTCATTCTCCAATCTCCCCTATAATGCTCGTATGAAGTCCTTGGGGGAATGGCCACCTAGGCTGGGATACTCTTATACCCTCTTCCTCTGGCTTTTCTTTCCTCAATGGACTCTGCCCTCCATCAAGCTGTTGTTGTTGTTCCATCGCTAAGTCATGTCCGACTCTTTGCAACCCCGTGGACTGTAGCCCTCCAGGCTCCTCTGTCCACAGGATTCTCCAGGCAAGAATACAGGAGTAGGCTGCCATGCCCTCCTCCAGGGGATCTTCCCAACCCAGGAATGGAACCCGCATCTCCTGCATTGACAGGCAGGTTCTTCTTTACCTTCTGAACCACCAGGGAAGCACCTTAAGGGCCTCTTCCAAATCCCTTCCTGCTAATCCCCACCCTTTCCCTCAGGCCATGCTCCAAATCGGCTTAAAGAAGTCTCCCTCCTGGGTAGTTGCAGGGGATTCTGAGTGAGTGAGTGAAGTCGCTCAGTCATGTCCGACTCTTTGCAACCCCATGGACTGTAGCCCACCAGGCTCCTCCACCCATGGGATTCTCCAGGCCAGAATACTGGAGTGGGTTGCCATTTCCTTCTCCAGGGGATCTTCCCGACCCAGGGATCGAAGCCAGGTCTCCCACATTGCAGGCAGACGCTTTAACCTCTGAGCCACCAGGGGAGCAGGGGATTCTAGGACACCCCAAAACCTTCACAAGAAAGGAATCAAAACTTCATGAAATACACAGTACACACACACACACAAAAGCAGTGACTTGATTAGAATCTCAGGTGTAACCATGAAAGGCAGCAAATGGGATATTTTTACACAGGAACTTCCTCCACTCAAATCACAGGGCGTAATCACAGTCTACTCTGAGGACTGGCTCACTAAGGCCAGACAATCACACGTGGGTCTCGGTTTTTCCTGACAGAGACACTGGTTGTAGAGCTCTCACGCAGTCCATTTCTTTTTAAGAGAGCTAACTCCTCTCTCTACCTGCCAAGACCAAAATTTTCCAAGTCCTCCCTTGACTCATCCACATGGATGCCATATCTGAAACTCTGGCAGCTCTTGCCTCCTAAATCAAAGCCCCTGGCAAGGTCCTCCTGCAGAGAAGGCCAGAATGGAGCAGGAAGCGGGGACCTTCCTTCCACCATTACCCCCACGGGGAGGAACGAGAACCATGCCTGAACCAAGACACAAAGGACCCAACTTCCCTTCAGATTGTATCCACGCATAAAAACATAAATCCACCCCCTGAGCCATTTCCTGGGTAAAGAGAAACTGCCTTTCATCTGCAAAATGGCTACCCCAAGAACCCCCCAAAGAGGGCTTTCTGCGGGGTATGGCTTTAAGTGTGGAGACACCCTGAGGCACCTGTCTCCCTCACTCATAACCACTGACATGACCTCGGCTTCTCCTCTGTCACTGGGCAGGACGCATCCAGGAGAAGTGGGAGAGCCAAGCACAGGAGAGCACACCAAGTCTGGGTGTTCTGCAGATATTTACACCACCATATAAAAATAGGTGTCCACGAGCAGAAGGGGTGGACAGACGCCACAGGACCTAAAACGTCCCGCACTCTGGCGAAGACCGGGACAGAGGCCTGCTGAATCGCAGAAGCTTTCTACTCTGACGCTCTAGGCGATGAACTCTGGCCTACATAGCTGCGAAAGGACCTCAACTCCGTGTTTACTCTACTCAAGGGGAAAAAAAAAGAAAAGGAGGTGAGAAAACGTTCCTGAAGTCCACAGAGGACTCAGTGCATTTTAAATGCCTCTCAGCCAACAGGGGCAGCCAGCCTGGGGAAAGCTCCTCCCACAGAGTCCAGAACCCCCCCCACCCCCCACCCCACCCCACCCCACCCCCACCCCCTGAAAGAAAATAGTGATAGAGGATGAATGAGACAGGACTGCAGGAAGAGGAGATGAAATGGAAGTGATTGGTTCTGGTAAAGAAGAGAAGCAAAAATCCAATGAAAGGGGATCATTAAGGTCCAGACAAGAAATGAAATTTATTTTGGTTACCTGGATTCCCAAAGTCACCATATGTTCTCTGTTCTCACCAACCAACTTATTTTATCCTTGCACAATAGACAAAACTTTGTATAACTGCCATACTGTAATAGTTGGAAGTTCCACTGACAATTCTGGAAAAAAGGGCTATTTTCTAAACACAAGTGGGCTTACTCATGATGACTCCAAAAATCATGTTTCTAAAAAGGCATTTAACAAAGCTGATGCTAAATATTTTACTCATACCCATTCAGTAGGGTATAGGATGTAAACCTATATAGATTAAATAGATCTGTAGATTTAATGGATTAAATTAATCGCTTGCTACATTTGGTTTTCACAGTTTTACCCATAGCTACATTAAACTATATTGGGGGAGTTACCTGGTGGCCTAGTGGTTAGGATTCTGGGCTTTCAGTGCTAGAACCCAGGTTCAGTTTCTGGTTGGGGAACAGAAATCCCGCAAGCTGTGTGGCATAGCCAAAAAAGAGAAAGAAAATATATTTATATTTTAAAGTGTCTCATTTTCTGTCTCTCTACCCCATAAAATGTGGATGGAAGGTATGGCACTTTTAAATCTCTGGAGCCTGGCCCTAGACCAAGCAGACGGTTAATAATTAAAAGGATACATAAAAGCATAAATAACTATATCTAGTAATATACATCCCACCCTATTAAACAACTCTACTTCACATGCCTGAGGATGACTAGAATCAAATACTCAAATGACAAGTGTTGAGGAGGATATGAAGAAAACAGAACTCTCATACATTGCTGATGGGATTGTAAAATAGTGCAGCTGCTTTGGAAAACTGTCTGGCAGTTCTGCAAATAATAAACATAGATTATCGTATGACCCAGCAATTCCTCTCTTGGGTACAGATCCCCAAGAAGTGAAAACATATGTCCATGTACACACTGCCATATTTAAAATGGATAGCAAACGAGGATCTACTGTTTAGCACATAGAACTCTCTCTGCTCAGTGTCATATGGCAGCCTGGATGGGAGGGGACTTTGGGGGAAAATGGATACACGTATATATATATGGCTGAGTCCCTTTCCTGTTCACCTGAAACTATCACAACATCGTTAATCAGCTATATCCCAACACAAAATAAAAAATTTAAAAAGTAAAAAACATGTCTACACAACAACTTGTACTTGAATGTTCATAGCAGTATTCTTAGTAGTCAAAAGGTAGAAACAGTCAAATGTCCATCAACAGATGATGAATAGATAAACAGTATGTACACACAACAGAATATGATTCATCCATAAGAATGAATGAAGTAGATACATGCAACAACATGGATGAATATTGAAAACATCATGCCAAGTGAAAGGGAACAGTCACAAAAGACTACATTCTATATGGTTCCATTCATATGAAAGTTCAAAATAGGGAAACCCATAGACTAAGACTTTATTAGTGGTTATTTAACGACTGGATGGGGCAGGTGTGAGGAACAGGAGAGGAACAGCTAAAAGGATTTCCTTTTTTTTTCTGGTAGCACTGAGTGGCTTGCAGGATCTTAAATCCTGACAAGACATTGAACCTGGGCCCCCGCAATGAAAGCACCGAGTCCTAATCACTGGACCACCAGGGAATTCCCCAGATTTCTTCTTCAGGTGATGAAAAAGTTCTAAAGTTAACAGTGGTGATGGTTGCACTTATCTGTGAATACAATCAATGTCATTCAACTGTACACTTTAAAGGGTGAACTGTACAATAAATGAATTTATATCTCAAAGTGTTTTTTTTTTTAATCTCTACTCATAATAATGCCAGAAGCCCACTAACCCAGAAATCTCTACGGCCAGTTCTCCCTTATAACTGTACTAAACCGTAGAAAGCATGTCTACTAGAGGAAATTCAACTTTCTGCTTGAGAATTCTATATTAGTATTAGCCCTCTTACCGCACACCAAGTAACACAGAGGGAAATTCCTTGCCATGGAAAGCTTCAAATATTGAAGCTATAACTATGCCAAACAAATGAGCTCATTAACAGAGATTCTGAAGGCCTTTGGATTTCTGGTCTTTCTGTAAAGTCAAATATAAGTGTTGTAATGTCACATATTAGCCACTCTGGGATGCTTTCTAAGGTGAAATTTCATAACGAGGAGGCTGAACCAAGAATGCATTTTTACTTAATGCTTAAAGCTACTCCTATCCCAAGTTTGATTTCTTATTAATCTTTAGTTATAAGGGGGGGTGGTGCATGAGTGTACGCGCTCAGTCATGTCCGACTCTTTTCAACCCTATGGATCGTAGCCTGCCAGGCTCCTCTATCCATGGAACTTTCCAGGCAAGAATATTGGAGTGGGTTGCCATTTCCTACTCAGGGAATCTTCCAACCCAGGGATCAAACCCACGTCTCTCGAGTCTGCTGCGTTGGAAGGTGAATTCTTTACCACTGAGCCACCTGGGAAACCCATATAAGGAGGGGATAGGAGGGCAGATTTCATCAGAATTGAGGTTCATTTCCACTTGTGTAATGTTTTTCTTAAGCTAGTGGTTATCCTACATTGTGAATTTTGGTAAACTTTCATGTGGTAAAACCAAGGAACATGACAAGGAATGACATGACCGGAAACACTGATGACAATACTGAAGAGTAAGGAGGGAGGTGCAGAGGAAAGCATAATCAGAAAACATCGGGACCAAATCCTGGCTCAACTACTTACAAGGTACACAAACTCTGGCCTATGACTTAATCCTGAACCTCAGTTTCTTCATCTGTAAAATGGAGATATCAGACACCAGCTCTTCAGGGTTTCCAGGAAGACGTTCATGTCATAGTGCAAGTGACATAAGGAAAACCAACTGATGATGTAAGCACTTGAGAAATATTTCTCCCTTCTCCTTAGGAAGAGGATGAAAGGTTGAGTCCCTGGGTGGTGCTTAAGAGGTACAAAGAAGGGCAAGAAGAGAAGATAAGGGATGGCGGGGTTAGGGGGTGTCAGAGGTAAATAGTGTGTGGTCCACTAGATCCAATGAAGCCAGATACTCTTAGTTGCTCAGTCATGTCTGACTCTGCGATCCCATGGACTGTAGCCCGCCAGGCTTCTCTGTCCATAGGACCCTCCAGGCAAGAATACTGGAGTGGGTTGCCATTTCCTCCTCCATGAAGCCAGATGATCCCCAGCCAAAATGGGAGGCAAGATGTGCCTGTGTACAAGGAAAAGCACATTAACCCAAAGAAAATGAGAGCCAAATTAGTCTGTCGGTCAAGTCTTTGAGTTTATAATGGATGGAGTCCGTCTTTTCAAGAATTTCCTTTTGGGATATCTAAGGATTAGATGTGGATGTGGTGGACGACAAGAGGATGTAATTAAACGTTAATATCCAGGATGTGTGTACTAGTAAGTTACTCACTGTTAACAGGGATAGCTCAAAAGCCTGGATTTTCAGGAAGAAAGCCGGAATGGAAACCAACATCTAGTCCATCTAGTCCACCAAAAGAGAAGAGAATGTCTTCTGTTTGACACCCCGTTAGGAGGAGGATGGAGTTGTGCAACTGTTCTTTACTGAAAAGAATAAAACCGAAGTCTTGAAATACTGCGCGGAGTCCACCCGCCCAAATTTGTTACTGGCAATTGAGCGCCCTCTAGTGTCATTTCATAGGGAAGACAGACTTTGAAAGCAGCAACGTTTGGAATCATGCAGGGTTCCAGCCCTGGAAGAAACTGCCAAACCAGCAATGTTTACATAGATACCGTCCAAGCAGAAGAGGGTTGACAAAGCATCAAGATGATACAAGTGAGTCCTACTGTCATGAGGTTTGGGAGCATCGTAGGTATTCATAAGATGTTTGTTGAATGATTTAATGACAGTAGGTCCATGGCAGAGTCTTGAATTAATGCCACATCAGGATATTGACATGTAATGAATATGCCACGTGTCAAAAGGATACAGCAACGGAAAACTTGACTGTTCCACATTTTAGGATGTTTTCTGAGTGATGCAGCTGAGTAAGAACCATGGCAGGATCACCTGTTTGAAATTAAGGAACTGCTCCATTGGGTCAACCAAATGGGCATCCTGTCATAAAAGCAGGTCACCTTTTCCTCTCTGAGCTTTGGTGAGCCCATCTGCAAAGCTCGGGGAGATGGGGAACAGGGCTTTCCTCTGAGAAAAATTTACCCATGATTCCCCACACTGTTAGAGCAGTAAAACACGGTTGATCTATTTATCATCCATCCTGCGTCAGATGGGAAAAAAAAAATGCCTGGTTCCAAAGCTGTTCTGGCATCAGATCTATGATTCACTGTGAGGTGAAGAAAAAATAACCACATGGACTTACCTCAAATTTCTTGCCAGTCCAGTTTCTTTTGTTGCCAGAAACTTATATTCAGTGGAGTTGACAGTATATGGACCAAATATTCCCTGGCTATACCAGTTTTATGCAGGAAGACTGCAACGATTTTTCCTTAAGTAAAAAGAAAAAACAGCCCCAGCACGCAATGAGCTACTTTGAGCAGAGTGCGACAATTGCTGAGACAGTCGGCAATGCACTGGAAACTGCCTACTGTGAGAAATGAGAAGGATAATCCCTATACAACTTCACTGTGATATACGACACACACCATGTTAGTTTCTTCACAAATCTACAACACCTTCTACTTCTTTCTATGAGAATGCAAGTTGTATCGACAGCCTGTATTTATGTCCCCTGAACGAATGAATGGTCAATTGCCTGAAATTGAATATCCAGCAGAATGGTCTGAGATGCCCTGCCCTGCCTTTTGGAAAAGCCCCACAGGCCACGTCTCCTGATGGGTCATACATCCGATGACTATTCGTTTGGCCTAGAAGTCACAGACATTTATGCCTCAGACAGTCTGGAGAGAGGTTCCCAGAGCACAGACTAAGAACTCATAAGATTGTTCCCAGTCTTCTTTCCAGGACCAAGAGACTAAAGGGCGACTAGATGTCTTAAATGCAACAAGGGCACATGGCGCTGCTCGGTGTGCTCAGCTGTGTCTGACTCTTCACAGCCCATGGACTGTAGCCTGCCCGGCTCCTCTGTCCACGGAGTTTTCCAGGCAAGAATAACACTGGAGCAGTTTGCTACTTCCTACTCCAAGGGATCTTCTGGATCCAGGGATCGAATTCATGTCTCTTGAGTCTCCTGTATTGGCAGGTGGATTCTTAACCACTAGCGCTGCCTAGAAGTCAGTGCTGCTAGGAAAGGGTTACAAATCTGTGCCCAGACAGAGCCCTTTAGGAGAGATGCCAAACACAAGCTGGAACTTACTCAACACTGCCAAAGTGAGGCAGGCAGTTGAGCCCTAGGAGTAAAAATTCAGGCTACCACTGGTCAGCACATTTGACTAAGTTTCTATTTTCACAGAAATGGAATGAGGAATAAGGCTGGAGAGGGGCAGAGTCCTCCCTGCACTGCACTCACACAATTGTCATTAAGCACCAGGGTGCTTTTAAAATCTGGAAGCCCTGCAGGGGGTTTCTTTTGCCGACTCACAGCTAATGCAGGAGGAATGAGGCCTTCTCATCTCCTGCCTTCTTTTCAGGGCTGCTGACCTTCCAATGCCAGGAGTGCTCTCCCAGTGGGTGGGTCAAAATAGCTCATCCAGAACTCGAGGGAGGGTGAAGGAGGTACAAAGTGTTAGTAATGGCCTTCTAAGACTCTGCTTTCGGAGCTATAGAGGTCACATAGGTGACAGGACATTATAGCTGGATGAAACAGAACGCCAAACCCAAGAGCAAAACCCCTTAACTTGTCCTCAGTGCATGATATTGTAAAAGATTCTTTTTTTTCAAATGGCAAGAAAGACTTTATTTGACTTCCTAATCAGGAACAGAGCTCAAAGGGGTCTGACAAGGAGAGATCCTCTGTCACTACTCATCAGAAAATTCTTTTTTTAATTATTAGAAAAAGACACCCTTGACAAAAAGTGCTAGGTACCCCCTCAGAGGAGGGCATGGCAACCCACTGCAGTATTCTTGCCTGGAGAATCCCATGGACAGAGGACAGTCCATGGGGTCGCAAAGAGTCTAACATGACTGAGTGACTGAGCACAGCACATCCCCACAGACCTGTACTTTCCATGTGTCTTATCCCAAGTCATGCATCAGTAACACATGATTTTATTGAAAACCTCATTTATTTAAGGGAATCAGAAGTATTTTTTATATCTTATTAAATCCTTAAGTGTCATTATGTGGTGACTGTAAGTAACCATTGATTTAATTTTGCCACCAAATAGAATTTAGTGCCCTCAAGTTCACAGCGTCAGATGAAGTATTATACAGAAAGTAATTCACATACCATCTCGATCTTAAATTACATCAATGACATGTATTATTAGCCATTTCCAAAACAAAAAAAAAATGTGCACCGTGCAAGCAGTCAAGCCCACCCTATAAGAAAAGATTCATAGTAATACTAGTAAAAACAATAAGAGCAATACTTACCGTGTGCTTCCCAGGTACAGGCCCTATTCTAAATCACTTTACCCATAATGAACCCATTTAAATCTCTCAACAGCTCTTAGACATACTCTCAGGACAGCTCACTTTATGGGCAGGAAAGATTTCTGTTGTTTTTCTCAGTTGTGAAAGAATAACTGAGTAAAAGTAAACCCAGGCTAAATACCAACACTGACTTAAATCTAGGTCAACGAGTTTCCCAATCTCTAATCCCCAGTCCAAATAACTCTTCTCTCAAGTCCAAAACACCGAAGTGAATCTCATTCTCAACCTAAAATGTGCAATTCTGGGTTTGTAACATCACATAAATGCCATTTTCATTAGCCATCTGGAAAGCAGGGAGGAAAACTCTTAAACCGATAAAACTATACTCCTTCGGGGACTTGGCTTGTAGTCCAGTAGTTACCACTCCGTGCGTCCCCTGCAGGGGGCGCAGTGGGATACCTGGTTGGGGAACGAAGATCTCACACGCTGCACCGTGCAGCCAAAAAAATAAAAATTGCATGGCTTCAAAGCATCAGCTTCGAAGAGAGGTGACCCCAACTGCTAGAGAAGCCTCCCAGTCTCTTCCTTACACAGTCCTTTCCCCTCTCATGACTCTCCACTCTGCGTGTTCTCCCATAAAGAGAAAAACAAATACCAAAATATCAATTTCCACTGAAGGTTTCTAAGTTTACAAAAAGCAGCAAATAATTCTGCTGACACAAGGAAACCATCAAAAAGAGATGCTGTAACTAATATATGTGTGACTTTAAACATTTTCCCAGCTGCCCCGTAATTGGCGATGGAGGCAATACTTCAGAGCGATAGACCTTCGCCTTGTTCGTTCTTTTCCATCCCCCTTTCAGGCCGAGTCCCCTCCAGCCAACTATAAATAAGAATGTGTGTGTTACTGGGTCATATTAGTATTTCTGGTTTGGGGTTTATTTGAGTTTTGTCATTTTTATTTTCAAAGTGAAAATAACTTCATCTTCTTCCTGGATATAAAAATAATACACGTCCATTATAAAGAACTGGAACAATATATAAAGAAACCGTCATGAAAATAAAAGTCCACTGAAATCCCACCATCCTAACCAGTAACACTGAGGTGAACTTCCTTTGCTGTATTTACATACACACATATGTACACACCTAGGAACAGATATTCCCACAATTTTACCTGAATGGGATTGCTGTTTTTATCATGGACAACTTTTTCCCTCTTTTCCTCTCTTCCTTCAACATTAACAACCTAGAGTGCATTTAGGTTCCCTTTTGTTATCACACACACTCACACATGCATATTCATAGATTCCCACATATGTAAGGAGGGTTTTTTGGTTGTTGTTTACCATAATGTCATCACGTGACACTCATTTTGCATCTTTTTCTCCTCACTAACCAGTATCTCATGGAAATCTCTGTCAGACATCTGGCAAGGCTATAATTCATTCCATTTAATGGCCATGTAATATTCTATGGAGTAATATATTTTAATTTTTCAGCCATTCCCTGATTAATGGCCATTCACCATGTTTCCAGTTCTTGGCAGCTACAAACAACACTGCAATAAACATTCTCATACACATGTCCTTACAAATTAGCACTTTTATTTTTATGGAATAGATTCCTAGGAGTAGGATTCTGGGGTCAAGGGGAATATGTATTTTTAATTTTAATAGATATTTCCAGATTGCCTTCCAAAAGGGCTGGAACACTTTACAGCTCCAATGTATGAGAGCATACTTCTCCCACACCCCTACTGGCAACAGGTACCATAGCTCAAGTTTTGCCAGGTTAATGTATATAGAGCAATATTCCATTATTAATTTGCATTTCTCTTAGTCCAGACCACTGCATGCATTATACAGCTTGTACACACTTTGTCATGGCTGAAATCCAGCCCACAAATGGCTTGCAAAAGTAAGCATCCTTGCTGTGTTCAGTGCGGATGAAAGGCCCTGACCTTTTCCAGTTTATGGGAAGGTGCTACCTATGGCCTTGTCTGGACCATCAAGAAATTTGAGAATATTTTTATATGGCAGAGAATATTCGGACTTGTTGAGTGAACTTTCTCTTCATATCTGTTGCTCACTTTTCTATTGCATTACTTAGTATTTTTCTTGTCAATTTATGTGAGCTGAAATTTGTTAGGGTTATAGAAATTATTTTTATCATCACATTACAGATATTATTATTTGCCCATTAACTTAGTTTATGATACCATTTATAATATAAATGGTTTTAAAATATTTTAATCCAATATATTTATCTTTTCTTTATAACTTCTGGATTCCTAGTCTTAGTGAAAGAGATCTCCTTGATCTTTAGAAAATACATGTAGCCTCCTAAATTATCTCATAAAATATTTTATTTTTTATATTTATCTTTTTTTCCATCTGGAATTTATTTGTGGATATGAAGTAAGATAGAGGTTCAAATTTACTTTCTTCTGGCAGAATAACCAGGTGAACCAACATCATTTTAAAATGTTCATCCTTTATCTACTAAATTCAAATGTCCTTTAGTATGTATTAACTTCTTACATGCACCAATTCTGAATTCTCAGTTGTGGTCCACTGCTCTAACAATTCCTAAAGCAACATCAATTCTTGCATCAATAAATTCCAATACCTGATATTTTTTCCCATAGTATCTCAGTTATCCTTTGTGTAAAGTTTAAGATTATTTTATCTAATTAAGAAAAAAACCTATGAGCATCATAAGTGGAATTGCATTAAGTATACATACTATTTTGCGGAGAATTGACATCTAAATCTAAATATTGTCTTTATATCCAAGAACATGATGTGGCTTTGCACTTATTCAGACTTTAGTGGTTTTATACTAGTAATAATAATATTTTGTACTTTTCTTTATCCAGGTCCTATGTCTTGTTAGATTTTTATCGAAGTATTTCATTATTTTTGTTGCTATTATAAATGCAATACTTTTTCCCATTTACACATTTAGTAAAGTTCTTGATCTTTATTTAAAATCTATCCCCAATACCAAATTATCTTTTTTTAACCAGAGGCTCTCAGTTTCTCTAAGTATGTAATCATATCATCAGGAACAAAAAGATAACTTTTCTCTTGTTATTGGATTTGCCAGTCAAATTATAATGGTGATTTTAATGGAAATTATTTTCATATTTCACCATGAATGATAGTATTTATTGTTAGTTTTTGGTAAATTTGTTGTTGTTGTTTCATTGCTAAGTCATATCCGACTCTTTGTGACCCCATGGACTATAGCCCGCCAGGCTCCTCTGTCCATGGGATTTCCCAGGCAAGAATACTGGAGTGGGCTGCCGTTTCCTTCTCCACGGCATCTTCTCAATCCAGGGATTAAACCTGCATCTCCTGCACTGACAGGCACTACTGAGCCACCAGGGGAAGCCCTTTTGGTAGATAGCTTTCTACATATTTGTTCCATTCTATTACTATTAGAATTTTATTAGGAATGAGATAAACTTTATCAAATGCATGTTTGAAGCTACTGATATGATCATAAGGTTTTTCTCCGTTATTTAAATCATGGAATTTATTGAGACATGTCCTGATAGTGAATCACTTTAACAAAGCCCTCCCAGTCCTGTAACCAGGGAGGGTTATAGGAGGGTTTTATTGTTTTTGTTGTTTGTACATACTGGTGTGTGTGTATGTATGTGAGTGAGAGAGAGAGAGATTTCTAGGTTCTGTTTGCCTGATTCTACTCACTGATACTTTACTTAAAATTTCTGCAAACACATATTCATTAGTGAGATCAGTCTATTATTCTACTTTTGCACTACCTTTATCAGGTTTTGGTTGTAAAACTATACTGGCTTTGTGAAACAAATTGGAGGATTTTACCTCTTTTCTATAGACTGGGATATTTTAAATAACTTCAGAATCATCCATTCTTTAAAGGTTAGGTAATACATTCAGCTTGGATCTATCTGGCCCCCATTTTTTAAAGGTAGATTTTTATTTATTTATTTCTGGCTGCTGAGTCCGGGCTTCCTCCAGTTGTGGCCAGCGGGGGCTACTCTCTAGTTGCAGTGCACCAGCTTCTCGTTGCAGTGGCTTCTCTTTTTTTTTTTTTTTGCAGTGGCTTCTCTTGTGCATCATGGGCTCTAGGCACACGGGCTTCAGTGTTTTCAGCACCAGGGCTCAGCAGTTGTGGCCCACGGGCTTAGTTGTTCCACAACATGTGGAATCCTGGACCAGGGATCGAATCTGTGACCCCTGAACTGGCAGGTGGACTCCTATCCACTGTACCATCCATCAGGGAAGTCCTAAAAAGTAGATTTTTTAAATAGTAAATTTTGAATCATCTTTCTGATTTCTCCTATGATAAGTAATCTATTCTGGTTTTTCATTTCTTCTTGGGTCATATTTAACTGTATGTTGATAGGAAATAATCCTTTCCTCTAAGGCTTCAAGTTTGCGGCCATAGAGTTGTATGTCACAGTCTCTCAAAATTCTTCTGATCTTTCTGTTTTGCACAATGGTTACATCTCCCTTCTTATTTCTAAACTGGTTTCTTTTTGTTCTTTTTCCTTTCAAGCCCCTCAAGCCAAATGTATATAAGGAATGGATGCATTATAAGCCATATTCAATACTGTTTTCCTAAAAAAATTATAAGTGCATATGATGTGAAATTTAAAAGATAAAAAGGATATACAGTGAAAAATAATTCTTTCTACTCCTGTCCCCAGCCACTAGTATCCTCCTAAGACACAACTACTGTGGAGTGTTCTTTTTCTCACTTCCTGAGAAGTGAGTGCCTATCCCAAAGACTTTCAGTCTTTCTTCATTTTTAACATATGCATTTAAGTATATACTTTCCTCTATGAATTTGACACGCCGAGGGGGGCGTCTCGTCAAATTGCTTTAGCTGCATTCTAGGGTTTTAATATGCTGGGTTTTTTAATTATCAATTCAATTTTTTACCTAATGCCCATTGTGGTTTCTTCTTTGAATCATGGGTTACATAGATATGGATTTCTTAATTTAAGATGTAGATATATTATTTTTCTCAATTAGTCATTCCCTCCTAAACTGTAATAGGATAATACAGACCCATTCACGTTGGATTTGACCATGTGGCTTTTTTGGGCCCAAGGACTGTTACATGTATGCTATATTGGAGCAGAGCTTTTACACTAAATTGTGTGGTTTGGCTCAGGGGTTTGCACTCCAGTGCCTTCTGCCACAGAAAGGTATGTCCCACTTAGAGATGCCTCCTCCATCCTGGATCCCAGAATAAAAAGATATGGAAAGCAGGCCTGAAGCTAACCCATAGCTTGGGTAGAGCAGAGCTGCAACATCAAAAATATTAACATGAATTGAAAAGAAATGTGTTAGTAAGTCAAGGAGAGTCTGAGGTTGTTTACTTGCAGGATAACCTAACTAAAGACACCTTATACAATTTGCATACACAAGGGGATTTATTTTCTAGTTATCTTTTTGCTACTGATTTCTGGTATAATTGCATTGTGGTCACAAAACACACAGTGTTATTTAAGTCATTTTAAGTCTGTCAAATATTACTATGATATCTCCAAGTTTGGTAAACACTACTTGGTCTTGAAAAGAATATGTATCCTGCAGTTATTGGATGCAATGTTGTGTATACTGATTGTTATGCTCCAAGCCCGTATCTCCGAACCGACAGAGAGAGAGAGCAAGTCCACCACGGTAATGCAAAGGCAAGAAGGGAGTTTTATTTGTAGCACGCTAGGGCCCAAGTCTCATCCGGCACAGCAGAATCTGACAAGAGCCCCGAACAAAGGAGTATGGCGGCTTATATACAGGCAGTTCTTTGTCTCAGTTACAGGAGTAGCTGGCGTTACATGATTGGCCAGGCAGAATGAGCGCATGTCCTGTCTCTTTCTGGTAAACATGACTCAGGTCCTAGAGCCCATCGTTTGGTCCCTAACACTGATATGTTCATTAAATTAAGTTTTTCATTGTGTCATTCAAAATCTTTCAAGTGCTTCTTGATTTTTGTCCTCTTGTCCTGTCAGTTATTGAGAGACACGCATTAAATAGGGAAAGGTTCCAAACAGGGAAAGGAGTACGTCAAGGCTGTATATTGTCACCCTGCTTATTTAAATTATATGCAAAGTATATCATGAAAAACACTGGGCTGGACGAAGCACAAGCAGGAATCAAGATTGCCAGGAGAAATATCAGTAGCCTCAGATATGCAGACAACACCGCCCTTATGGCAGAAAGCAAAGAAGAACTAAAGAGCCTCTTGGTGAAAGTGAAAGAGGAGAGTGAAAAAGTTGGCTTAAAACTCAACATTCAGAAAACTAAGATCATGGCATCTGGTCCCATCACTTCATGGCAAATAGATGGGGGAAGAGTGGAAATAGTGACAGACTTTATTTTTCTGGGCTCCAAAATCACTGCAGATGGTGACTGCAGCCATGAAATTAAAAGACGCTTGCTCCTTGGAAGAAAAGTTATGACCAACCTAAACAGCATATTAAAAAGCAGAGACATTACTTTCCCAACAAAAGTCTGTCTAGTCAAAGCTATGGTTTTTTCAGTAGTCATGTATGGATGTGAGAGCTGGACTATAAAGAAAGCTGAGGGCCAAAGAGTTCATGCTTTTGAACTGTGGTGTTGGAGAAGACTCTTGAGAGTCCCTTGGACTGCAAGGAGATCCAACCAGTCCACCCTAAAGGAAATCAACCCTGAATATTCATTGGAAGGACTGATGGTAAAGCTGAAACTCCAATACTTGGGCCACCTGATGCGAAGAACTGACTCATTTGAAAAGACCCTGATGCTGGGAAAGATTGAAGGTGGGAGAAGGGGACAACAGAGGATGAGATGGTTGGATGGCATCAGTGACTCAATGGACATGAGTTTGAGTAAACTCGAGGAGCTGGCAATGGACAGGGAGGCCTAGCGTGCTGCAGTCCATGGGGTTGCAAAGAGTTGGATGCAACTGAGCGACTGAACTGAACTGATGCATTAAAATAGCCTGTTATGGATTTGCTAGTTTCTCCTTGTTAGTTCTGTCAACATTTTAGCATATTTTAACATATTCAAGGTAGATTTATCGTATCACCCTAGTGAATTGAACCAGTAATCATCATGAAGTGACCATTTTATTTCTAGTTATGCTTTTGCCTTAAAATAAATCTATGTTGTTCAATACACAGCCACACAGCTGTCTCTTCTATTTAACAAGGTATTATTTTACTCTCCTTTGATTTTCAGATTTTTTTGTATCCTTAGGTTTTTAAGTGTCTCTTGTAAATAGTGGATAGTTAGGTTTTGTTTGTTTTCTATCCGGTCTGATAATTTCTTTGTCTTTTAACTGAGGCATTTGCAATTAATATAATTGTAAATTATACATATACAATTATATGTATACAAATATATTATTGTAATATGTTTACAATAATATAATCCATATACAATTCATGTAAAAGCTGATATATTTGGATTAAATATTATGTACTTGATTCTTGCTTCGTATGTTTTATGTTCCTTTTTCTCTCGTTTTTTTTTTTTTTTTTTGCCTTCTTCTTGGATTGACTGAGCACTTTATTTATCTATAATATATATTTATTATGGCTGCACTGGCTCTTTATTGCTGCGTGGGTTTTTCTCTAGTTGCGGCAAGCAAGGGCTACTCTCTAGCTGTGGTACACAGGCTTCTCTTTTTGTGGTGGTTTCCCTAGTTGCAGGGCACGAGCTGCAGGGCACGAGCTCCAGTGCATGCAGTCTCAGAAGCTGTGATTTCCAGGCTCAAGAGCACAGGTTCAATAATTGTGGCACACAGGCCTAGTTGCTCTGGGCATGTGGGATCTCCTCGGATCAGGGATTGAGCCCATGTCTCCTGCATTAGCAGGCGGATTCTTTACCACTGACCCATCAAGGAAGCCAGACTGAGCATTTTTTATTTTACTTTCTTACATACTTTGAAGTTCTATATTATTTTTCTGTTCTTTTACATTTAGTGTGTACATTAAAAAATATACATTCATGATTTACCAAAATCTAATATAACCAGTTTAATCCTCCAGAAAATTCAGTAAATTTTTAGAACACTTAACTTCACATATCTTCCTCCAATTTATCTGTTATTATTGTCATGCGTTTTACTTTGAAATTCTACAGTTGATATTCTCCTAGATTAACCATTTATTTATCCTTTTGTTCGTGTTTTATTCATTGATGTATTTCTAACCTTTCACCTGAGATCTTTTTCATCTTACCTGGAAAAGAAAAACTTCTTGAGAATTCTAAAATTTTAGTATGCTTGCTGATAGTGAACTCTGTTTTTGTTTGGCCAATAAAATATCTTTATTTTCCCTTCAGTTTTTGTCCAGATAATTTTGTAACTTAGAAATAATTTTAAATGCAAAGAAATTTGTAAAACTAGGACAAAGAACCTTTTGTTTTCCTGACCATTTCCAAATAAGTTGCCAATGGGATGCCCCAACATACTTGAACACTTGGTGGTATAACACTTACAAACAAGGACATTCCCCATACATAACCAAAATACAATCAGAAAATTAACATTACACATTATCGCCGTCTAATATAAAGAGCCATTCCAAGTTTTGCTAATTGTTTCAATAATATCCTTTAGAAAACTAGAAGATCCAATTCAGGTGACATGTTGCATAAAACTATCATCTCTTTAGTCTCTTTCAACCTGGAATAGTTCCTCAGACTTCCCTTATGTTTTTTTTTTTTAATTTTTATTTTTAGTTTATTTTACTTTACAATACTGTATTGGTTTTGCCATACATTGACATGAATCCACCACAGGTGTACATGAGTTCCCAAACATGAACCCCCCTCCCACCTCCCACCCCATATCATCTCTCTGGATCATCCCCGTGCACCAGCCCCAAGCATCCTGTATCCTTATGTTTTATAACCTTGAAACTTTTGAAGATTACAGGACAGTTATTTTGTAGAATGTCCCTCAACATGGGTTTATCTGGTGTTTTCTTATGAATAGTTTCAAGGGATGTGTTTTGGTCAGGAATACTACAAAAGTGATGCTGTGTTCTTCTCACTGCATATTATCAGATGGTACCCAATCTAAATTTGTGTCATGACAGGTGATACTAACTTTGGTCACTTGATTAAGGTGGTATCTGTCAGGTTTCTCCACTGTATAAATCACCCTTTCCCACTTTGTTATTAATAAGTATTTCTAGGCAATATCTTGAAATTACGTACCTATCCTTACTTCATCAAACTTTTACCCTCCAAGATGCAAATCAAAAATACAATGAGGTATCACCTCCCTCTGGTCAGAATTACCATCATCAAAAAGTCTAAAAATAATAAATGCTGGAGAAAGTGTGAAGGGAAAGGAACCCTCTTACACTGTTGGCAGGAATGTAAATTAGTATAGCCACTACGGAAAACAGTATGGAGGCTCCTTAAAATGCTAAAAATAGAGCTACCATATGATCCAACAATCCCATTCTTGGGCACATATCCAGAGAAAGCTATAACTTGAAAAGATACATGTACCCCAGTGTTGATAGCAGCACTATTTACAATAGCCAAGACATAAAAGAAACCTAAATGTCCATCCACAGCTGAATGGATAAAGATGTGCTATACATACACAATAGAATATTGCTTACCCATAAAAAAGAATGAAATAATGCCGTTGCAGCAACATGGATGAACCTAGAGATTATTATGTCAAGTTAAGCCAAAGACAAATAGCATATGTTATCACTTACATTCTACTGCAATATGTGGAATCTAAACAAGAAGATACTTAAAGCAACTATCCTTCAGTTAAAAAATAAATTTAAAATCGTTTAAAAAGAAGATACAAAGCAGAAACAGACCCACAGACATAGAAGAGGAACGTATGGTTACCAAAGGGGCAAGGGAAGGATAAATTAGAAGTTTGGGATTAACATATATACACTACAATATATAAACTAACCAATAAGGGCCTACTGTATAGCATAGGGAACTGCACTCAATATTTCTTGGGTCTTGGTTGTAGCACACAGGATCTTTAGCTGCACACGTGGAATCTAGTTTCCTGATTCAGGGATGAAACTCTGTCTTTCATAACCTGCATTGGAAGTGTGGGGTCTTAGTCACTGGATCACCAGTGAAGTAACCTTCATTTTTACAGAGTATTTTTCACCTTTTCTAGGCCAGCTTTCTCTAATAGCAATGTCAACTATAAAACTAGGTGAAGCTGCAAGGACATGTCCAATTTATTACCCATATTGCCTAGACCTGAGTCAGCAGGACAGTCAAAAAATTCTCAAACACACAGACCTGATTTCAGCATTTATACAATATAAGAGTTTCTCTTCCTTCAGCTCCCTCTTGACTCCACCAGGTTCTTGCCTGGTGCCTCACTCAGAGCGGTTTGACAGTCCTGGCTCCCTCCACTCTCACGGTATTATCGCTGGGGGACCTGGACGTTTCTTCCCTTCTAGTGATGCCAATTGATGCCAAGGAAATCTGAATCTTCTTAATTTTTCCTGAAGCTCTGGGTTCTACCTTCCCCCCCCCCTTTTTTTTTTTTTTGTCAGTGGCTTCTTTTCCTTAGACTTGTTTAATTATATCTCCTCATTTCTAAAACATTATTAGACCTTTTATATTTATATATATATTGCTTATCAGGGTAGGTGCAAGGCTGCAGAGATTTATGTCAAGGACAAGAATCAGATGTGCAGAGAGAAGCAGAGATGAGAGTTCATGTAGCTTGCAAAAGGCAAAGATAAAAATCACCTGGGTTCCTGATTTCTAATTCCAGTGCCACCTCCCCTTAGACACCTTGGTAATGCTTTAGTCACTGAGTCATGTCTGACTCTTGCAACCCCATGAACTGTTACCTGCCAGGCTCCCCTGTCCATGAGATTTTCCAGGCAAGAATACTTGAGTGGGTTGCCATTTCCTTCTCCAGGGGATCTTCCTGACCCTGGGATGGAAGCTGGTCTCCTGAATTGCAGGCAGATTCTTTACTGACTGAGCTATCAGAGAAGGAAGGTTGGTTTAGACACCATGACATACCCCAAAATCCTTCTGCTAAATTCTGCTCTGGCTTGTGCTAGCCTGACTGGCTTTCTGGTGCTTTGCATGAAGAGGAGTGACTAGGACATCCATCTATCTGCAAATCTCAGTCCATCTAGCCAAAAATATCCTCATCTAAAATCAGCACCGACAAACACTTTGCATTGGATAGTCCAGCCTACCTTAAGCAAATTCTGAGAATCACCTATTCCTATAACAATCTCATGTTGGTATCAGTTCAGCATTCTCGCCAACCAGATGGCCATGCACAAGCTCAGAGTATCTGCAGAGGCTGCTTCGGTCTTATAGTCCAGGGACCAGTGGATTTTGTCACACTTATGCTATGCATATTGCACTGCCATGGGCCCTATTCATTCTGAAGACTTCCCCCAAAGCTCAGCACTTAAAACGCGTATTTACAGAGCATGGAGAGTGTAGGCTTTGGCCAGAAAGTGCAAACTCTGACAACGAAACCAACTCAGAGATCCTTCCTTAATACAGAGCTGCTCAAGCTGTTACTCTCTTACGAAGTATACTTTCAATTGCATTGTCATATTACCTTAATTTATTCAACATCTCAGAAATCTGAAAAACGACTCTAAATCACAGACCTCAAAGCCTTTATCTCACTCATTTTTATTCCCCTTAGAATTTATGTCCTGACTTCACTAGTCTAAAAATGATTGCTCTGGCTGCTTGCACGACACGATCTGCTGGGGGCGGAAAGCCCCAGCTGTGCTTTCTCTGCCTCTGACAACCCCCCTGGCAAATCATCACAACTCTACCAGGGCGTCCCTAATGGCATCGGCAGCAGTGGGCAATGCTCCCGCTCATTACTAGCGGCACGAGCACTGTGGGGCTAGTGGGAACAAATGTTTATTTAGCTCCAGAAAATGAGCCGATCCCACGATGAGACCCCATCCACAAAGGTGCAGTGAGAGGAAGCCATTTATAGAAAGAGAAGCTTGTTCTGGGAAAGCCTCCACTGTAAAATGAAATGGTTAAAGCTTCTGCCACAAAACCTGCTATGGCTGACACTTAGCCTCGTTTGAAGGAGCTATCACTTGAGACATGAGGGTGGAAAATCACACTTATGCCTCAGAATGGGAAAAAGGAAGCCTGGAAGCCACCCTCTGTGATTCTCCCTGCTCTCTTAAGAGAGTACAGTTGAGCTTCTGGGATGCCCTCTGTGTGGAAGACTATTACAGTGCAACTGTAGAGGTTCTGTTTCACTGAGTTCTTAGGTGCTCACAGTGGGTCAAGCACTGTTCTAAGTGCTTTGCAAAATCCACATGTATTTAATCTTCACGTGGAGGTGGATAGCCTTAGTATCATTACTTTTCACTTGGGGAAACAGGCTCAGAGAGCTTAAGAAACATGCCCAGGATCCTACAGCTAAATAGGAAAGGAACAGGAATTTGAACACAGGCTGACTGACTCCATGGCACAGTCTCACGCTCTAGACTGCATGTGAGATGATCGTCAACAATAATAAGCAACATTATTTATAAGGTGTGTCAGTTTCCCTGGTGGTCCAATGGTTAAGCTTCCACTGCCAGGGGCTGGGGTTTGATCCCTGACTGGGGGAGGGGGGGACTCTGCATGCCACGGGGTGAGGCCAAAAAAAGTGTCTTCCTTCCAATATACAAAACACCTTCAAATGTTTTCTTCTTTATCCAGAGTGTAGTGTTTCTCTAATCTGGAAAACTAGGATCACAGTACCTCAAATTACCTCTTTTAATGCTTAACAGAGGACTAGATAGTTAAATTTGGGAGAAAACAAGGAAGAAATTAATTTTGTGAGAGCATGTAGCTTTCAGTGTTGATTCATCTGAGAAGGAGAGGACGCTATTTGTGGTTGCAGAGGCTCCATACTTTAGCCTTCTTGGGTTACTTGACTGTCTATATATATATGATTCTAGAAAATACAACAGAAACACCACAGTATCCTCTCCTGGGATCAGGAATAACATTCCCACCAGATTTGCAAAAAGCCTCCCCAAGTGCAAGTACGTGGATTTCTTGATGAATTCAGTTCTGCTTCAAGTCCACTGTAGTTCCCTAAATCTAAACGGAAGCCGAATACTTCCCTACTCCCTTCCTCGTGTCCCCTAAAGGCAATCCTCCTATCAGTGCTAAACAGAAACTCAAATGCAGAATTTACCAGGGAGGCATTAAATTTGGAGCAATTACATGCATGAATCTTTTTTTTTCCTGTTCTTATTCTGCAGGATTTTTTTTTCCTTCTCTCAATCTACGGCTTCCTACTTCTATAAAGCTGTTGACACTGATAAAGCCAATCACGGGAAACAATGCAAATTGTTTAATGTTCTTCAATCTTGCTGAGGAAATATTTGAATCACGCTCACAGAAGTTCTGGGCTTCCCTGGTGGCTCAGATAGTAAAGAATCCACCTGCAATGCAGGAGACCTGGGTTTGATCCCTGGGTTGGGAAGATCCCCTGGAGGAGGGCATGGCAACCCATTCCAATATTCTTGCCTGGAGAATCCCATGGACAGAGCAGCCTGGCGGGCTACTCTGAGTCAGACACAACGGAGCGACTAATCACACGGAAGCTCTAGCAAGGTACTCTTCCAGCAAGCCCTTTCTCACTTCCATTGTAGACCAATTTGGGAAGACCTCCAGGCTTGCAAATGTTTCATGAGGGATGAGGGTGCGGTTTTAATTATTTGCAGAATCCTCCAAATGGAAACACAGTCCTTGGCACTAAGTGAAAGAAAGTGAAAATGCTAGTCTCTCAGTCATGTCCCACTCTTTGCCATCCCATGGACTGATGCCCATCAGGCTCCTCTGCCCATGGAATTTTTCAGGAAAGAATATTGTAGTGGGTTACCATTTCCTTCTGCAGGGATCTTCCCAACCCAGAGACTGAACCCAGTCTCCCGAATTTGAGGCAGATTCTTTACCATCTGGGCCACCAGGGAAGCCCGGCACTAAGGAGACATGGTAATAAAAGAAGTAGGCTTCTGCACGACCTGCATGACCCAGAAAGGGCTCAGCTGATGCCTAATGGCTGAGAACCCTCTTTAGGTGGGCAGGGGCTGAAGAAATGCACAACTGAGGATGAATCCTGATGAAGACAATACTCTGTATCCGAAAGAGGCCAAAAAATGCATTTCTGGGCTAATCTGGATGCCCTGAGGGTGTAGAGTCGCAACATCCAGCATACTGAGCAGGAAACACAGGGGCCCCAGGCTAGGCATTTACAACCGGCCTCCTGTTTACAATTGGGCTCCAGGTGGACACTTAAAACTAGCATCCTGTTTGCATTTCCTGAAACAGAGATAGGTGGCTCCAGGTGAGGCATTTACAATCAGCCTCCTGTTTGCCCGCCTAAATGGAAGTAACAACAGAAACAGGGTAAATAGCCAGGCTTTGTCTCTTTGTGGACACCTTAAGATAATGAAAAAAGAAAGTGAAGTCGCTTAGTTGTGTCAAACTCTTTGAGACCCCATGGACTGTAACCTATCAGGCTCCTCCGACAATGGGATTTTCCAGGCAAGAATGCTGGAGTGGGTTGCCATTTCCTTCTCTAGGGGATCTTCCCGACCCAGGGATCAAACCCGGGTCTCCTGCACTGCAGGCAGACGCTTTACCATCTGAGCCACCAGGGAAGCCCTCTTAAGATAATAGTCATGACAGAAACAGAGAGGGGTTAAACCTTGTTTGAGTAAGGGATCAAGAGATCACATATTACCCCTCCTTGCGGCAAGGGAAACACTACACATGCGCAGAAAGACTCCTCAGGGGTCAAAAGTCAGGGGCCAATGCTAGGC
The DNA here is from genome assembly GCF_032405125.1 of Capricornis sumatraensis. NCBI lineage: Eukaryota > Metazoa > Chordata > Mammalia > Artiodactyla > Bovidae > Capricornis > Capricornis sumatraensis. The sequence continues at coordinate 18,537,949 of NC_091070.1, read as the reverse complement.
CACAATCAATCTTGCTTCTCCCAGGTGCCTTTGCGTCAAGATCCATACTGGCTGAGAGATGTGTGCACATCTATGGGGAAGGTTCTGAAACAAATAAGCCAAGGGGGACAAAACAAGGTGATTGGCCAGAAGGAAGACAAAGACCTGGAAGAACCGCCCTATATAAATGATTTAACCGCCTCTTTCCTGTGCTCCGCCTCTTAAGGAGGATGCCCATGTCTTTCTCTCCAGGTGTGCATCTCTGCCTTGCTTCTAGCGTAAGTTTCTCTGTGTGCTCTCCCACTTGCGCTATGTCTCTAATAATAAACTATGTACCTGCTTTTATAGTTTTTGTCTCCATGAGAAATGCATTTTTCACTAGGGGCAAGAGCCAAGGGAAAATAGCTTCTAACCTCTAGCCTCTAACCCTTTCTGGTCTGGTGACTAGATCCCTGGTTTTCATCCAGCATCAGTTCAGTTCAGTCACTCAGTCGTGTCCGGCTCTTTGCGACCCAATAAATCGCAGCACGCCAGGCCTCCCTGTCCATCACCAACTCCCGGAGTTCACTCAGACTCACGTCCATCGAGTCAGTGATGCCATCCAGCCATCTCCTCCTCTGTCGTCCCCTTCTCCTCCTGCCCCCAATCCCTCCCAGCATCAGAGTCTTTTCCAATGAGTCAACTCTTCGCATGAGGTGGCCAAAGTACTGGAGTTTCAGCTTTACCATCATTCCTTCCAAAGAAATCCCAGGGCTGATCTCCTTCAGAATGGACTGGTTGGATCTCCTTGCAGTCCAAGGGACTCTCAAGAGTCTTCTCCAACACCACAGTTCAAAAGCATCAATTCTTCAGCGCTCAGCCTTCTTCACAGTCCAACTCTCACATCCATACATGACCACAGGAAAAACCAGAGCCTTGACTATACCCAGGTTCAATTCCTGGGCAGGGAATTAACAGCTCGCTTCACGCTACCAATCACTGCTGCCTCTCCAAGATCAGTGTTGCCCCCTTGAAAGCACAACTCAAGCTTCTGAGGTCTCAGGTTAGGTGCAGGACAAGGAGGGATTCCACTTCACACACAATTCCAGAAGGGCAAGCCTGGCTAATGTTTTCCTGATCAAATTGAGTTTTTGAAATCATACAGTATAAGAATATGTATTGACCTGAAAAATGAGTCACCATATTGTTTAAACATGAAGAGTCATTTCCTGAAAGAGCCTTTTCCTGAAATAGACACCAACTCAATGATAAGGGACTTTAATGAAGATATTATTAACAAAGGTGTAAGCAGGATAAAAAGAGACAAGACAAGACCATTGGGGCACCCATGAGCTGGTAACAGAAAGAAGTTATTACCACTAAGGGCCTTGAAGGGACAAGGGGAAGAAATGGAATCTGGGGAGCCTGATAATCACTGGAGCCAGGGAATAGGCCAATGCCAGAAAATACATCCCAAAGCAGGCAAGGGATTCTCTCTCCTCCCACTCCCCCAATCTCCTACTGGTTGAATTCAGTCAGAAAGCGGGCTCCAGAACTTCCCTAGTGGTCCAGTGGTTAAGACTCTTGTGTTCCCACTGCAGGGAACCAGGCTTGATCCCAGTCAGGGAAGTTCCACACACCACACAGAGCGGCCAAAAAGAAAGGGAAAAACAGGAAGGAAGTCACAGAGGAGCCAACATGATACATTTTGTAGACGTGCACAGAGCCAGAAAAGGGTTGGGGGAGTGCATGAAGAGAACAATCAGAACCACCAACCCACAATCGCACCTCAGTCACTTCTTGTCACATTATCCTGTTGTTGTTTTTATTGCACTTATTACCTCTTGTTTTACTTTTTATTTCTTTGTTCCCCTTCCCCCACCATTAGAATGTAAACTCCTTGAATGAAAGGAAGGATTTTTGTCTCTCCAAAACTACATTTTCACATGGAGTGCTGGCATCCTCTTTGTTAGGGGTGGAGAGTATGACCCAGCACAGATTCTCAGAACCCATGTGGCGTTAGGAGGACATCTGCAGTGGGGAGAGGGCAGTGGTAGAGACTCCTATATGTATGGCCACATACAGAGGGATTGTTCAAATAAGTAAATTAAAAAAAAAAAAGATAATGATAATTTTACTGTTGGGGAAGGGAGATACAAATATAGAAAGAGAAAAAACTTGAATGAGCCCCATGGTGATGGATTGGAATTGGAGGTATTGGTGTGAACTCATGGTTATCAAGATAGGGTTAATATAGATGTAAACATGGACATGTGTTTGTGTTGTATTTGACAGTGTGTGGGTATATATTTCCAACTTTAACCCTAAGTTGCAGTATACTTGGAACAGGGATACCCTAACAGCAATGAATACACTTAGCACTCAGATCTTGGCTTCTAAATACCAATTTCCACTAAATGAGACTGGGACACCTTAGGTAAATGACTCATTTCAGGCTTGGGCAGAAAAAGAACAAGATGAGCCTGGAATACTTTTTTCCCAGAAGAGAATGATCAAAGAATGATGAGGCAAGTAAAAAGGACACAGAAGCAGTCAGGAAGAGCAAATATGGGACTATTTGAGCATCAAAATAAATAATGATAAGGACAGATTTAGCCCACTGAAAAACATAAGCCCATAAATAAGTTAATTAATTAAATGTTTGATAAAGAATAGGATATTTACATAGACTCATAAATACTAACAAATTACAAAAAACAGTGATTTTGTGCTATGGTTATATGAGATATTACCACAGGTAAAGTTATACGAAAGGTACAGGGACCACTCTGGACTATTTTTGCAAATTCTTGTGAGCCTCTATGACTTGTTTTTTTTTTTTTTTTTTTTTAATTTAAAAAAGAGTGTCTTTACATAGGAGAAGCCTGCCTGCTGTCACCTTAATCAAGAAGTGAAAATTAACATCATCATCTATAATGGGACCAACCAAAATCATGTGCCTTCTGACAGGGTGCAATAAGAAGAATGCCTTCACTTCTCTGATTTTCCTATTGAAGATACAATCTGGAGCCAATCATGGAAAACATAAGACAAAACCAAACTGAGGACCCAAGCTAAATGACATTGTACAAATCAACTGGAGTATAATATTCAAAAGTGTCAAGGTTATTAAAATTAAAGAAAGACTGAAGAAGACTTAACAGATATAACTAAACACATGTGATTCTGAATTGATACTTTTGCCATAAAGGAAAGTATTGGGACAATAGGTGATAACTGAGTGAGACCAAGGATTAGATGGTAGTGGTATAAAAATGTTAATTTCCTGAATTTGACGGTTATCTTGAGAGTATGTAGGAGAACAGCCTCATTTGAAAAACACAACTAAGAGTATTCCAATGTGAAAAGTCTCTGTACTAGCTGGAATTTTCTTTTAGTTTGCTGTTCAGTCGCTCAGGCGTGTCCAGCTCTTTTCAACCCCGTAGACGGCAGCATGCCAGGCTTCCCTGTCCTTCATTATCTCCCAGAACTTGCTTAAATTCATGTCCATTGAGTCAGTGATGCCATCCAACCATCTCATCCTCTGTCGCCCCCTTCTCCTGCCTTCAATCTTTCCCAGCATCAGAGTCTTTTCCAATGAGTGGGCTCTTCAGATCAGGTGGCCAAAGTATTGGAGCTTCAGCTTCAGCATCAATCCTTCCAATGAATATTCAGGGTTGATTTCCTTTAGGATTGACTGGTTGAATCTTTAGTTTGTAATTGTTTCAAATTTTTTTTTAATTATTAAAAAAACACAACTATACCCCTAGCACCTAGCACAGGCATGGCATTCCAAGGTGCCAATAAATATTTGTTGAAGAATTAATAAACTATATAAACAGCGACAACAAATACATGCTTAGAAACAGACAGTGGTTTCTTGAGAGGTATGAGTTTATTATAGATTATTTGGGTGTATTTTTTATTTTGTGCTTCTCTGTTTCTTAAATTTTCTGAATCAAGCATGTTTTATTAACTCTTAAATTAGTCAGGCTGATGCTACTAGCTAAGAATAACATTTTCAGTTCAGTCACTCAGTCGTGTCCGACTCTTTGCAACCCCATGGACTGCAGCACACCAGGTCTCCCTGTCCATCACCAACTCCTGGAGCTTACTCAAACTCATATCTATTTAGTTGGTGATGCCCCCTTCCCCTTCGCCCCCTTCTCTTCCTGCCTTCAATCTTTCCCAGCATCAGGGTCTTTTCCAATGAGTCGGTTCTTCCCATCAGGTGGCCAAAGTATTGGAGTTTCAGCTTCAGCATCAGCCCTTCCAATGAATATTCAGGACTGATTTCCTTTAGGATGGACTGGTTGGATCTGCTTGCAGTCCAAGGGACTCGCAAGAGTCTTCTCCAACACCACAGTTCAAAAGCATCAATTCTTCAGAGCTTGGCTTTCTTCATAGCGCAATTCTCACATCCATACGTGACTACCGGAAAAATCATAGCCTTGACTAGATGGACCTTTGTTGGGAAAGTAATGTCTCTGTTTTTTAATATGCTATCTAGGTTGGTAATAATTTTTCTTCCAAGAAGCAAGTGTCTTTTAATTTCATGGCTGCAGTCACCATCTGCAGTGATTTTGGAGCCCCCAAAAATAAAGTCTGTCACTGTTTCCACTGTTTTCCCCATCTATTTGCCATGAAGTGATGGGACCAGATGCCATGATCTTAGTTTTCTTAATGCTGAGTTTTAAGCCAACTTTTTCACTCTCCTCTTTCAACAAGAGGCTCTTTAATTCTTCAATTTTTGCCATAAATGTGGTGTCATCTGCATATCTGAGGTTATTGATATTTCTCCCTGCAATCTTGATTCCAGCTTGTGGTTCATCCACCCCAGCGTTTCTCATGATGTACTCTGCATATAAGTTAAATAACCAGGGTGACAATATACAGCCTTGACGTATTCCTTTCCCAATTTGAAACCAGTCTGTTGTTCCATGTCCAGTTTGAATTGTTGCTTCTTGACCTGCATACAGATTTCTCAGGAGGCAGGTCAGGTGGTCTGGTACTCCCATTTCTTTCAGAATTTTCCACAGTTTGTTGTGATCCACACAGTCAAAGGCTTTGGCATAGTTAATAAAGCAGAAATAGATGTTTTTCTGGAACTCTCTTGCTTTTTCAATGATCCAATGGATGTTGGTGATTTGATCTCTGGTTCTTCTGCCTTTTCTAAAACCAGCTTAAACATCTGGAAGTTCATGGTTCTGGCTTGGAGAATTTTGAGCATTACTTTGCTAGCATGTGAGATGAGTGAAATTGTGCGGTAGTTTGAGCATTCTTTGGCATTGCCTTTCTTTGGGACTGGAATGAAAACTGACTTTTTCCAGTCCTATGACCACTGCTGAGTTTTCCAAATTTGCTGGCACACTGAGTGTAGCACTGTTACAGCATTACCTTTTAGGATTTGAAACAGCCCGACTGGAATTCCATCATCATATTTTAGCAGTACATAAGTCTTGAGTTTGTGGGTTCAAGCATTTGATGTTATCAGTTACTTGGGCTGGACCCTTGGAAACTGCTTCAGACCACCCAAGAATACCATACCACAGGTCAATTATTACCAGGATATATAACTTCCAGGTGCCCATAATATTCTTGCCTGTTACTCAGGGCTCTCTCCTTCCCAGAATCATGTCCTAAGTGGTAGAATCAGTCACTGGCAGTTCAGTGAACATGTAGTCATACTAAGGGTTTGGAAGAGTTTTGTGGGATATTTAATTCACATTAGTAAAAGGACAGGAGAATTACTCTGGATCGAGATTTCCAGTGACCAAGACATTTACATCCCTTGGATACTGAATAAACAGTGACAAATTCTGATGAAAAGAATCCTTTCTTCTGGGCTCTGAGAGGACTGTTATCATACAGTGGACACGTTGATTATGTTTCTCTTGTATTGATTACATTTTAGATTAGTGTCTCTCTGATGGGATTTGACAAGTGTTCCTACAGAACATATTTACATGTCACCTGGAGAATCCCATGGACGGAGGAGCCTGGTGGGCTACAGTCCACGGGGTTGCAAAGAGTCGGATATGACTGAGCAACTTCACTTTCTTTCTTAAAATGAACAACTTCTGCAATTGGTTGCCATGTGCAATATGTGGATTTAGTTAATATTTAAATTTTATATTTTAATAAGTAATATAAGCCAATAGTCGAAATTCAGAAGGTACAATAGGGTGAAAACTCTCTCCCATCCCTGTCACCTAACCACCCAGGTCCCAATAGGTAATGAGTATTATCATTCCAGGGAGATATACATACACACACACACTTTCTACCCTATATAATACTTTACATACCGTTCTTCACCTTGCTTTTTTCACCAAGAATCTATTTTGGAGATACTTTTACCTCAGCATACAAAGAGACACCTTTTATTTTTTTAAGTGCACAACATTCCACTGAATGAGTGTTGTATCTACTGAATGAATGTTGTATCATTACTTCTTAAACTACTAACTAATGGACTCTAAGATGGCATCCAAAATTTCACTATTACAAAATATTTCATGTACCTAAGTTATTTTTCACATAAGCAAATGTATTTTTAGGATGAATTCCTAGTAGTGTAACTGCTAGGTCAAAAGTACGTGCATTTTTAATTTTGATAAATATTGATACATTGCCAAACTGTCCCCCTTAGAGCTTGCATGGGGCCTCACCATGCTATGCTGTGCTCAGTCGCTTTAGCCGTGTCTGACTCTTTGTGATCCCCTAGACCATAGCCCAGGAGAAGGAAATGGCAACCCACTCCAGTACTCTTGACTGGAAAATCCCACAGACGGAGGAGCCTGGTAGGCTACAGTGCATGGGGTCGCTAAGAGTCGGACCCGACTGAGCGACTTCACTTTTACTTTTCACTTTCATGCACTGGAGAAGGAAATGGCAACCCACTCCAGTGTTCTTGCCTGGAGAATCTTGGGGACGGAGGAGCCTGGTGGGCTGCCATCTATGGGGTCACACAGAGTCGGACACGACTGAAGCGACTTAGCAGCAGCAGCAGCAGTAGACCACAGCCCACCAAGCTCCTCCGTCCATGTGATTTTTCAGGCAAGAGTACTGGAGTAGATTGACATGTACTCCTCCAGGGGATCTTCCCAACCCAGGGATCAAACCCACATCTCTCACATTGCAGGCGGATTCTTTACTGCTGAGCCACCAGGGAAGCCCAGGGGCCTCACTGAGTATTAACATTTGGATTCTGCCTATCTGGTTAGGAGAAAGAGTATGTCAGAGGAGTTTTCAACTTTATTTTCCTTACCTTGAGTGAGGCTGAGCATCCTTTCATGTTGACTTCCTTTTCTGCATAGTTGGTATAGCCACTGCACCTTTTTCTATTGAGTGTATTTGTAGGAGCACTTTATATTTTAGGAAAATTAGCCTTTCCTGTGGTAAGAGTTGTAAATATTTTATACCAAATGGAAGTATGTTTTTAGACTTTCATTATGATACTTTTTGCCTGAAGAGCACAAATTGTGCCACTCACCAGCTTGTTGTTGTTGCTATTCAGTCGTGTACAACTCTTTGCGAGCCCATGCACTGCAGCATGCCAGGCTTCCTGTCCTTCACCATCTCCTGGAACTCACTCAAACTCATGTCCATTGAGTTAGGGATGCCATCCAACCATCTCATCCTCTGTCATCCCCTTCTCCTCCTGCCTTCAATCTTTCACCAGCTTGAGCAAGTTACCTAACTTCTCTGTGACTCACTTGATCAATAAAGTGCTGATATTACTAGTACATGCCTCATAGGGTTGTGGTAATTATAAGAACAAATATATGGAAAGGGCTTATATATGTGACATATGACAAGGACTCAAAAAATATCATTTTTTTTAATGTAGTCAAAGTTAATGCTGACTCATATTAGGTGCCACTTCAAAGAAAAACTTATTTGCATTGGCTTCAAATTCTGGAGAGGAAATGAGAAAAAGGAATTATTCTTACCTTTGATAAGTAATATGCACTATTCCCATATCAAGTCATCCACATAATAAAGGATGCTCAGTCCATAGGAGTTACAGATCAAGCAGTAAGGTGCTTTCTGGTTTTCTCCTCACAGCCACTCTTTTCAGTAAACAACAAGGTCTACTGTAGAGCACAGAAAAAGTATATTCAATATCCTGTGTGTGTATACACAGACATATGTATATATATGGGCTTCCCTTGTGGCTCAGCTGGGAATCCGCCTGCAATGCAGGAGACCTGGGTTCATTCCCAGGATTGGGAAGATCCCCTGGAGAAGGGAAAGGCTACCCACTCCAGTATTCTGGGCTGGAGAATTCCATGGACTATACTATATAGTCCATGAGGTCACACAGGTATAACAGCACAGGAAAAATACATTAAATATCCTGTGTGTATATACACAGACATATATAATATATATATGAAAAAAAAATTCAGCAGGTATCATTATCCTCATTTTACCTATGAGGAAATTGGAGTTCACAAATGCCAAGACTTGCCCAAGGCCAAGATTCCTTTGGGTACTGATTTGCAAATATTTTTTATCCTTTTTCTGGTGTGCCTACCTTAGATCCCCAAGGCACATCCTGTTCCAGTTTCCTCAGTGAAAATTCAAGAGAGCCTGGGGGCTGGATGTTTGTCATTCATTCTGTCAGCAAGCCCCAAGCCAACTGACTTCCTCTGGTGACCCTGGCTCTTTGCCTGGAATCCCATTTGACTCCTCCCAGAGTTCCTCACATCTTACCCATTCCCCCTCCTCTGAAATCTGTCTTGACTCTACCCCTCCCTTCCATCCCAGTTGCCACCACTCTGGTTCAGGTCTGTTTACCTTCTGCAGGGACTCATCTTCTAAGGAGACTCGCAGGTGACTTCCACATCTTTCCTCTCCAGTTTCTTCTACAGTGCTGCCCAAACCACAGCTATGATCTCCCCAAATCACGGCTCTCATCTTGTCACTCTCTACCTCTCAAACCTACAGAGGCTCCCTCTGCTAGCTCCTTACCCTTGACATTTGATCCAATCTATTCTGCCAGTTTAGCTTCCAAGACTCCCCTCCCTTTCAGTCAAAATGAATGCTTCACTACTCCGTGAACAGGCTTTCCAGTCAGACTGTTGGTTCAGCTTGTGAAGTGAAGTGAAGTCGCTCAGTCGTGTCCGACTCTTTGTGACCCCGTGGACTGTAGCCCACCATGCTCCTCTGTCCAAAGGATTTTCCCCACAAGAGTACTGGAGTGGGTTGCCATTTCCTTCTCCAGAGGATCTTCCCGACCCAGGGATTGAACCCAGGTCTCCCGCATTGTAATTTGTTTTCTCTTCCAGGTAGCTCAAGCTTCATGAAGTTGTCTTTTATTCTGACTTACACTAATTTCTCCTTACTCTGATCATCTCTTCCCATTCATACCCTTTCTTATATAAAATTCTTGAGAGGCAGAATCCTACCTTCCTTGTTATTTGTTGAAATGCTTTCACACATGGCTACAATTGATTAACCCCACAATCTATTTTCTAAGGGGTCTAGCAACTCACAGGGCCCTGGGTTAACAGGGCACATGGTGTGCCAGGTCTGCTCATGCCAACAACCAAGCCTGGTCCATTTGAACCCAGCCTGGAGAATCCCAGGGATGGCGGAGCCTGGTGGGCTGCCGTCTATGGGGTCGCACAGGGTCGGACACGACTGAAGTGACTTAGCAGCAGCAGCTCCTCACAAAACTGTCACTTGTACATAGAGAACATACCTGTAGTTAGTTGCCAAGGGGAAGGGGAGTGAGGGAGGCATGGAGTGGGAGGTTGCAGTTTACAGAATATATATAGTATGAATAAACAACAAGGTCTTAACTGTATAGCACAGGAACTGTAGACAATATCACAAAACAAACCAGAATGGAAAAGAAATATATCTATATACAAAATTGAATCACTTTGCTGTACCCCAGAAACACAATATTGTAAATCAACTATATTTCAATTACAATAAAGATAAAGCAAATTTGAGAACAAAAACCAACTGCCACTTCTGGTCAAGGGCCCTACACAGGATTCCATTTTCCACCTGGAGCAGGTACAGCACAGAGACCACACTGGAAATATTCATTGTATAAACAAACTCTCCACTAGAGAGAACATCAGAACGTTAGATCTACTTCCTTGTTTCAGCAGAAGAAATCAAGGCACAGAAAGGGAAGAGACTTCCCCAAGGTCACACAGCAAGAGGGAACTAGAACTTGATCTACAGCGGAAGCTCCCAGACTGAAGCTGAGAGCACGCTCTCCTGCAGCTTGGAGCCACGCAGACCTACGGTCAGCAGTCTCAGCTACCAGAGGACACAACCAAACACGTCACCATCAGTTCACCACCGGTTCCTTTTTCCTCTCATCTCAGAGCCTCCTTTGCCCTTTCCACTACACACTCTTTCCTCCTCCGTAAATTTAAAGGAGGGGGTTCCAAGCAGCGAAAGGACTTTTTTGGGCTGGATTAACCAGGTTGGACACAGAAAATACCCGATGCTAGGTGGGGTAGCCACTGCTTAGAAAGAGATAGACACGGCGTTCGCCGACTTTCAACTCGCCTCCGGCCCAGCCCGGCCCGGCCAAGCGCAGCCCAGCCCAGCCCCAAACCGCGCCTGTCTCCGCCCCAAACACAATTGGCCCCGCCCCAAGAGCCCATGACTCCGCCCTAAAGGGCAGAGCCCAAAGAAAACAGCCGCCGATTCGCTGCATTTTCGCCAGGCCTGGGCGGAGCCGAGACCCCAACCCCGCCCCCTCCCTAAGATCCACCCTTATTGGCACAGCCCTTCAAAAGACGCGTCCAATGAGAGAGGAGGGGCGGCCGCCATCTCCCTATCCGCTGCGACAACGCGAGAGTGGACGCAACTAAGTGGCAGACGCTAGCCTTCGGTCTTTCCGGGTCTTCCACGCTTCGCCCTCGGCACCTCTGGACCCTGGGCCCGAGGGAGAGCCGGAAAAAAATCCTCTGATCGAGTAAGTCTGCGCTGACTGGAGTACTTTTGGCGTCGCTTCGGTGGCCGCTGCTGCTTCTCTGATAGAGTTCGGGGTGAGATAGGAGGTGGGGGGCAAGGCCCGAGAAAAGAGGCGGGGAGGAGGAGCCGAACACATGGAACGCCGACCTGACCCCGGCGTGGGTAGGGGGCTGGGCGGGCGAACTCTGGTTAAGTGGAGTCTGTGGGCGCGTGGAGCTCGCTCGTCCTGTTCGATTTACAGCCATAGAGATGGGAGAGGAAGGCCGTGAGTTTCGCCGCTCCGTGTCTGCCCCGATGGAGCGTTCTTTCTAAATTGTGATGTCAAGGTGCCACCCAATAGCTGCCAGTGGCTGGACTGCGGGCTCTTGGTGGCGGTTTTACCTGGAAGTTCAGATTGTGGTTGGCTTTCAGACAGGTCAGCATAGCAGTTAAGGCAAGCACCTACAGTGCTAGGCACTACCAACTGCTTTATAAGCATTATCGAAGCTTTCTGCACACTAACCCCATGAGGTCGGCGGCAGTACCTCTGTCGGACGCAGAACGAGCCCTAGTGAAATTGTCATTTACTCGAGGTCACTAGCAAGCGGTGGGGCCACGGGATGAACCTACACTTCTCGAAGTCAACCTCCGCACCGAGGTGCCTTAGCGACGAAGCTAGCACTCGCGGTGTCCAAGAAGCCTCGTCGTCTCCCCAGCTGACCTTAGAAACCATGACTACCCCCACCCCTTTCCCCTGGACGGACATGGGGTGGTCCACAGACCTTGTCCTCTGAATCCAACAGCTCTAAAGAAAGAAAACTGAGGCCACAGGTTCCAGGAGGAAACTAAATTACAAAACCCCAAACTCTAGTTTTAAATAATTGTGGAGATCGCAGTTGAGGTGGTGTCCTGAGGCAGACCAGCAGGAGTAGAATCCCTTCCCCAACCCCCACCCCCACCCCATTGTGTCTTTCTGGGTGCCATATTTAGCCTTCAAAGCCTTGATTTTGTTCTTTTGTGAGGTGGTTTTAAATACTACGCAGGGTAAGTATGACAAGCCCCTTGCAGAGGTGATTTTTATGTGGGCTTTTCAAGCCAGTGGCAGTAGTGTTTCCCACGCTGCAGTCCAGTAACCTCTATAATCTTAACTCATCTGTCGCTGGATATTTAGGATATGTCTCATTTATAAACGTCATAGTACTTTTGTAGCAGGAAAATTTTTGTTTGGGCTTCCCTGGTGGCTCAGCTGGTAAAGAAGCCACCTGCAATGCGCAAGACCTGGATTCGATCCCTGGGTTGGGAAGATCTCCTGGAAAATGGGAAGGCAATGGCAACCCACTCCAGTAATCTTGCCTGGAAAATCCCATGGACGGAGGAGCCTGGTAAGCTATAGTCCTTGGGGTCGCAAAGAGTCGGACAGGACTGAGCAACTTTACTTTCACTTCCACCTACTCCAGTATTCTGACCTGGAGAATTCTGTGGTCTGTATAGTCCATGGGGTCGCAAAGAGTCGGACGCGACTGAGCGACTTTCACTTGGATATAATTTGCCTTTTTATAGTGCACCGTTCGGCAGGTTTTGTACAATATTTCCAAGTTCGCCTGACCATCTTGTGTGTGTGCGTGCTGCGTTAGTCGCTAAACGGTGTCTGACTCCGTACGACCCTGTAGACTCTAGCCCACCAGGCTCTGCTGCCCATGGGATTCTCCAGGTAAGCATCCTGGAGTGCGTTGCCATGCCCTTCTCCAGGGGATCTTCCAGAACCAAGGATCAAGCCCGCGTCTCTTGGATCTCTTGCATTCGCAGATGGCTTATTTACCACTGGCGCTGCCTGGGAAGCCCTGTGACCATCTTATTCCAGGATATTTTCTTCACTCCTCAAGGACGCCGCTGCGAGTCACATGCTGCGTAGGACAGGGCAGTGAGCCTCGGCCCCGTGCTGAATTTTGGCAGGACTGGGCCCACCTTGCACAGAGGCCAGGAGAGAAGCTTCCTGGTTAGGTCTGAGATTCCCAGGCCCGGCCTTTTCCGGGCTGCACCTTCAGGATTTGGCCACCTGGCCTGGAATGGCGTCTTGGGGAAGAGGAAGGAAGCGGTACCGGAAAACTGCGCAGCTCAAACCAGGAGCTGTTTGGTGAGCAGTGCGAATCTTTGGCGCGCATGTGCAGTAAACTGCCAGGCTGCGCGTCAGAGCCAACTTGCCCACAGGAGAGCCTCACAAAAGACCCCAGCTTTGAAGGGGGGGTGGGGGGGCGAAAAACTGCTGAAGCGTGTGCCGACCTTCAGGATTGTCTGCACGCCGCAGCAGTGAGTGCATAAAGGAAACGCGATGGCCTCACAGTGACATCATCATCAAGAAATGGAGTTGCCAAACAGCTACCTGAAGTAGAAAGGATATATCAGCACACACCCACTGGACGTGTTATTTCCTAATGAACCCAGTTATAAAGACCTACAGTGGATGCTGTACAGCCCTCATCTGGAGGAAATGATTGGCAGTTCTGAAAAGCAGAAAGTAAAGGAAATGAAGACTGTATTTTCAGAATTTATCATTACTGAAATGCTTTTTCTCAGCGAAGCTTCAGAGGTATACACTGCTGCCTACCAAAATATACAAAAGATTCATGAGAAGCTCTGAGGTTTTCAGAAGCTCTAAGTATTCACCCGATTATCCATCTCACATATATTGTAAGGGTACATTCACAGAGTCCTTTTCAGAGATTGCTCAGCTTACTGTCTATCTGGAACAGGACAAGTGTCCACCTGTGGACTAAGGATCAATAAGAAGATGAATTAGTTATTACAGAAGAAGGAAACTAACTTTCCTTGGTACACATCTCATTTTCATTTTTATCTTAATATGACTCAGATTTCAGGATTGCTGAATTAATAGAACTTTATTCTTGTTTGCTCTGCTAAACATCAAAATGGAATGCTGCTGAAAGTAGGGGGAAAATTAAAGGATTATTTATGCTGACCCAAAATGAAGGTTTTAAAAAATATTACACACCCAGTCATTTCACTGCCTACCTAGTCAACTTCCTACCCAGTGATATATGGTCTTTTTGTATAACTCTGACACTTTTTTTTTTTTAATTATGGGCTTCAAAGTATTTCATATTAATGCACTGTGCCTGGTTGGGAGTACTGTGGTAAGTAAATATCAAAACCCAAAAGTTCTACCAATTCCTGTTAGCTTCTTTTAGATTGACTTCCCAAAAGGATCCTGTCTAGTCATTCTGATTAAATATAAATTCTGTTCCATGAAGCTTTAACTAAAAAGACAAGTTTTCTTTTTAAAAAAGAGGAAAAAAAACTTTCACTGAATCATTAAGTTCCATCATTTGATCTGTAAATTTACCTTTCAACAAGTGTATAATCAAGTAGAATAAAGGAAATATGATACCAGTATATCCATGTTTCACAAATGCACAATGCATACATTTTAGTTTAAAGTCCTATTCAGTTTGATTCTGACTTTAAAACAAGTAAAAGTGCTGTCATGCTCATAGAGAACAGGCTTGTGGTTGCTAAGGGGGAGGCGGGTTGGAGGGGTGGAGTGGGAGGTTAAGGCTCTCAGATGTGAGCTATTACATGCAGAATGGATGGATAAACACGGTCCTTCTGCACAGAACAGAGAACTGTGTTCAATATCCTGTGATAAACCGTATTGGAAATGAATACTTTAAAAAAGAATGTGTGTGTGTGTGTATAACTAAATCACTTTTCTGTTCAGCAGAAATTAACACATTATAAGTCAATTTAAAACATTTTTTAACTGCTGTCATACTCAAGTATTATTTATGGTGCTAGTAATTTGATGGAATGTTGCCTAAGAAAACATAAACAAGAACACATGGAACATCATAAATCATTTAAAATTCAATAAAAATTTTCCAAAGCTGCCACCTAGATAATAAAAAGATGTAATAGTTACTCTTATTCTTGGAAGCATACAACAGTTTAATCAGAGACTTTATCAACTCATCTGGGGATAACTGGAAAAAGCAGTTATTCATAACAGAAAAATAGGCTTTCAGGAAGCTTTAAAAAAAAAAAGAGGACCTGGGCCTTGATGTTCCCCATTCTCTGTACCCCTCCTTCTTCAGCCCCTGAAAAACCACTTCTCTCTTTCTGCCTCTCTGTGCCTGTTTTGAAGATTTCATATACGTCAAATAAATCACACAGTATGTAGCTTTTTGTGTCCCACTTCTTTCACTTAGCATAGTATTTTCAAGGTTCATCCATGATGTAGTTTCCGTCAATAGTATATTTTTTTATGCCTGAATAACAGTCTGTTGTATGGATGTGCTATATTTTTTACTGATTCATCAGTTGATAGAAACTTTTATTATTTATACTTTGGGGCAATTATGAATAATACTGCTATGAACATTACTGTCCAGATCTTCATATGGCCATATATTTTCATTTCTGCTGGATTTTGTTAAGTCATATGGTAACTCTGTATGGAATCTTTTGAGGAATTGCCAAACTATTTTCCATAGTGACTGCAGTGTTTCACATTCCCACCAGAAGTTTCTTCACATCTTCACCAGTACTTTTCTTTTTCTTTTTTTATAGCCATCCTGAGAGAGAGAAAGTGGTATCTTACTGTGGTTTTGATCTGCATCTACGTAATGACTAATGAGGGGGCTTCCCTGGTAGCTCAGACAGTAAAGCATCTTCTTACAATGCAGGAGGCCTGGGTTCGATCCCTGGGTCAGGAAGATCCCCTGGAGAAGGGAATGGCAACCCACTCCAGTATTCATGCCTGGAAAATCCCATGGACCAAGGAGCTTGGTGGGCTACAGTCCTTGGGGTTGCAAAGAGTCGGACATTGGCTCAGCTGGTAAAGAATCTGCCTGCAATGCAGGAGACCTGGGTTCGATCCCTGGGTTGGGAAGATCCCCTGGAGGAGGGCATGGCATCCCACTCCAGTATTCTTGCCTGGAGAATCCCCATGGACAGAGGCTTCTGGCGGGCTACAGTCCTATGGGATCGCAGAGTCTTACTTGACTGAGTGACTAATCACACAGCACAGTGACTCATGATGCTGAGCATCTTTTCATGTTCTAAGAGGCTGTTTACCACATTTCTAAGTGGTATATGTTTGAAGAATCATCTTCATATTTTTTTCCTTATTTTTAATTGAGTTATTTTTTTCTTATTGAGTTGTATATATATTCTGGATACTAGATCCTTATCAAATACATGATTTAAAAATACCTTCTCCCATTCTGTGCGTTGTCTTTTTACTTTCTTGATAGTGTTCTTAGCACAAAAGTTTTTACTTTCAATGAAGTCTAGTTAAGCTATTTTTCCTTGTGCTTTGGGCGTCATACTTAAGAAAGTGTTGCTTGTTCAAAGTTAATGATGGTTTATACCTTTGTTTTCTTCCAAAAGTTTTATAGATCGAGAGCTTAGACCCATTCAAGTTAATTTGATATGTGGTGTGAAATAGGAATCAGATTCATTCTTCTGCAGGTGAATATCCAGAGCTCTGGGCAGTTGAAAGGTTTTTCTTTATCTGCCACCGCCTCCCACCCCCATACGGTCTTGGCCCCTTCGTCAAAAATCAATTGTCAGGACTTCCGTGGCGGTCCAATAGTTGGGAATCCACCTGCCAGTGTGGGGTACACGGGTTCAATCCCTGGTCCAGGAGGATTCCACATGCTGTGGGGCAGCTAAGCATGGGTGCCACAGCTACTGAGTCCACGAGCCACAGCTCCTAAAGTCCATGTGCCCTACAGCCTGTGGTCTGCAACAAGAGAAGCCACCACAGTGAGAATCCCATGCTCTGCAACTAGAGAGTAGCCCCCACTTGAGGCAACTAGAGGAAAGCCCACGCTCAGCAGCAAAGACCCAGCACAGCTACAAAGAAATAGATAAATAATTTTCTTTAAAAAATTAATAGGCATAAATATATGGATTTATTTCTGGATATTATTTCATCCATAAACATATGGATATACATATTTATACATCCATAAATATATGTATTTATGTATCTATTTCTGGATTTCTTTCTTTCTCAGTTCTACTCCATTGATTTATGTCGCTGTTCTTGTGCCAGTACCGGTGTCTTGATTACTGTAGCACTGAAATTGGGAAGTGTGAGTCCTCCACTTTGCTCTCTTTCAAGATTATTTTCACTCTTCTATGTCCCTTACATTTCCATATGAATTTCAGGATCAACTTAGTAACTTCTCCAAAGATGGCAATTGGAATTTTGATAGCGGTATGTTAAATCTGTACATCAGTTTGTAGACCATCTTAAGTCTTCCAATCCGTGACATGGTTGTCTTCTCATTTATTTAGGTCCTCGTTAATTTCTTTCAACAATGTCTTGTAGTTTCAATGCATGGAGTTGTGCACTTGTTAAATTTATCGCTAAGTACTTTATTCTTTTTGATGCTATCGTAAATGGATTTGTATTCATTTCATTTTTGCCTGGAAAATTTCATGGACAGAGGAGCCTGGTAGGATATAGTCCATGGGGTCGCAAAGAGTTGGACACGACTGAGCAACTGCGAAGAGTCGGACACGACTGAGCAGCTTCACTTTCACTTAATTTCTTTCAACAGTGTCTTGTAGTTTCAATGTATGGAGTTGTGCAGTCATTAAATTTATCGCTAAGTACTTTATTCTTTTTGATGCTATCGTAAATGGATTTGTATTCATTTCATTTTTGCCTGGAAAATTTCATGGACAGAGGAGCCTGGTAGGATATAGTCCATGGGGTCGCGAAGAGTTGGACACGACTGAGCAACTGCAAAGAGTCGGACACGACTGAGCAGCTTCACTTTCACTTAATTTCTTTCAACAGTGTCTTGTAGTTTCAATGTATGGAGTTGTGCACTCATTAAATTTATTGCTAAGTACTTTATTCTTTTTGATGCTTATTGTAAATGGATTTGTATTCATTTCATTTTCAGATGATTCACCGCTCATGTATAGAAGTACAGTGATTTTGCATCCTTCAGTCTTGCTTAACTCATTTCTTAGCTCCAATAGTTTTTGTGCATATGTGTTTATGTGAATTCTTTAGGATTTTCTTTTTTTTTTTTTAGGATTTTCTTTATGGATAACATCATGTCATCTACAGATATAAATAGTTTTACTTCTTCCTTTCCTGTTTGGATTCTTTTTATTTCTTTTTCTTGCCTAATTGTTCCTGGCTAGAACTTTCAGGACAGTGTTAAATGGAAATGATAAGAACAGACATCCTTGTCTTGTTCCTGATCTTAGGAGAAAAGCTTGTGGTCTTTTCCCATTATGATGCTAGCTGTGGGGGGGTTGTTCATGCCCTTTCTCAAGGTGGGGAAGTTACCTTCAGTGCCTAGTTTTGTCATGACAGGATATTGGATTTTTTTTTTTTAAGATAAGAACTGTTTTGTTTTTCAATTTTATTTATTTTTGATTGCGCTGGATCTTCATCTCTGTAGGCCAGGCTTTCTCTAGTTGTGGTGTGCAGACTTCTCGTTTCAGTGGCCCAGACCCCAGAGGACACAAGCTTCAGCAGTTGCAGTACGCAGGTTTAGTTGCCCCACAGCATGTGGGATCTTCCTGGACCAGGGATCAAACCCATGTCCCCTGCTTTGTCAGGCAGGTTCTTAACCACTGGACCACCAGGCAAGTCCAGCAGGACGTTGGATTTTGTCCAGTGTTTTTTTGCATCTGTTGAGATAATCACATGGGTTTTTGTTTGTTTTTTCTCATTTATTCTGTTAATATGGTGTCTTGCACTGATTTTTTTTTTTTAATGTTGAACCTAGATTTGGTTTGCTAGCATATGGTTGAGGAAGAATCTGTGTTTATAAAGTAGGTTGATCTGTAGTTTTCTTGTCTTGTGATGTCTTTGTCTGGTTTTGGCAACAGAGGACTACTAGCTTCATAAAGTGAGTTGGAAAGTTGTAGTAAATGTCTTGCATATAATTCTTACAGTCTTTTGGATTATTTTCTTAGGATCAATTCCCAGAAGAAGGCATGTACATTTAAATTACTTGATAAGTGTTGCTCAGACATTTTCTGAAAAGTAAATTCATGTTTCTTTATTTGTTTGAGATTAACATTATCTTTCTAGAATAATGGTCTCTTACAAATTATTATTCTTTATTCCTTTAAGTGCTTGAAAGATGCTCTAAAAGGCAAAGCCAAGCTCAGCCTGCCACAACACATATTTAATGTCTGTGCTTGGCAGAGTGGCTCCCAAGGAGCTGAGAGCCAGCATTTCATCCCCAACAAAATTGTTATTGACCACTTCCTTTTGGAGCAGGGTTTCTAAACCTCAGCACTATTTGGAGCTGGATAATTTGTTGTAAGGGACTGTCCTGTACTACGGGATGGTTAGCAGCATTCCAGGCTTCTACCCACTAGATGCCAGAGCAGCCCACCCCTCCCCACCCCCAAGCTGTGACAAACAAAAATGTCCCTGGAAATTGCCAGATGTCCCCTGGTGGGTGAAATTGTCCTTGGTAGAGAAACACCAATCTAAAAACTGATTGTGCTGACTTCATGTTACTGTCCAATAAAATTGTCTCTAATTTTGAATTTTAATCCTCACTGTATATTTGGCTTGAGCCACATTCGTCTCAATCTGTTACCGTGTGCTGATGACTTTCAAATCTACATCTTTCACCTCATTTCCCCTCTGGATTCCCAGGCCCATTTTAACAGATCTTGAGATTGGCTTGTTCACAGTCAGACTTTGTTCCCCAAACCACCCTTCCTTCTTTATTCTTGGACTCTCAGGTCAGAACACTACCAGTTATTCACTTGTCAGTTTTCAGCTGCCCTCTGCCCACCTCTCCCGTGAAATTTACCTTCTACATCTTTCTAACTTCAGGGTTCTCTATCCCAGGTATCACTATCACTTCCATGTTGGTGGGTTCATCTAACCTGAGTTGCTGCAGCAACCCTTAACTTCCAACTTATTCCCTCCACCACTGCCTCTAAAATGCCCTTTCTAAAATACAGGTCTAATGTTACTCACCCAGCACCCAGGGACCTCAGTGTCTGACCCTGCTTGCCTCTAGCCCAGTCTCCCAACCCCTTGTACTTTAGCCTCTGGCCACCCCAAAAAGTGCTCACAGACTCCTCACATTGCCACCTTGCCTGATGCACTAGGTTCAAATTCACTCTCCCCTCTGGCTCTTCCACTCCAAGCCATCACTGCCTTCTCCCCTACTGCACCTGGAGAGACCTGTCATCACCCTGAAGATGCTGCAGGAATCGGTTCATGCATTCATCTTCCCTGTAAGCACCGAGTCCCTTGAGAATGGGAAGCACAATGTATCTCTGCCTGCCCCTCCATGCCTGGTGCCTGACGTGAGTGGGCACTTTGTAATGTATGTTGAATATCAAATGAAAATACCCAGAGCAGAAGGAAGCTACTTGGGATTTAAAATAGCTGCAGAGTTGGCTGGTTGGTTGGTTGGCTGGTTGTTGGTCAGTTGGTTTTAGCTCAGTGAACATTTACCAAGAGCCGACTACTGAGTGCCAGGAATAGCAAAAAGAACAAAGCAGGATTTTTGTCTTAAAGAATTCACATCACATCTAATGGTGGGAGGTGAGAGTATAGAGTTCCATGCAGAGGGATAGGTGCAAACCTGGTCCATAAAGTGGTTATTGAGATTTAACTATGTTTGCATTTGGGGAAGACACACTCCCCACTCCTGAAATAGACTTCTTAAAAGTACAGAAAGATACCGTTTCATCCCACTCTTAATTCTTCTCCGTGTTTGGTCAACATCTATTTGTTATGACTTTTAAAAAATGACTTCAGCTTGATCTTGTCAGCCTCCCTTATTCTGGTGCATTGCCTGAACCTGTGTTTGTGTGAGTTGGTAGTTTAGAAGTACTGTCTTCAGCCAAAACCAGCAGCTGCCATTTCCTTTTTATTTCCTATGTCCTTGTGATTGTGCAGTGCTCTGTTGAGGACAGGGTTGCTGGTGGGCCGGTGGCCTGCCTCCGCTGGGTGATCTGAAGCCTTTGACTCAACATTATCTTTTTATTGAGTTGGTAATAATGATAATCTTTTAACTTTTTTTTAAAAATAAATACAACTTTTTTTGTCTGAGGCTTAAGATAAGTGATCTAAATTCAGGAGCCATTAAAGTGGTTACTGAGGAAAACTAATAAAATTATATTTTTGGATGGGGTGAAGCACTGGTGGAATTTCAGAGAAGGGAAATAACAGATAGGTAAGAGAGCAGGCTAGGAAACTAGAGAGAGATGATGAGCTCTTTGGAACATGTTGAATCTGCTACATGTAGAAGTAGACAGGAGGTGGCCTTTTAATCCAAACTAGATGCTCTGGAGCAGCGGCCCCCAAGCTTTTTGGCACCAGAGACCAGTTTCATGGAAGACAGTTTTTCCATGGGGGGATGGTTTCAGGATGATTCAAGCACGTTTCGTTCAATGTGCTCTTTGTTTCTTATCTAATGACACTGCTGATCTGACAGGAGGTACCGGTCTGGAGGCCTGGAGACTGGGGACCCCTACTCTAGAGGGATGCTAGGATAGAGGTGAAACTGTGTTTGTAGGTGAGATGGTATTAAGTATGGAATCAAGAGAATCTGGGATAGAATGTTGAGGAATGAGAGAAGGATGAACTTGACAAGTCAGGGGAGAACCAAGAGAAAGCTATTCCAGGAACCTCGAGAAGCATGAAGCTTTGTGGTGTCACATGTCGTGAGATTCAGGACTAAAGAGAGACCACTAACATCGGCAGGTAGGTGATCATTAGTCAACACCTCAGTAAGAGCATTTTAGCAGAAGGGTGAGGATAGAGGAGGCCTGACTGCATTGAGGAATGATTGGAAAATAAAAAGTAGGGTGTGTACATACAGATTGTGCTTCCAGAACACTTTTGTTCCTTTTGGATTGGAGGTGGAGCACCTACAAATGAAAAGCCAGAGCGTGTTTATAAGCTGAGATAAGGAAAGTGGGAAATTGATTAAACAGATGAGAACAGATGTCGGCAGAGTTTGAGAAGGAAACTGTCAGGAGGGTTGGCCTGGAAAAGGCACAGGGACACGTGTTTCTCCTAGACAGGAGAGAAGATGATAAGACTTAGTAAAGGCAGACATTTGTGCAGGGGATGAGAAAGAAGTTGGGGTATTCATGCTGGCAACGTCCGTCTTCTGGGTGAAGTAGGGAGCTGTGCTATGTACTAATGGTGACTAGAAGGAAGTGGAAAGGATTTTAGGAGAGTGACAATGCTCCGTATTGTCAGCAGTGAACCAAACTAGGAGTAAATAAAACAAGGTCAGTTTATGATGTCCCGGCAGAGGATGAAAGTGAAACATTTATGACGGCTCTAAGTGGGCGTGGCTGGATGAGGTGCTTTAGCGGTGCATATGCTTTCTGGCACAGGACTAGAGAGTGGCTGGTTAAACTAACCCAAATTGTGCAGTGACTCTGTGGGAAGCAGACTGACTTTGAAAGGAAGCAAATCAAGTACTTTGTTACAGAATTCATGAAATGTTTAAGTAAGATACTCACTTAATTTTTGTTCATTTGTATCGAATTAACCCCAACTCACAATCATAGGTTGACACAGAGTCTTTGGATAAACAGTGAATTCTGGAACATAGGTCTGGACTTTCAGTGCTCTGTTTGATGCTAACAGGCTGGCGTTCCCTACTCAAAAGTAGAAGTTGGGGAATAAAGGCAAGTTCAGTTCAGTTCAGTCTGTCAGTCATGTCCGACTCTTTGTGATCCCATGAACTGCAGCACACCAGTCCTCCCTGTCCATCACCAACTGCCAGAGTCTACCCAAACCCATGTGCATTGAGTTGGTGATGCCATCCAACCATCTCATCCTCTGTTGTCCCCTTCTCCTCCTGCCCTCAATCTTTCCCAGCATCAAGGTCTTTTCAGATGAGTCAGTTCTTCGCATCAGGTGGCCAAAGTATATTAGAGTTTCAGCTTCAGCATCAGCCCTTCCAATGAACACCCAGGACTGATCTCCTTTAGGATGGACTGGTTGGATCTCCTTGCAGTCCAAGGGACTCTCAAGAATCTTCTCCAACACCACAGTTCAAAAGCATCAATTCTTCAGCGCTCAGCTTTCTTTATAGCCCAACTCTCACATCCATACACAGCTACTAGAAAAACCATGGCCTTGACTAGATGGACCTTTGTTGACAAAGTAATGTCTCTGCTTTTAAATATACTGTCTAGGTTGGTCATAACTTTGCTTCCAAGGAGTAAATGTCTTTTAATTTCATGGCTGCAGTCACCTTCTGCAGTGATTTTGGAGCCTAGAAAAATAAAGTCAGCTACTGTTCCCACTGTTTCCCATCTATTTGCCATGAAGTGATGGGACCAGATGCCATGATCTTAGTTTTTTGAATGTTGAGCTTTAAGCCAACTTTTTCACTCTCCTCTTTCACTTTCATCAAGAGGCTTTTTAATTCTTCTTCACTTTCTGCCATAAGGGTGGTGTCATCTGCATATCTGAGGTGATTGATATTTCTCCCAGCAATCTTGATTCCAGCTTGTGCTTCCTCCAGCCCAGCGTTTCTCATGATGTACTCTGCATATAAGTTAAATAAGCAGGGTGACAATATACAGCCTTGATGTACTCCTTTTCCTATTCGGAACCAGTCTGTTGTTCCATGTCCAGTTCTAACTGTTGCTTCCTGACCTGCCATACAGGTTTCTCAAGAGGCAGGTCAGGTGGTCTGGTATTTCCATCTCTTTGAGAATTTTCCACAGTTTCTTGTGATCCACACAGTCAAAGGCTTTGGCATAGTCAATAAAGCAGAAATAGATGTTTTTCTGGAACTCTTGATTTTTCCATGATCCAACAGATGTTGGCAATTTGATCTCTGGTTCCTCTGTCTTTTCTGAAACCAGCTTGAACATTTGGAAGTTCACGGTTCACATATTGCTGAAGCCTGGCTTGGAGAATTTTGAGCATTACTTTACTAGCGTGTGAGATGAGTACAATTGTGCAGTAGTTTGAACATTTTTTGGCATTGCCTTTCTTTGGGATTGGAATGAAAACTGACCTTTTCCAGTCCTGTGGTCACTGCTGGGTTTTCCAAATTTGCTGGCATATTGAGTGCAGCACTTTCACAGCATCATCTTTTAGGATTTGAAATAGCTCAACTGGAATTCCATCACCTCCGCTAGCTTTGTTCGTAGTGATGCTTGTTAAGGCCCACTTGACTTCACATTCCAGGATGTCTGGCTCTAGGTGAATGATCACGCCATCGTGATTATCTGGGTCATGAAGATCTTTTTTGTTCAGTTCTTCTGTGTATTCTTCCCATCTCTTCTTAATATCTTCTGCTTCTTTATTGACCCCATCTTTGCATGAAATGTTCTCTTGGTATCTCTATTTTCTTGAAGAGATCTCTAGTCTTTCCCATTCTGTTGTCTTCCTCTATTTCTTTGCATTGATCGCTGAGGAAGGCTTTCTTATTTCTCCTTGCTCTTCTTTGGAACTCTGCATTCAAATGGGTATATCTTTCCTTTTCTCCTTTGCTTTTCGCTTCTCTTCTTTTCACAGCTATTTGTAAGGCCTCCTCAGACAGCCATTTTGCTTCTTTGCATTTCTTTTTCTTGGGGATGGTCTGGATTCCTGTCTCCTGTACCAAGGCAAGTAGATTTTCTAATCTGTTCTTTGATTGTATTTCAGCCCTAGAAATATTTTTCCAATTTTTGTCATGGCATTTAAATACATTTATAAAGTACATTCAGTCGGATGTCATGGTGTCTCCAGTGAGTGGGGAAGGAATCCCAACCAGCTGTTGGGAAAGCATGAATCTGGGCAGCAACCGGCCTCCATACTATAGTTCAGTCTCTTAAGAATTCCTAGTGTGATTCCCAATGTTAAAACTTGTGACATTTTGACAACAAAGTGATGAATTCAGGCTATACAAGGTAAGATTTGAAAAAGCCACTTGAAATAGTTATGGCAACATCAGTGTCATCATTTCAACAAATGCAGATGCACACCGCTGCCTTTAACAGTTAATGTACTTCAGGAAGCTGAAACAGTCTCTGAAGCACGTCGAGATGTCACAGGCACTGGCCCCATTTAATTTGTTCACAGTTTTTCCTGCTCGATACTGAGGAAGAGAAAGTGTTCACTACTGTTCTGTATGAATCAGGGATGTGTGTGGATTGAAAGAATAATTATTATATAGCTCTAGCGTTAATCTGGTAAGGAAAAGAAGACTAGCCGAAGAAGGTTCTCATGGCAGGCTCAGACCTCAGTCGAAAAGTAATTGTGAGAGTCCCCACGTCACACGGTGACCCGGGGAGTGGAGGTTGGCGGGTTGGCAGGCCAGGTGTCTGTTGTGAGGTAAGAGGGCTGCAGAGAGTGGCTGCGGGCGCGCTGGGTTTTTTATCCATGTGTCTACCTTGTGGCAGTCCTTCTCTAGGTAAGGCTTGGTGGCGGCTTTCATGATAACTCAGGTTGGGGCCATCCGTTTGCCTAGTTCTGTTTGTGAAGGAACGGAACTGTCAAAAGCAAACAGAAGAGCAAGATGTGCACACGTGAGTTTGCATGTAATTTCTTTTTGTGCCTTCTTTCTATCTTTTAGGAGCTGAAATGCATAAAAGCAGCTGGCAGAGTAGAAGACACAGGAGAAGGGGCCAGCGACACCGCGCGTGGTTCTGGCGGCACGGTTCTAACGAGAGGCAAGTGCTGTGTGTCTGCCTCGCATCGCCAGCACCCTCACACGTGTGGGACTCCCTAAGGGTCTCAACCAAATGCGGCATCTGAGGTGGGGCTGGCTAGTCTGCACGTCTCTCACGCCTCCACGGGGTGTCTCTGCTGTGCACCAGCCCACCTGCCACACTTGGAGTAGTGAGAAAATGGCCACACTCATCTTTCTCTTCCGTGTGACCGTGACTTGGGGCCAGAGCCCTAGCCACAGGCTTAGAGTAAACATTGTCTGGTATAACTAAGGAGCTATTTCTCCATTTTGGGGGCCTTTTTCCTCTCTCTTTTTTTTTCAGCCTTGAAAATAGCTTTCTGGAAACCTAATTTCATTAACTCA
Organism: Capricornis sumatraensis; assembly: GCF_032405125.1. NCBI lineage: Eukaryota > Metazoa > Chordata > Mammalia > Artiodactyla > Bovidae > Capricornis > Capricornis sumatraensis. The sequence goes on along the minus strand of NC_091070.1, from coordinate 18,512,036 downwards.
GCCTAAATCCCAAGTAAGGCTATGTAATATATAATAGCTAATATTTAATAAACACAGAAAGGTATAAAGAATAATACAGTGAATATCATGTACCTACCACACAGCTTAGAAAATAAAACAGCGTATACTTAGGTGGAATCCCTATAATAAACATCTTCCACACTTGTTTTCTGCATGAATGAAGTACAAACAGTCTAGTCTCAGGACATGATTCACCCCACCCCACCCCAGGAGAGGATGCCTCCTCACAGTTCAGGGCTGCTGACCGGACTTCTGGCCCTAGGAGGTCTCTACAGCCCATTCCTCACCAAAGGAGACCTATATGCCAATTTCAGAACCCTTCCAACTCTCCAGATCTCCTTTTAAAATGGTCAAGTTTCTAATTATAGAATCAGAAGCTGTCGAATGCCAGTATGCGTCTCTAGAATAGATTAACTCAACGAATAAAAAACTAAAATTTAAGTTTTAAAAAGGCATCACATTTTTGTGGAAGGAACAAGGGCTTTAGAATTAGGAGGTCTGGGTTTGACGCTCTGCGTTTTTCCCGTGTGAAATCGGGCAAGCTACTTGATCACCCTGAGTCACTCCTCTTATACAGTGCTGCTCTTGCGAGGGTCACAGTAGTGTATGTAAAGCCCCATGAGGATGCCTGGCTCTGAGCAGGCCTTCCGTGTGGGCAGGCCTCACCTGGTTCAAGCTAATAGGGACTCTGAGCTGAAATCCCAGACTTGACCCATGTTGTAGAAAGATCAGGATAGTACCCAGTGTTGATACGTTGCATAAGGAGAACCATGGGCCCCAGGCCTTCCCCCAAGAGCACAACATGCACTAGAAATGGTCTGTGTAAGAAGAGTACCTTGACTCAGCCTGGCAGAGTCACCTGGAAACACGCAGGACAACAATCCTCTGCGCTCCACGTGGAGAGAAGGGAACAGTAGTCCTTGGGCTAGAAATGTAGACATCTGTCATGACACTTAATCCCTCTCTCTCTTGCTGCTGATAACAGATGAACTGCCTTGGGAAGCTCTGGGCCATAAAAAGGGAGAATAAGTAATATTCTCTGAAACTGTACATATTAGTATTTATAGGCAAAAACAAAGTTATTCGATTTTTTTTTTAAGCTTTTTTTGCAGTTTGTATTCCTTTCAGTGCTATAGAGGGCAGGGGAAGTTCATAATTTTGGACTTCATCAGAATTCTAAAGTTAGGTCTTTCGTTCTGTAATTATATCCTTCAGCCTATAATTGCCACAGGAGCTGCTTGTAGCTTTGCAGAATGAGTCTTTAAACCATGGCTCTGTCCCAGTGTTGTTGAGGAAATCACCTCTGTGCCCGAACCTCAGTTTCTCCAACTGTAGGCATGGGTAGCCAAGTAAAATGTAAATTTTTTGTACTGCTGAATCCAGTAAAGACTGGAATTCACCTGGCCTTGTAGCTCCTCTTGAGCTGACAGATGAGCCCAGTTGGTAAAATTCTTATTGGCCAAGAGTTCTGTTCTCATTTTCATCCGGAAAATTCCAAAAGACCTCAGAAAATGCTCAAAGGAGGAGATGCAAAAGGGGAATTACTGTGACCTGCATCCTGTAAAGGCTGAGAAACCGAAACCTTGCCCTGACTTTGGTATATTGGCAGTAGGTAAATTGCTTCCAAGGAAGAGAAGGGTCAGTGCTTCCCAAGTAATCAAGGGTTGGGAATGTGAAGGCTATGGAACTGCAGGACCCCACGGTCAGAATGACTGGGACTCACTGGCTGCAAGTTACTCTGTGTGTCAACAGGAATGACGCAGGGGCGCAGCAGAGCCCGCAGGGTTCCAGCGATGGCCATGGTGAGGCCCCCTCGACCTCCAGCACAGCTGGCAACTCTTCTGTGCCAGGTAAGGCCACCTGCCGGACAGGGCTCCTCTGGGGCCTGCCTGCGGGGAAAGGTGAAACCTAGTCATCCCTTGTCATCTGGTTCTGTCTGGTCTGACCATCCTTCTCCTCAGCCCTGTGTGTCTTCACTCGTATGTGGTACACTCTAGGTGTGTCATTAGCCCGTTCCTGACCCGGAGCAAATCCTGGGAGCAAGTTGAAACACTCAAGGGAGGAGCTGTGTGTGTTAAGAAGCGAGATCCTGAGGCAAACGGCTCCCTGCAGGGCTGAAGTCGGGCCCAGGGGGGTGACTGGCAATGCTCATCCACCTGCTGTCCCTTGGGAAGGACCAGCAATGGGAGGGGTGGTGGACAGGCCCCTGGGCTCCTCATTGGGTGGCTAAGTTCATGGAGTTTTAAGTTGAACATTATTTCTTTTGACGTAAGATCTACCAGGTTATTACTTCGATCCTGAAAAGAAGCGCTACTTCCGCTTGCTGCCTGGCCATAACAACTGCAACCCGCTCACAAAGGAGAGTATCCGGCAGAAGGAAATGGAGCGCAAGAGGCTGAAGCTGCTGGAGGAAGAGAAGCAGCAGGGAAAGGTAGGTGCCGCCCCAGGGGCTGGCCCGCCCCCTCCACTCCTGCCAGCGTCCACCCACTGCCGCAAGGAGGGGCCAGTGAAACACCCCCCGTAAGACTCGGCGTAGCACACTTTCCTGAAGGGAACCTGATGAAGAGAATAGGAACAGGCAAGGTACTCCTCCCACCACCGCCGCCTTTTCTCATTCGCTGGATTTCATCAGTAATCCTGACACTCTGTTCCTCCCCCGGAGGTTCTTGGTTAGCAACCCGATACAGCCTCTGTGACTGTATATTTTCAATGGAAAACCAGAACGTGTGGTTTGGATAGGAGGGTTTCCAGGATCCCTTCTGGGGCTGAGGTGCCAGGATATCTCAGCGATCACGGGAGCAGTGGAATGGAAAATCCGGGCCCCACAGTCACTGTAGCTCAGATGGAAAGCACGATGCAGACCTGAGTGGCCAGGGCCTCTCCTGCACTTGCCAGCTCAGTGGCCTCGTATCAGATTTAAGTTGACGGGGCCTTGGAGAGAGGGGTGCTGAGCAGACTTTGCAGCTCTCACATACTTTGTTGTGATAGGCTTTTCCTCTTTCCAAGGAGAGAAGATCAGATTTTTATGTGTGTAATTTCTGTCAACTTAGTACCTGTTTCTTCATTGCATCCTAAAAATAGAATCCATTATACAATAACAGAAAACTTCATCACACCTTTCTCTCTTTAATTTAGAAAATAGCCAGGTTGGGATTTAATACATCTTCCTTACTCCAGAAAAGCAAGCTGGGTTTTCTCAACGCCACCAGTTACTGCCGGTAAGACAATGCCTCATGGTTATGTTTTCTTCATCAGTGTTCTTTTCCTATTTTTTTATTTCCATGGTCCAAGAATTAAGTCAGCATAGCGCACGTATCTGCTCTTTGAGGCGCCTTCACAGTGGAGGTGCTCCAGCCCGCAGCTTGCCTTCTGCTGCTGAAGTCAGCCCTGTGATCGTCACCTTCCCTCTAGAGCCAGGGAAAGCGGGGAATGCCTCTAGGCAGAGAAACTGGGCAGGAATTTCTCAAGGTGTTTCCTCTTCATTACCTGTAGTTGTTTCTAGTTAAGTAGAAGGTCCTTTAACTTCATCCCATCAGACTTCTGCCTCCTTTTCTCCTTCTAACGAGTTGTCAGCAAAAATGGCACGTTAAATGGGTATGTACTAAATTTCAAACACTTGTGATGTCTACAGTTCTAGCTAAAGACCCGTGAGGTAGGTTGACCCTTCCCCCGGCTTCCAAAAGAAGAGACTGAGACTCAGTGGAGTGATTTGTTCAGGGTAAAGGTAGAAGGGGGACCGACCATCTATCTGACTCCCAAGCCTGAGCTCCTAGCCCTTGCATTCTGCTTCTTCCTGCTACAGTGGGGCGAGAAGAAACAACATGAGTGTGGGTGGCTCCCTTGGGGAGGCCCCCTCCAGGGGAGGCCGGCCCTACAGGCAGTATCAGCCAGGGCAGCTGGGGAAAGAGTTAAAGGTCTAGTTCTTCACCCGAAGACATGCTCAGTCCTTGGTGAAGAGGAAAGGAGCCCATCGGATGGGCGGCTGCACATGAACTGTGTGCCCCGCAGCAGGTTGTTCCGTTCGGTCACATGCTGTTCATCCTAAGAGAAAGAGTTGCGCTAGAGGATCCAAAACCAATCTTTCCAGTGTGACCTTCTTTGACACCATGAGTGAGCCACCCATTTCTTTGCTGTCGTTTTCCTAAGATTCTTATATCGAGCTTCCTTGGGGCCTTGCTCGGCTCCGCTGCTGAGATTTAACACAGAGAGAGAACTGACCCACAAAGATGGTCTTCTGGGTCGGGGACAGAGCAGAAGCCCTGCGTCTTCTTCGTGGATACTTAGGTGCGGCGTCTGCCCTCCCATGCTGCTCTCTTTCTCCTCTGCAGTTTAGCACATGAGCTGCGAGTGAGCTGCATGCAGAGGAAAAAGGTCCAGATTCAGAGCTCAGATCCCTCCGCTTTGGCAAGTGACCAGTTTAACCTGATAATGGTGAGTGCAAGGGAGCCATCCCCGGGTGCCGGGGTGTAGTGGCCGTCCCCTGGACCATTCTTGGCTTCGCTTTGGTTTCCATCAAGCCTGACTGCATAGAAGCCACTAGCCTTGAAATCAGGTATTACGGTTCTAACAAGCAGCTCCCAGTGGCAAATGGCAAGCTGGCGAGACAGGCTGTGCTGTAACCATTATCACCCCTACTACAGCTGTGTCGCTTGACATTCACTAAAGCCACAGTCCACACATGCCAACGGAGAACCATCACAAAGTAACTTTCCAGTGGGTATGTTGTGTACACAGGTGAGAAAGTACACGGTGGACCAGGGGCCTCTAATCCTTTCCATGCTAGACAGGATTTGGTGGCCACACCTAAAGTTCCAGCGTCCTTCAGAAGCAATAGCGTATTCGTCTCTTGCTTTGTCCCTGACCTCAGTAGCAGGGCCTGCTCATCCAGCACACCTCCACTTCATCATCCATTGCATCATTTCTGGGAAACAAAGTTCCCACTTCCGGTTAGACCCGAACCAGAAGCCAGGGGCCAGAGAAATGTTGGCAGAGGATCAGAGTGTCCACCACAGACAGAAGGAGTCAGACCGCTGAGCTAGACTGGCAACCCCTGGGGGCCTTCCTGGAGGCAGAGGGTCAAGGAGAGTGAGAGAACCTCAGTGGTCTGCTGGTAGGACGGGAGGCTGAGGCGATGGAATTGACCATTGAGGTCCAGCCCCAGGAGACCTCAGCAGCAGAACCCTTCTGCGGAAGGGGTGTTGGGGGCCAGGACTCACATTCTGTCCTGTGTTTGGGGTATAGTTTGACCTGAATGGAGAAGAATTCTTTCTGGTGGTGGGTTCCCCTCCAGAGACCCCTCCCTCCAGTAGACCCGGCGGGGGACGGTAGAGGTCACTGTGCGCCCGCCGCTAAGCAGGGCCTGGGCCCTCGGTCCTCACTCTCCGGTGCTGGTGCTTGCAGGACCCTCCCCGTCGCTCAGTTACGACGCCTGGATGGCAGGTGTGACCAGAGGGGTGGGAAGGGCAGTTTTTCACCCAGGGATCAGATTTTCGATCTGACGCTGGCCGTGGTAATGATTCTTCAGGAGCATACCTGTTCTTGCCGAGTGAACTTACAAAGGGAGTATGTTTTCACCAGCATCCAAACTGGTGTGTATACGTGCATATTTATACATATATATTAAAAACACACATATAAAGGTTTTGCTTTGAAATAATTAACCACATTTTTTAAATGAGAAGAGAAAAGCTTAAAAATAGCCCACATCCCAGTGCCATCTTTTTATAGCAATTTTTTTCCCTACGCAGTGCCTTTTTTTACTTGGTGGTAATCATAGTAAAGTGAAAGTCGCTCAGTCATGTCCGACTCTTTGCCACCCCATAGACTATACAGTCCATGGCATTCTCCAGGCCACAATACTGCGGTGGATAGCCTTTCCCTTCTCCAGGGGATCTTCCCAACCCAAGGATCAAACCCAGATCTCCCGCATTGCAGGCGGATTCTTTACCAGCTGAGCCACAACGGAAGCCTGAGAATACTGGGGGGGTTAGCCTTTCCCTTCTCCAGCAGATCTTCCCGACCCAGGAATCGAACTGGGGTCTCCTGCAGTGGTAATCATAGTAGCTGTGTAATAGGAATCTTTTAGCCCTTGGCGGTTATAACTAGCATTTCCCACATTGCTGTGTGGCCTGCATGATGGCCACGTGCTGTGTCACCATGAGGCTCATCTGAGCAGTCCTCTGGGTGGACGTTAGGATTCTCCCACACCCAGTTGAGTGAGGTCAAACTTGCTGGCCATGCCCCTCACTGCCGTTTTTGCTCCTGAGTTGTGAGACCAGATACCTGTTAGCTTTGCCCAATGATGGCTACACCACGTAGGGGCAAGTCAGGTCACTCCACATTCCCTCATGGACAGGGGCCCTCACCTGGTGGAAATGCACAGAGAACGTGGGGGCTGGGCAGTTGGTCTTAGGCAGCCCACCTGGCTCACCCTGGGCGGTCACCCACAGCCCACCTCCCCTCTCCAGGCGGATACCAACAGTGACCGGCTCTTCACTGTGAACGATGTCAAAGTCGGGGGCTCCAAGTACGGCATCATCAGCCTGCACGGCCTGAAGACCCCCACCTTCAGGGTGCACATGCACGAAAACCTCTATTTCACCAACCGGAAGGTACGCTGCCTGGCGCTGTAGCCTTGGCAGCCGCTTTGCCTTTGGATCCAGGGCACTGCGGCAGTTAGCCACACTCAGAAGAGAGGAGAGGGCTTGGTGAAGGAAGCAGGGCTCTGTTACCTCATTTTCACAAGGGAAAATGTTGCGTTTTAGCTCCTGGGAGGTGCCCCACGGTGGGCAGAGTGTCCTCCCACTGCGTCTTTCTATGTTCCATCTCCCAGCCAGTCTAGCCAGTACTGAAATTTACATAAATGTAAGAGGCTTGTTTGTTGACTAGGGGGCAGCCTTTACATTGATTTGGGGTGATGACATCTGTAAGAAGCTATGATTTCCTCTTCGGTTGAGACCTAGGCCACAAGACACAGGTTGAAAATGGTTTCTGGGTTAAGTGAGATCTGTTGCAGAGAATCCATCCCCTCCCTGGAGGGGATACCAGATGCCTCATTATGAGGCCCCCCGTGCTGATGATGAAGGACCCCCGTCCAGGAGTTGCTTCCTCCCCTTGCCCTCAAGGTTCTACGCAGCGGGCAGGGAGCCTCCTTGTCCTCAGAAGCTCGTTCCAGCCCCTGTTCAAGGAGTGAGACCTGAGGAAAGCAGTCACGTGGCTGTGTTCTGTAAGAAAGCGTCTGTTTCTAAGTTGGCGGTCAGACCAGTCTTCCCATCTGCCTGTGTATTTCCTCACCAGGTGAACGCCATGTGCTGGGCCTCGCTGAATCACCTGGATTCCCACGTTCTGTATCTTTGGGCAGTGAAGAGGTTTGGTGGGCAGGCTGCACACTGGTGTAGACCTGGGCACCTGTGGGGTTTGTGAGACTGTGTCTTGGTGTCTTAGTGTCCAGAGGTCTGGGCCATTCTGCAGGCATGTCTCCCCTGGAGGAAAGAGCAGCGCACCCACTAGAAAACCGGGATCCCTATGGAGCACAGAGAATTAGCTGAAGCGCTGGAACTGTGCCGATGGCACCTGTATCAGACAGAGTTCGGGGCTCGAGAGTCAGTGCTTTAGCAGAGGAACCAAGCACAAAGGAACAGTAAAGCCTTGGAAAGGGACCCCAGGTCCTCCTGAGACAGAGGGAAGGGGAACCGTGCAGGCTGACGGCACACCAGAGAGGATGTTTCTTGGACGTGGACTGGGGCCGTGGGCTCTGGGCCTAGGTTGCTGCCCCCTCATGGCCTTCTTCAGAGCACTCTTCATTCTAGTCTCCATCTTCCCTTCCCAGATTGTAGGGGATTCTTTTTTAAGGGGGAGTTGTGTTTTTTTTTTTTTTTTAATTTGTTCCACAACACTCTGTTTCAAAGGGTTTTTATTAGGATCTGATTATAAATTTTATGATTATAAATTTTATGTAAGACAAACTGTGTGTGTTCTGTAAGTAGAAAGTTTTAGGTGGCTTTCGTTTGGTGGGGTTTGTGTAGTGATAGGACCACCTGTTACTCTCTTGATCTTACCAGAGGGCAGGAGAGATCAAGCCTTTAAAAAGGCAAAACACGAACCTCATTCCCATTTCTGATCTTCAGAAAATATGGCATTTTTCCATGCTTCTCTTTGTGAGGATAAAAATTCATTTACAGGCCTACCTCAGAGAGCGTGTAGGTTCAGTTCCAGACAAGTGCAACAAAGAGAATATCATAATAAAGCAAGTCACATGAATTTTTTGGTTTCCCAGTACACATAAAAGTTGTTTACACTATCCTATTAAGTGTGCAGCAGCATTATATTTGAGCAACAACGTACACACCTTAACTTAACAAATACTGTTAAAAGTGCTAATCATCACCTGAGTTTGACTTGTTGAAGACAAGTCAATCTTTTTGCAATAGACATGAAAGATCGTTGATTACAGATTACTATAACATAAAATAGTAATGAAAATTTTTGAACTATTGTGAGAATTAACAATGTGACACAGAAACACAAAATGAACAAATGCCCCTGGGAAAATAGCAACAGTAGTGGACTTGCTCCACATCAGGTTGCTACAGATCTTCAGTTTGTTTTAAAAAATAAAAATAAAAAAGCCCACCATCTGCAAAGAGCAGTAAAGCAAAGCATTGTAAAACAAAGTATGCCTGTGATGGGGTTTAATGACGGGTCTATTGCTGTTTGATCAGCAGCTTGCCCTCTGGTGGTCATTTCAGGTAATCAGGCTTTTATACACCTGCTGCTTTTATTGAAGGCCTTGAACTTTCTCCCTTTACAAAAATGACACCTGGTTCAGACCAGCCATCTGCTCTTTTCTCTGGAGTGGCAGAAGGTTCGACTGAATTTTTTCTACACTTAACTAGTTTCTTCATTGACCTGTGGCCTATTAAAGGATTAAATCTTTGATACTGGCCCTTGCAAGTACCGTGCAGAGCTTGAGTGTAACCTGGGTTTCAGCCATAATAACATGGGTAAGGACTTTCTCCCATCCTTACCCTATAAACCTAAAAGGAAAAGAAATTTATTTAAGAAAGAATTGAGCTGCCCAGACACAGGGTTCTCATGTATAGTTTCAACAGCCTCTGTACTAGAGATACTTAACATGAGGCTTACCACCCAAGGCAACATGATACCATACATACGTCACACATGCAGGTGGTCAAGACTGTTGCCTGCTTGGCATAGATGTACATTTTTCGATGAAGTATGTATATTCATTCCATCATTTATTGAGCATCTGCAATCCCTGTGGAAGGCTGGAACTGGGCACCTCAACAGGTGATCGAGTCTGCAGTGATGGCCATGGGGCAGTTAGGGAGTACAGGATTTGGGTGGCCTTTCTGGAGGTGACTCCCACATGGGAAGGAGGGGACAGAGTGCCCATTAGAAGGAAGAGTGAGAAGCAAGCTTGGCACATTGGGCAGCAGTAAGTGGCTTGGTAGCCATGATGTTTTTGGCTAGGTAGGACCTTGCCAAACCAAATCCTCAGGGCTGTGGGATGCCCCTTGAGAACGGTGGTCATGGATTCACTTCTCATGGCAGTGAGGGTGGCTGACTGGTGAGGATGAGACCTTGGATGGAAGGCTGCTGCAGGACCAAGAGTAGTGGAGAGTGAACTGATGAGCAGGAGTGGAGGAGAGACAAGTTTAAGAGGCTTTAGAGCCTAGGCTGGGGTGTCTTAGTGATAGAAGGTCCAAGGATGGAACGCCGGGGGAGTGCTTATGGAGCCAAGGAGTGTCGTTAGAAACTATGCTGCATGGCTCAGGGCAGGACTGGAAGGCATTCATCGGGTTTAGGTATTAAGAGCTCACTGGAGACCTTGGTGGAGAACATTTCGCTGAAAAGGTGAAGGTCTGACCTGGATTTCAGTGGGTTGAAGAGTAAAAAGGCGAGGAAGTAGGGAATAAACACAGGTTCCTGTTGAAACTCTGAAGGGAAAGGAACCAAATCAGAAGACGGTCCAGTAGAAAAGCAGGCAAAGGATGTAAAGTGACAGCTCAGAGAACGGGAAACCTGATGACTATCAGATGTAGTCAGAAATGCAGATTAAAAGATAATTTATACCCATTCAGATAAACGCAGTTTTTAAGGTCTGATAGTGCCAAGTTTTGGTGTAGGAGAATGGGGAAAACTGCTAGAAAATACCAGTTTCCTATTCAGTAAGGGTGAATGTTTTATGGAACTCCTGTTTCAAATGTTTGTGTATGTATTGCACACTGTAGTGTAAAGTGAAACCCTTATCACAGGTGTACGAAACTTTTAAGAGAAGCTTCCCATACATGGGAGTGGAAGACAGAAGGACAAGAAGAGAGGAAAAAAGGATGCGGGTTGGGGACAAAACCCACTTCAGTGCCCAGCAGCAGGATCCCAGATAAATAAATTGTGGTCTGTTCATACAAAGGAGTGCTCTATGGTGCAAGTGGTTGAACGAGAGCTGCAAACACAACCGCAGTTACGTCTCGGAGACAATGTACGTTGAACAGTTGTAGAAGATTGTGTGTGATGCCGTTTACATGTATTTTAAAATCAAATGCTTCTTTACATTGCTTATGGACAAATACTGTGTAGTAGAAATATTAAGGCCTAGAACTCAGACTTGTTTTAGAGTAGCAATTCTCTCTGTGTGGGAGAAGTTAAAAGGGGCCTTTAAGTGTATCTGTGACATTTTTTTCCTTTTAAAATATCCAAAACTAAATATGGAAAATGTGAGCCTGTTAAATGTGGATCGTTTTTTTGAAGAGTGCTGATGCCCATTCTCCTGCTAGAGGAGACTCGTTCTTGACTGTCCTTAACAGCTTTTCCAGGCTGTGCCTCATGGGAATTGCAGAGACTCCAGGCTGTGCCACCCTGCTCCCCACGTCGCTGTTTGTCAGTAATCATGCAGGTACTGATGGATAAGGAGGTGCTGGGGGACATCTTTGTCCTCTGCCTCCCAGGAGCTGCAGCCAGCAGCAGCATAAGCTCTGTGGTGATGGCTTGGACAAGATGGGTGGGGACCACAGGCTGGTGAGTCTTAAGTGGGAGCTCGCAGGGTGGGGACGGTGTGCAGAGCACCTGGGAGGATTCCTTAAACTCCACCCAGGATTGGTACTGGAAGCATGTACATCTTCACTTATCCCCTCCTTTTAGGTCTTTTCAGCAGCCAGAACAGTTAAAAGCATGTATAACCAATATAGGAGATGAAAATATTTATTTAGGCTGCCTATATACAGATGACCAAGAGAGCATCTGTTAAGCTCCTACTGTATGGAAGGTGCTGTGAGGGATACTTAGATTCTGTATGGCTGAAGGCAGCCTGACGGCCTGGCAGCATTCTGGATATGAAGTTTTCAGTTTCAGAGAATTAGGATCAGAGACAAGGATCAGGCCTCTCAGGTAGACCTGGCATGAATCCCAGGTCTGCCCCTAACCATCTTGAAGAGATTGCTTAACCTCTGGAAAGTAAATATCTGCCCCCTCGGGTTACATGGAAGATTAAGTGATTTAATGCACACTTAGCCTTGTGCCTAGCGTTTCATCATACAGCCAGTTTGTGAAGCAGGAGGATGTAGTATCACCATTTTACAGATGAGGAAACTGAGGCAAAAAGAGGTTCAGAATTTGCCTTACAAAACCAAGAGAGGCTCTTAGAAGTCAGGATAGTGGTTTCCTTTAAGGAGGAGTGAGGAGGGTAGTAATTGGGAAGAAACATGAAGCGTATCAGTGTGCTAGAATGTTCTATCAACCTGGGTGGCGGTTATATAGCTCTACTTACTTTGAGAAAACTCATTAAGGGATATAGTATGGTTTGTGCCCTTAATGTATGTTTTATCAATTTTAAAAAATGAACAGAACGTTTGCTTAAGATTGCACAGCTGGACTTGAAACACTGCTGCTGTTCCCTCAGCAGGAGACCGGCCTGGCATGCTCTGCAGTTTCCGGATCCCCGGGGCCTGGTCCTGTGCGTGGTCCCTGAACATCCAGGCAAACAACTGCTTTAGTACAGGTGAGCCACCCAGCTGCCCAGGGTGAGGGAGGGCCCAGACCTGAAACGCCGGCCCACAGTTCCCTCTCCCCGGACCAAGAGGGACGTTGTCCGCCATGTCTCCGTCTCCGTCTCCGTCAGGCTTGTCTCGGCGAGTCCTGGTGACCAGTGTGGTGACAGGACACCGGCAGTCGTTTGGAACCAGCAGCGACGTCTTGACCCAGCAGTTTGCCGTCACGGTTGGTTGCACTGGGGACGGCCTAACTCAAGAGTTTCCCAAAAGGGGACCTTGTGTTGGGTTGGAATGGGATTCCCTGGCATGCAGTCTAGTCCTCGTCTCTAATTTGCAGGGAAAAAGAGGGCATCCAAAGTGATTCATGGGTGAATAAGTCAGTGCTGGATGAGATTTGGCCGAACTAGAAAGGCCTGGCTCAGCTGGCTTTCAGCAGCTTCCTAAAGTTTCAATGAAGTGTTAGTTCTTGAGTACTTAGATTAGCCAGCAGGACCATAAAAAAGTTTTAATGTATAAATTATGTCCCGGTTAGTAATAGTTTCATATGCAGTTGTCAAGCTACCCATGAAATTTAAAAATCAAAATTCTGCTCCTTACTACATTTCAAAGACTTGACCTGTAGAAAATGCCACCTTTCTTTCAAAGCGTGGAAGAGATGTGCCGACCTGCTTTTGGCAGTAAGCACAGAACTCCTCATTCCGGTTTCTTCAGCCATCTTCCCATGCTTTTTGGGACCCGTGTCTTCCCTGGATTTCTAGTCTGTTTTACTCCACTCTGATCACCTACTTCCTAACTCACAACCTGGGCGGGGACGGGACACCCTCACTTCACGGGAGGGGAGGGGTTCAGGGTGAGGCCTTAGGGGCCCATCGCAGCCAGCGGGGAGGACACTGGAGGGACACATGGTATCCAGTTCTTGACCTTTGATAAGAAACTCTTCCGTCTCCACTGAAGCTCGAACCCTAACCAGCCTGCCTCTACCTATCCCTCTGATCCAGAGAAGGGAGGCAGGGGGCTGTGTACTGGGGGACTCACCCTTCGCAGCCATGGAGGGAGGTACCAAACAGTCCTTCTCTCCACAGGCTCCTTTGCTATTTAACGGCTGTCGTTCTGGCGAAATCTTTGCCATTGATCTGCGTTGTCAAAATCAGGGCAAGGGCTGGAAGGCCACCCGCCTGTTCCACGACTCTGCAGTGACCTCTGTGCAGATCCTCCAAGAAGAACAGTGCCTGATGGCGTCTGACATGGCCGGAACGGTACGGGTACCACTGACTCTGCAGCTGCGGGAGCTGCTCTGGGCCAGGGGAGGGGCTTGGCAGGAGAGACTCCTGTGTCGGACCGTGGCAGGGGAGAGACATGGAGACCAAGTGAGGTGCCAGGTGTGCAGGGCAGCTGCTTTGCCACCCACTCAGAGCCCTGTCTGGTCTAAAGGGATGGGGCACTGGTCCTGGTGCCTCTGATGGGTTCTCAGACTCAGACCAGGCATTTTCTCACTTGAGGTGGTCTGTGGAGACCACCTCGTCCCCGCTGGCTTTCACGCCTGGGGCTCACCAGGACCTGCTCATAGAGCCTTCCTGACAGCCTCTGTGCTTCTTCCCACAGATCAAGCTGTGGGACCTGAGGACCACCAAGTGCATCAGGCAGTATGCAGGGCACGTGAACGAGTATGCCCCCCTGCCCCTGCATGTGCACGAAGAGGAAGGAATCGTGGTGGCAGGTAGCTGGGGACGAGGTGCTCCATCCCGCTGACCCTGACCCCGAGGACCCCCAGCAGCTAAAGCAGAGAAGACATGACTCTGTGACAGGCTGAATAGAGGGGGGTTTGGAGTCAAGATGGGGTGCAAAGTTGGCCATCAGTGAGCAACAGTTTAACCCCCAGCATGTGGATAGCCCTTTGTCTCCACGTCACTGGGCAGACATCACTTCAGTTACAGGCCAGTGAGGAGCAATAAAACACAGCAACGTAGGAGACCTGGGTGTGGGGGTTAAGTCTGTTCACCAGGTCCACATTCAGGGCGGCCGTCCTGTCGAAAAGCTTGAGCTCCCTGTTCTTTGTACTCATGTTTCTACCAGAGGATGCTGAGAAAAGAGATGAAGGTCATTGTAAAGGAACCAATGCCCGGTCCCTTTACCACCACCGCTGTGATCCCATGATGTGTAGAATAGAAGCAGACCTTTCGAGCACCAAACCCCCTTGAAAGGAGTTACAGGTTGATCACAGATTATATTATATAATTATTTGGCAGTTTCACAAGGCAGTAGGCCCTTGGCATTAAGGGGTATGTTCTCAGTCTTCACAGATCTCAAATTTCCTAATATTCCTACAGAAAGTACTTCTCTGCTGTGAAATTTTTTGTGGCTGAGAAGCATCACTTCGCTAGAACTTAGAATTTTTTACAACTCTTACCACACCACCAGCAGTTAGCTTCCTCAAGTCTGTTTTCCACAAGTTTTCACCACAGAAGAGTTTCTGTGTTCTGGACGATAGAAAAGATATGAGCCTTGCTGTGAAGCAGGTGTAGGGAGTGGGCTGGCTGCAGTAATCCTTGAACTGCACAGCCCGAACTGACCCACCCCTAAGGTCAGAGAGTCAGCTCGGATGCTCAGAAGCACACACTGAAATCCGTGACGCCTAAGGTCTGCCCTTTTCCCCCAGTAGCATATATTGGCTGTCCGGGCTGCTGTAATCAGTGGTGTCTGGTGTCTCTTTCCTCTGACCTATGAACACTGAAGACTATAAAGTCTTATGAACTGAATCATTAAAGCAGAAAATGTTTTGGAGGGAGTTATCACCCAATTTGCCCAGGGATATAATGAAATTAAAGAGATGGTCCTGGTTACTATCTCATAAAAAGGAAATGAGCTGCATGTCATCTAGAACAGGTGGGCTGAGCTCCCTCTTGAACAGCCCTTGTCACCAAGAGAAACAGAATGGGCCACCCAATAGCCAGGATGCCCCATGAACCACCCAGGGTGTCACAGCCAGCCTTTGTGTCTTGTCCCTTTGAACACCAGCGACTCGTGATCCTGGAGCACCAGGGCAACCTGTAACTTTCATTTTCAAAAGGGACGTCTTATCTGTAGAGACAGTTTCCGTTGTGTTTGCTTGGCCCACGTGGAATCACCTTTAGCCCTTAGGAATCGTGGAAGCTGGGGCCACGGTTCCCGCCCCCCACCCCCCGCCCTGGTCCTGTGCTTTCTCACTAACCTGCCGTATGTCTTCCCTCTTTCTTAGTGGGCCAGGACTGCTACACAAGAATCTGGAGCCTCCATGATGGCCAACTACTCAGAACCATACCCTCCCCATACCCCACCTCCAAGGCCGACATTCCCAGCGTGGCCTTCTCTTCTCGGCTTGGGGGCACCCGGGGAGCGCCAGGGCTGCTCATGGCCGTCCGGCAGGACCTTTACTGCTTCTCCTACAGCTAACTCTGCAGGGTGCGGCCTGGAGGGATGTGAATGTTACTCAAGGGAGCTACGGTAGCTGTATTTTTGCCACAATTGCTGTTTACAGTGAGGGCATTTTAAGTGGGTCGTCTGTGTGCACATGTACCATCCATCCAGCTGCAGAGGAAGAGGTGCTGTGTTTTATGTGGAGATACTTCAGTAAAGTGATTTCGATTAAGTTGTGAGCCTTGAAAGTCCTTTTCATAAAAGGTGCCTATTTCTTGCTGAATTCCTTAGGATCTCTGCCCCCCTCTTTTTTTAACAAAAAATAATTTTCTAAAGGCTGAAGATAGACAGTAACTAAAGGCTGAAGACAGACAGTGACTAAAGCTGCTTTTTTCACCAAAAACCCTTTCAAAAAGCCTGATGAGACTGTTAGTAGTCAGTGCCTGGGTCCCAGAAAGACATCCTTGAGAAAGCCAGGTGAGAAGAAGGGGAAGCCATTTCTCTGAGTCTCTAGAAGATTTTTAAGGCTGAGTTGGTCATCATTAAATTAGCCTTCTCAAACTCACTCAACACCAGTGTCAGATCTCTGGGATTCTTATTTATTACCATTCATTGGCTTTCAAAGGAAAGATGGATCCTTTCAGATGCTAGGCAGGCCTTAGCGTGCATTTCTTGAAGCACCTTCCAGAATGTTAGATACAGCAGCTCCTGTGTTTATCATGGTGACTTGAACATCCATTCAAGGACCCCAATTCAAAGAAAACGGGCTTTGCCTTTTTGTAATCCAAGAGAAGCGGTTTGTGAGATGTTTATACAGAGTATTAATATATAAAGAGCCTGTCTTTCTACCAAATAAAGAACCACAACATGGTGTGTTGCTTCTGTTCATGATTTAGAACCTCATGATGCTTGGCTGCTGTAGCATCAAACCAGCTACGGCAACACCTGCTCAGATCTTGGGTGAGGGAACAAAGGGTGGAGCCTGAGGCCAGCTTTTGTGGCTTTGCTGCAAAGCTTTCAGCAGGGTCCCTGGCCTGGGTTGGGTTCAGCCAATCGAACCTAACAGCAGGAAAGCAGAGGGCAGGAGCTTGAGGGGAGAGTGTTAGTTTCTGGCTCCCCTCCTGTTGGGGTTTCGAGGGCTGTGGCTGTTTCCCTCCACCCCAGGTTACAGCTTCTGCTGGAACACAGCCCTCTGGATTCCAGGAACTTCTCTCCATTTGTCCCTTCAGACCTGCAGCTGGTAATTGCATCTTTCTTGTTGCTAGTCCAATGTGCTTTACCAATTAAAACACTCTAGAGTTACCCCCTTGAGTGTTACACATCTGTGTCCTGCCAGAACCCTCCTACAACTTAATGTACAGAGAAATCCAAAACTCTATTAGAGTATCAGAAAGGTCATCCAATAGATGAGCTGTATGTTATAATAAATGTTTTCAGAGCTTTAGGTTTTCTAAATGACTTTCCCCTATCTTAACCTGACTTGACCCTTAAAACAACCCATAAAGGAGGTAGGGCAGTAGTAATAATATAAAAATTATCAGCATCCTTATCTGGGCAGAGAAACTGACTACAGGTCACAGACCTGGGAAGCAAGAGACCTGGGCCTGGGCACCAGAAGAGACCTTGTCCTCTACTTTCCACACTCCTCCAGATGCTAACAGTACTTGGGTATCACACTGCTAGTGCTAAGGAGAAATCACACAGCAGCTTGGGGCAATGCTAGCATTTCATATTTAATCCTCTATTTTCCACACTTCTTCAGTTGCTGACAATATTTGGGTATCACACCGCTAGTGCTAAGGAGAAATCACAAAGCGGCTTGGGGCAATGTTAGCATTTCATATTTAATCACCAAGTAAATAAATTTTTCTGGCTCTGGCACTCAAAGGCTAAGAAGCTTGCCAATTACCAGAATTCTTAGGTGTTCAATCATGTAGACATCACCCCTGTATCTCTGCAGCCCTGGCATGCTGACCTGCATGAGGACCCAGGAAATAGCCTTAGGATTGAAAGGTCCAGCTGACCAATCAGCAGAAGTTTTTGGATTGATTTTGGTGACATGCCCCAACCCGAAGAGCACAGACAAGCATAGGTGCTAAGATATGACCCTAATATCACTCATACTTTCACCCCCCAGAAGTTCTAAGTTCTCACAAGTTTGTTGATAACATGATCAGTATCCTTGGTATTGCACCTCTAGTGCAGGGCTTTTGCCACAATTCTGTACTGCAGAGAAGCTGTGGCTACTCAGTCCACTTTTGAACAGTACACTGTCTCAGAGACAGGAGGCAACAGACTACTCAAGTACCTGATCAGCTCTGAGATACAGCCAGTGGTTATCCCTGCAATCCAAGAGACCCAGGAGATGGAGGTTCAATCTCCAGGTCACCAAGATCCCCTGGAGGAGGAAATGGCAACCCACTCCCAATATTCTTGCCTGGAAAATCCCATGGACAGAGAGAGGAGCATGGTGGGCTGCAGTCCATGAAGTTGCAAAGAGTTGGACATGACTGAGCACATCCCATTCCCAAACACCTTCCTAAGTCCTTGTCAACTGTGTCGTAGCCCAAGTTTCTTACTAGGCAAATACAGTTGTCAAAGAATTAGTTGTATGTTTGCCTTAGGCTTAAAACAAAAAAGGAGGTGAGGACATAATCAAAACTTCTTAATTTAGCAATCTGTTCTTATGTTTGGTTAGTGGTCACTGCTCCTAACATTTGGTCTAGATGATATGAAAAGTGGTTAAACTTCACTGTGAAGTTGATAAAGCATTTTGGCACACTGGCTTGTTAAGAGTGTCCCAAAGACTTGAGTGTGTCATACACTCGAGGTATTTTTCACTTGCAGGCCTGTTAGGGTATTTTGCCCTGATCCTCCGGGTGACAGTGAAAGGTCTAGAATGAACAAAGGGTGGCATCAGCACCAGGGTCCAATAAATCCTTTGCTTGCTCGTGACCTTCTTAACAGATGAGAACAGTGGCACAGACTGGTCACCAGAATTGCCCACAGATCAACACTCAGTGGCCCCAACAAGGTCACCACCCACTTACCTCTTACCTGTGAGCCCTCACTCTGTGCTGGTCTAAATGTTCCATGTAACCATCTCTGTAAACACCTGCAGGCTAAATTCCTCCATTCATGTTATGATGGTAGAAGCCTCTGGGCCCACTCCTTGAAGTCTGCCTCTCCAGGCCACTGCCACGAGAAGGACCTTCCCCAAAGATCCCTGCACTCAATGGCTTCTTGTGTCTCGGGATAAAACGTGGCCTCGAGATGTGAACACACATGCCTTACCCTGTTGCCCCTTCTCTTGGGACATGTTTCACCCTCACCTGGGCATCTGTGCAAGCCGTCCTCCACTCCGTTTCATCTGTAATTGTCTAACTGTTGAGTCTGAGCTTCACAGAAACCTCCAGGGTGGTTAGTTTTCCCAGCACTTATCACATCTAGACACTGAGTATGTTTTGCCACCATTATTCCCTTTTAATTCTTAGGACCCTATGAAGCAGGTGAAGATCACGCCAATATACTGAGGAAAAAAAACTGAAAAGGAAGCAGTTTGCCTAAGGTCTGCTAATGAGTGAGAGAGCTAACAAGTTCTCCTCAAGAAATCTATTCGAGACAGAATGGACTTTTTACTTTTTCCCTGGAAGTGTAAGATCTCCTTAAACCTAATTTTCCTACAGGTGACTTCTGGACCCATCTCCCTGCTTGCTCCTACCACCCACCCACCTGCACTCTTGGCCTCATCTGAATTTAAGCAGCCGCCGTAAAACCAAGATGAACACTGGGTGTGTAGGACAAAAAAAAAAAAAAAAGAGAGAACTTTTGGTTGATACCGGGTTACCTCCTCCTCTCCTGGTCTGACTAGTTTAAGAAAGTGAGTTCGGAAGACTTTTCTGTATCTTCGCTGTGTGGTCCAGCAGACACCATGCTCAGGGGTGGCCCCACACGACAGGACAGGAGACGGTGGAGAACAGTTGTTCAACAGGAGCTGAACAGACAGAGCAAGGCAGGGGAGAGGATCGACACCAAAGGGCAGATAGAAAAGAAGAGTCTCTTCCCAGTGTTTCCATAGGTCACTAGAAACACCTAATCTCTTCTGGGAGAGAGCATTCCCAGGGAATAAACTGAGATATTTACAAGTAAAATTCACCTCTCACTTGGCTTTTGCTCTGAAAAGCCACCAGCTTTCATCAACTAGGGGACATCCCTGGCGGCTACGGCAGTAAAGCGTCTGCCTACAATGCGGGAGACCGCGTTCAGTCCCTGGGTTGGGAAGATCTCCTGGAGAAGGAAATGGCCACCCACTCCAGTAGTCTTGTCTGGAAAATCCCAGGGATGGTGGAACCTGCTAGGCTCCAGTCCATGGGGTCACAAAGAGTCAGACACGACTGAGCGACTTCACTTTCTTTCATTTTTCATCAACTAGAAAGAGGTAGCAAGATGATACTGATGAACTTAAAGGAAAGAGGCCACAGTCCATATTCCGCAGGAAGATTCCTTTATAACGGCGAATTTAATCATACACAGTACTAGAGCAGGCCTCAGTCACTGGGCCACAGGAGGCGGGAAGGAAGCAGGCCTGAGAGGGACCAACACATTTCCAGGGCTCACATCACAGTGACACGCCAAGAGTGACCACCACGTACCTCCCTGAAGCTTGGCCCACCCCCCAGTTCAGTCAAGAACTGTGTCACTTCAAATTCTTCATTTTTGGCCATTGACGATAAAATCCACCATGATGACAGTATTTCAGCACAACGGTCTCTTTCCAGTCACGACAGATATAGATGTCCCAGCTCTTGAGAAACAAAAGTTCATGTGACTTCTCTCGCCAGGACTGGAGAATTTTTTCGTAATGATCCGCTGAAATGTTTGTATATACTTTGAAAAAACCACTAACAGTCCGTTCTGTGCTCTGTTTCCCTGGAAGATTTCTCATGACCACCCCTCCAACAGCTCAAGGGGTCGTGTGT
Source organism: Capricornis sumatraensis (assembly GCF_032405125.1). Taxonomy (NCBI): domain Eukaryota; kingdom Metazoa; phylum Chordata; class Mammalia; order Artiodactyla; family Bovidae; genus Capricornis; species Capricornis sumatraensis. The sequence continues at coordinate 18,491,635 of NC_091070.1, read as the reverse complement.
CTGGGAATAAAGAATTAAGACACTTCAAAATAAGCAAGAACCCTAGTGCAACACTCAGTAGATGGGGGGCTCGCGGGGGCTGGGAGGGGAGGGTGGGAGCAGGTGCTCCGCTGCGGGGCGGGAAAGCCAAGTGGTGGAGCGAATGGAAGCATCGACAAGCAGGGAACACTGCTGGGGAAGGCCGTCTCCTCCCGTGCCCAGCCCCGCTCGAGGGCCATCACGCCACCTGTGCTTGGGGACTCCTTGGGTCCGGGGACCCTACCACACCCTCCACCCGTCCGTGACCTGCACGCGAAGCTGGGTGGTCTCTGAAACAGGCCAAGGCCAGGGATTGGGATCTGACTCTGGAGGGCCCAGGGAGCTCCCCCGCAGGCCACCCCCAGCAGAAGGTCCCTGGGAAGCTCCTACCCTGGCAGCCGAGGGGCACGAAGGCTTCGAAGGCTCTGAGAGAAGCGGCAGAGGGAGGCTAGCGGTGCAGTGGCCTTGGGACCTGGCTCGGTTTCGTGGGGAGAAGACCTGCTGCCCGCTGCCCCCAGATCCCTGCTGGGGATGGACCGCGTGGGTGTTCACGGCCAGCGGCAGCCTGAATGTGCTCCACGTTCCTCTCGTATGTATATACGGGTGTGCATGTGTGTGTATATATATATATTTACGTACTTATTTTTAACTGAAATAAAATGCACTGGATTAGAGTTCATTCCCCTTTGCTCTAAGCTGCTTGGGCCGCCTGCCCCGGCGGGGTTCACACCTTCGGGCCCACCGCCCGGCTCGCCCCGGCTCGCTGTCTGTAGCCCCCCACCCACCACCCCACAGTGGGAAAGGGGCCCCCGGGACGAGGAGAGAGGACACACACCGCCACAGGTGACCAGGAGGAGGGCCTACCTCAACGCGACCTCATTTCTAACCCTGAGAACCTAAGGAATTGTGAAGGACTCGGAGAGGGAGCTGGGGTTAAAGGTCACCGGGCTTTTTATTGCAGTTAAAGCAGACTCGGACAGGATGGTCCCAGCCTCGCGAGGGGACAGCCCGGCGGTCGTGGGAACACTCGTCGCAGAAGCCCTGTCCGCAGGCCCGGCAGTGGTGCTTCGAGAGCTTGACGCTGAACTCCTTCCGGCAGCTGTGGCAGTGCAGGATCTCGTGGTCTGGGACCCAGTAGGCCGGCCTGGCCGCATCCTTCACCAGACCTGCGTCACGGAAGGGGCCATGACGGGCGGCACACGCGGGACCCAGCACCCCAAATCCCACCAGGCGAGACGCCAGTGGCAGACACTTCACTGGCTCACAGTCTTAGCGCGCACACATCACCCCCTCCACCAGGGCTCCCTCACCCCCTACCATGCAGGTCAGGATGTCTGGCACTGATATGTGCCTATCTATTACATTCTCCAGGTGAGCCTAAACTACGGCTGAATTAAGAACCACCGGGGCAATGGTGAAGTTCGGGCTTTGGCTTCATCCCAGTTCCACTGAGCCTGAGTCAGTTAGCTGTGGGATTGACAGGTTCCTTAGAATCTCAGGGCCTTGGGTTTACTCATCTGTAACAACCCACCTTCAAAAGCAGTTACAAGATTACAAGAAATAAAGTATCTGATGAGCTGGGACCCAACAGCCAGTGAGTGCTCAGCAGAGTGCCTGTTAAGCACAGTTGGCAGGTTCTGCCAAGGGCGGCCCCTGCCCCTCCTGGTCACCTGACAGCGGATGCAACCTGAGCCTCCAGGATGGATCAATCCATCTATTTCTACACTCTCAAGTCAAAAGCTTGTCATCAGCTCATTCTGTGAGCCACGGTGATTAAATCTGATCCAAGCAATTGTCATCACAGCCACCCAGGAGCCCTTGGTCTCTCCCCTATGAAGGGCTGGAATGCCCCAGGCCCAGTCATCTCTGCCTAAGCCCTCCACACACTGGCAGGTTTCCCTTCGTCTCCCTCTTCCCCTCCTGGTTATAAGCCCATCTCCTCACATCAGGTGAGTGGCTCTCTTAAATCTTAAAGGAATAACAGCTTGGCTGGTGTGGCAGATTGAGGCCCTGCCTCCTCTCTCAAATCTAGACAGGTTCTGTGACTACAGCAGACTCTAGTGGAAGAGTTAGTTTCCAGGTCCAGGCCTGTCTCAGAGTAAGGAGACACTAGCACTGGAGAAAACACGTGCAGAGACGTGGGGAATACAGGGAATGGGGGGTGAGGGGGAAGTTCTCCTGAGCCCAGCCTTCAAGACATCCCTGCCAGGCTAGCCAGCATGTGAGGTTGGCTTGGGCCCCCCAAGATCCATCCAGCTGCCATACTGGAAAATCCAGCAATAATTCCCGGCAATGCCACTTAGAGAAGAACACTTGCCTTTCCTGTTGAGACGTGACTGTTTTAAGCCTTTCCACTTTCAGGTGGTTTATTACGCAGCAATAGATGGCCTAAGAGGACGGTCTCCAGGAATAGACATGAAACCACCAAGGTATTCAGCATGAAGCAGGGAAAGTAAATTCTCAGTCGCGTCCTTGCTGCCCAACTCAATCCAGGTCAGCAGGCTGACAAAACGACAGCCCAAGGCACGGCACTCCGCGAGCCCTCGCCCACGTACACCGCACCCGAGAGGCACTGCCAGGCCCACCTAGTGGTATGTCGATGGCTGTCACCACGGCTCCTAAAGTGTTCTGCACGGCCTCGCCCACCTTCCGAGCGATCAGCGTCCCACCTTCGTCGTCCCCCTGTGCCTCAGTGACATCTGCAGACAATGGTGAAGGAAATGCCATCACCTCCGAGTCATTCCCCAAATGAAAAATTCTAGATGCTTCTCCCAGGGCACCCTGTGCCATTCTGCAAGGGTGGCAAGGGTCTGGGCTGTGGGCACCCACACCACAGCCAGTGAGGTCTGCCACTCCTTTACCTCAGGCCTCTGGAGCTATTTTATAACCTTCCTTTACAGCGGGCCAGGAGCATGACCTAGAACCTCCTCCAGGAGAAGACTCAGCCTAAGCCTATGGTAAACATAGGACAGCTTCAACCCTTCCCCACCCAAGGAACAGCACCCCCAGGACCCAGTTAACAAAGAGCTTAGAGGATGCCTGGGCAAGACTAGGGGAGCGACTGCTCTCACAGTGAGGCGGGGAGGAAGAGGGTTGGGCAGGTGAGAGTCCCATTCCCAACACCCAGTGCCAAGGAGAGGGTCCCCCTCCACCTTGCGGCTCCTGGGCCCCACGTTACCTAACTGGGAATTCCTGGCTTCATAGCAGTTGTCACACACCCGCACGGGCGCAGGGCCCCAGCCCCGCTCGGGCACCGGCCGGGTCTTGGATGAACAGCTGTCACAGAAGCCCTCCCCACAGGCCCGGCAGTGATGCTTGGTGTCGTTATCTTTAAAGGACGTAGCGCATTTGTTGCAGCTCTGGTCCAAGCCCAAAACAAACAGAGAGGCAGGCGTCATTCATGTCTGCTCAGCTGAGAAAGTCAACCCGGGGAGCCTTCAGGGTCATCTGAGGACGGCAGGGCCCTGATGGTCCCAACAGAGGGGACCTAAGAGCTCCAGCCACATGGAACCCCCTACTGAAGCACAGCTGTGATCAACACTTCCTTCCAAGAAGTGCTGGAAAGGCACCTCACACCCACCTGGCCGAGTCACAGGGATCTCAGGAAGGACTATGTAATTTCAGCCATAAAAGCAACGAGGATTCATGTCTTTCACGGCTTCTCATGAGCCTCTGGGACGCTGAGGAGAACAGGTCTCCTGTCACAAGCATTTGGGCCAAATCTGAGGGCTCCCTTGATGTGGGAGCCGTGAGGTTTGTGTATCAAGCTGGGGGTGACCCTAAATGACCTCTAAAGGCTCCCTTTCCTCCACAGTCTATAGGTATGACCTCAGACATTTGACCAGTAACAACTGGCTCTAGTGGGAAAGTAAACTAAAATCTACCACAACGGAAACACTCAGAAAATAACAGGGGAAATCAGCGGACACGCTTTCCAACACTCTGGAAGCTCATCTGGCTGGGAGAGAGACTCTAAGCCTTCCTCGCAAAACAAGCTAAGGGCAGGGCGAAGCAACACAAGGAGCAAAGGCCGTGCCAGGGACCCAGGGCATCCTGCCGCCATACCAGGATCTGGGAGTTGGGCCTCCAGTAGGCAGGGGCAATCTGGTCTGTCAGCCAGGACGTCACAGCCTTGGTGGGCCCGAGGCTGAGCTCAGACACCGACTGAGCCATGAAGTTCATCCCATCCAGGAGGCGCTGGGCAGCGTTGTTGTTGTCCTTCAAAAATCCATCGGTCTGAAAGGAAAACGCAGGCTCCCATCACGTTCTGAGTGACAGGAGTAAAGGGAAGGAGGGAGAGGGGTCTCAGATGAGTTACACAGCCAACTCAAACCACAGATTCCCTGGCAGAGAAGAGCAGGGTCAGGACAGAATCCCTTTGGCTTCTAAGCAACATCATACGCTATGAGTCATTGCTGATAATACTCTTCAAGATGACCACAGGACTTTGTGCACAACTATTCAATTCAGAACTTATTCTGCTTGTGAGATATACAACCCAGGAAATAAAACAATCCTGTCAAGAGGACACCTCCTCCAAGAGGTCTCCCACCCCAGGCTGGGTTAGGATCTGTTGCTTTAGGAATCACCCAGAAAGGGGAACACCACCCCTTATAGAAAAGAGCTTCCCTGGTGGCTCAGATAGTAAAGAATTTGCCTATGATGCAAGAGACCCAGGTTTAATCCCTAGGTTAGGAAGATCCCCTGGAGAAAGCAATGACTACCCACTCCACTGCTCTTGCCTGGAGAATTCAATGGACAGAGTAGCCTGGTGGGTTTCCATGGGGTTGAAAAGAGTCTGACATGACTGAAGCAAACAACACGTAGAAAATCGCTTATCTTTCTTCCATGAAGGGAAAAGGCTTTGGATGTGCTGTGATTGATGGGTAATTCCAAGTGTGAAGCGTGGTTTAATCCAGAATGAAACCACTGTATCACTGCCTCATAAACAGATTTGTTTTTCCAACATCTTGAATTTAAAAATCCAATTTAAAAATAGTAAAGGTCCATAGTAATTATATTTCTTAGAATATACTTCAAGAAGAATATACTCCAAAACAAAGAAAAGGCTTTCTTACATGAAGATGGTCACGACAGCATTTTCTTTGATAATAAAAAAATCATAAACAGTATGACTGTTCAAAATGAAAAGAATGGGGAAATCAAACTATAACATTAGACAGATTATTACACAGTGATTACAAATGAAAATCATGAAAACTGAAAGCAATATGGAAACAAAGCTAAACTGTTGTACAAGAAAAAAGCAGTTAAGTGGCACATAAATTATAATTGTATCTATACAAACATACATATGGAAAATGAGTGAGGAGAATATGAAAAGATACAGTTTTATTTGCTAAGGCAGTTTAACTATATATCAATTTTTAGTTTAAGTCGTGTTTCTAATATTTATGCAAGAAATGGGAAAAAAATGAAGTGTCTAGAACAAAAAAGGCACTCCAGATCATAGCTTCCTAAGCCACCAATATATTGAAAATCATGATTAACCATCATTGTAAACAAGTTCCACTTTCCCATACACAGGAATAACTGGACAACCCGAAGAGAAAACAGGAAAATAAAACAGCTCTTACTCCAGGCCACACGTGCACAATCTCTGTCCGCACCACCGTATCCACAGGATCTTGGTTCCCAAACCAGTACTGCCGGCTACGATAGACCACGCCGCAGTTGGGACATTCGATCACGTACCTACAAGGAAGGCAGACAGATACTAGAACCCCACATCAGGGGCCTGGAGAGACAAACAGACCCAAGTGCCAGCCACTGAAACTCACCCAGACCAGGCATATTTTGCAAGACCCATCCAGGGGGAGTCAGTGGAAGCAGCCGTCTTGGGCACCACGCTGACTTCATTGCCTCTCTCGTAGCAGGCCTGAAACACGGAGCACTGTGCCAGCTTCCGCTCTGTCCGCCAGACCCCCTGGCCTCTCCACACCCCTGTCCAGCCCCACTGCCTGCAAACCAGACCTGCTGAGGGTTTATGGACCCTGGGTTTTAGCAGAGCAGAGGAAAGTCTTTCTCCAGAGAAGTCAGTGCCCTGAATGATTATGATCTGAATGTGTACCCATTCCAGGGGCCCAAAACTGAGCTACAAATTCTATCCCTGTCCTGTCTATCTCCTTAGACAGGAGAAATCCATCCAAACTGGGTTTTTGAAGAGCAATTTCACTGTTAAGAATAAACACTCAATGTAGATGAACCTGGCATATAGGTTCAACAGAATAAGGGGGGGATTTAAGCTTAAAAAAATAAGCCCAGGGGCCCCTGGCAATGGACATGTGAGCTTTTAATGGCTGGAGACTCAATTTGAATGAGTATCAAATACTTTGGGATACAGTCAAGAGTGGTCCTGAGCCAGTCTTCCCAAGAGGGGAGTGTAGCCAGCAAGCCAGCTGCTGGAGGAGAGGCTGGGCGGACTCACCTTGCAGGTGAAAACCCGGTTATCATACTGGTGGGAATATCTGCAGCGGCTCTTGGCTTCATGAGGTACCCCTTCTTTCCCGTGATTCATGCTGTTCTTACATCCAACCCTGAGGGAGGCACCAAAGCTGACATGAAGCTGCTAAAAGGAGCCAGGGCCGCTTACGCACAAGCATTAAGCCAGATGCAGGGGCAAAACTAGACTCCCTGTTACTAATTGGGCCCCAAATACGGAGCAGAGAGACAGCAGTTTGTTTTGGAAACTTAAGGGCCTCTCTCATACTTGCAATCAACAGTGCTACACAGGTAGTGTACCTATTACTCTTGCATGAGGAGAAAGGGCCAAAAGGGTATCTCTTCTTGGAAAACCACCAGGTCCCTCAATAGGAATGGAGGAGCCAGAAGACAGCACCTTGATGAGAGATAAAACCTGAACAGCCTTCAGGGAACTCAAACATCCCAACAGCATGAAATAAGAAGTTTAATCAGAACAGGCCGCCAAGATGCAAAACAAAACCTGACCCTCAAATTCTGACAACACATTAAGAGGAGGCTTAAGCTGAACAAGAAAACCTTCCAAATGAACAGCGAGCTCTGCTCTCCTGACAATGCAAAACCAGGGACCAGGACTTTAGAATTTCACTGTGACAGAAGGGAAAGCTCTGGAAACCCTGGTGAGGCACAGTTAGAATGGGAAAGTGATGATGATCCAACAAAGCCTAAGCCTCTCTTGCTGGGCTCATGGGGCCCGCTAAACGAAGTCACACTGGCAACGAACATCCCTCTTTCCTCTCTAAGACAAGCCTCAGTCCTCCATAGCACGGACTGTATAATCCAAGGACCAAGTCCTTGTTACAAACTCAGAGCAAACATGGTGGCCCAGGAGGTGGCCTATAGGTATCGATGCAAAAAGGCGATTCATAACAGAAAAGGCTCAGGTCTCCCCTGTATGGGCAAATGTGGAGGACAGGACCAGAAGATGAAGTGACGAAAGCAGTGGAGAGGTGGGCCAGTGTCTGCAAGACACAGTCTGCAATCTGACCCCGACACACCGCATTTAAACCCCCAGGCTCCATCCAACAAGTCGCTGGCCCGTGAGTGAGTAGCTATCAACAGTTCAAATTAATCCAGTGAGCCTCAGTGTGTGGTCCCCATTCAGCAACATCAGTATCACCCGGGAACTTAGCAGAAGGGCAAATTCTCAGGCCCCACGTCAGACCTACTGAATCAGAAACTGGGAGAAAGGCCCAACTACCTGTTGTAACATGTCCTTCAGGTTTTCCTGAGGCATGCTAAAATTGAGAATCACTGCTGTTTTCCCTGTAACAAAGGGCCACCAGCATGACCCAGGAGCCAGCTGGAAACACAGCATCTCACCGAGACCTGCTGATTCTGAATCTGCATTTAACAAAATCCTGAGGCGAGGCATACATAAAGTTTGAGAATACTGCCCTAACTCAATGTTCTCAACTCAGCTACACATCAGAGTCACCTGAGGAGCGTTTTAAATACACCAATGCTGAGGCACCACCCCAAATCTGGTAAGTGAGAAACCCTGGAGGCAAAGCCTAGGCCTCAATCATTTGGAAAGCTCCCTGGATAATTCTAAGGTGCTCTAGGCATCTGCCCTCATCATGAAAGGAATCCACTAGGACCGATACCTACCCCAGTGCTGTGCACACAGTGAATGGATGGAATGACTAGAATTGAAAGTTCTGGTAAGAGAAACACAGAAAAACAGGCAACCTAAAGCTTTCCATGCTTTTGCTTTTCTGTGCTAAATGCTTTCGAACTGTGGTGTTGGAGAAGACTCTTGAGAGTCCCTTGGACTGCAAGGAGATCCAACCAGTCAATCCTAAAGCAAATCAGTCTTGAATATTCACTGGAAGGACTGATGCTAAGCTCCAATACTTTGGCTCCCTAATATGAAGAACTGACTCATTGAAAAAGACCCTGATGCTTGGAAAGACTGAAGGCAGGAGGAGAAGGGGATGACAGATGGTTGCATGGCATCACCGACTCGATGAATATGAGTTTCAGCAAGCTCCAGGAGTTGGTGATGGACAAGGAAGCCTGGCGTGCTGTAGTCCATCGGGTCGCAGAGTCAGATATGACTGAGCGACTGAACTGAACTGAAAGCTTTCTGCAGTGACAGTTACTCAAACCAGTCAATTTCACATCTGAACAGGGTTGGAATCTTCAGGGAATTCTTCATAACCATGTGTCCTGGAATCCCCGACAACCTCAAAGTGTGGTCCTTGGACCATCAGGCTCACCGGGGAACTTGCTGGAATACCCTATCTCAGGCCCCACTCCATCCTTTAGTCACAGTCTAACTTAAGCAGACCCCAAGTGATCTGCAGGCACAGGGAAGTCTGTGAAGCACTGCTCTGAGGCTCTTTTCCCACGGTGGGGACTTACCCGCAGCTGAGACACAGGGAGGAGCAGGTGAAATACTCGTCTGGAAAAAAGGAGCTGTGTGCCATCTGGTCATCGGGGATCTCACCACTGAAGCGGTCACTCAGAGCCTGCGTGGAGGGAAGGTGACATGCGAAGGGCCTCAGCAGAGAGCTCGGAGCTCTGGGCATTCCACTGCCTGCCTTTCTAACATGCTCTCACTGCTGGCTTATTTCTTACCGGTTCTGCGGCTAGAAGCGGGAAGCCAGTGACTTCTGCTCCTTCCCCTCCACCTTCTTGGCCTGACTTACACCAATCCTCACCACAGGAAACCTCAGAAAGAACCAGCCCATTTCCCAAGAGCTCAGAAGGAAGCCAAGTTACTGTTCTCTCCTAATGACCTTGGAAGTTATAAACACGTCACACACTCCACCGGTCATTCAAAACCACCAGGTACTGACGAGTGCCCATTTCATCTCTGTGAAGCTGGGAAAGAAAGCGACACTGGAGAAGGTGGCTTGTCTTGAAGTCAGAGGGAGACAGAGCTCAGAAGTGCGCTGCGAGTTTTCTGGGCGTCTCCACCAGTTCTAACCACAGACACTCACTGGAGTTTACTGGCCACAGAATTATCTCTATGTAGAAAAAAGGGTTATCAGCCAAAAAGCAAGGAGGAATTATTATAGGTATTGGCAGCCTTTTATCAACTACAGTAACTAACCCAAAAGACAGCAAACGGCCAAAATAAATGCCAAGTAGAAAGATAAAGGTATGTGAAATAACAGACTGAAATTTTTATGTTTAAAGGAAGCTTCCATTTTTAATCCTCCTTTGTGTTCACTACTTTATATTGAAAGTATTCTTCAGGCTGATTGATTGGTTTTTTTCCCTCCAAGCCTTCAGTCATATGCAGTGGAAAAAGTCATATGAATTAAATATAAACAGGCTTTCTAGGCTTTAAAAATTATTAAATATTCACAGTTCCTAAGTCTCAACTCTTTCTGTGGCAGCCAGGCACTACTCAGGGGAAGAGATATAAAAGTAGCTTTAAAACAGAAGGACAAGATGCTACTTTCTTTAGTAAAAAGGTGAAAGAAATTTTAAGATGAGATTCGGAAAAGGGGCAGGTTAGGTTCTAAACTAAGATTCTCGAGTTCTAAACGGAATTTCGCTTAAGGACACTTATTTATTAAAACTCCTTTTCCTTTTTCCCAGTGAAGCCTAATACGCTGAGTTGTAAACCAAGTGTTTTCAAAAGCACAAGCTCTCAGTGTTGAGTCAGGTCAGGTGTTCAAGACAAGAGTAGTGGCAAAAAATGTGGCAGACTAAGGGTGTGGGACTCACCCATGTGCATTCAAATTAAGCTCCTGGAAATATAATGAACATGCACATAAAATACCACCTGCCAGTTACGGCTGACCAAGTGGCAATCCCTGACTTGGACCAAAAAATAAAATCTAAGGTTAATACATATACGTCCTTTTCTCTTGGTAGTAATTTTGTAAAAAGTAACTAAGGGAAAACAAGTAAGATTTGGAGACAGACTATAAAGGAATATACATGTGAATATTAAAGAGAATTAACAAGACGCAAACCCAGCAGAGTCAAGCCTACACCATCCTCCTCTCTCCTACTTCTGAGTAGGACCTATCCTTGGTCTCACCTTTTCCATGAAGCCTTCCCAACCACTCTAGGAAGATCACACTCTGCCTTCTCTGAGCACCTCCTGTCCTCAACATCTGAACCAGGTAGTGAGTGATGAGGCGAAGCTATAAGCCTGACATATGTATCCCATCTCCCAGACTAGATCACAAATACCGAGAAAGGAACGTACTTCCTCTGGATCTTCCTCTTAGTCCAGCACACGTCTTAACAAGTACTCAACCAGGACCTCTGCGATGAAGTGCCCCAGCACCAAGCCCCATGCACACACCAACCTACCCATCCTCTCCTCCTCACCTTGGCCCTGCCTCTGCACTAGGTCTTATCCCACACCCACAGGCCTCTCTAATTTACGGCTAACTACTCACTGATTGGCCAAATCACTGATAACTCTTTCTGTATTTTTCAAACAGATGTGTTTCTCAAACAGCTGTGTGGCTAACCCTCTGGGGCTAGCTGGTGGGCAAATAGAGCATCATCTTCCTAATTTGTCAATTTACTGAAAGATCTGGGGAGGAAGTTTTTGCTTTATTTTTTGGCCACACCATGTGGTATATAGGATCTTAGTTCCCCGATCAGGAATTGAACCCATGCCCCTTGCAATGAAAGCACAGAATCTTAACCACTGGACCACCAGGGAAGTCCCAGGAAGTTATTTTTACATAAAAAATAAACTTGGGTATAGCATGAAACCAAATGGAAAATTTGCATAAATGTGAGGACCCCTCACAAAAAATTTCATCCTGTAGTTGGTAGCTCTTCAAGTGCCTCAATTTCCTTATCTGTAAGATGGGGGTGGCTAGTACCACCTTCCTCAGCAGGGGTCTCCCTGGATTACACTGTGAAGATCAAATGAAGTTACTCCATTGAGCACTTGGCATAGATTGAGAGCTCAGAAACCATGAGCTACCATGATTAATATTTTTATTTTTTACGCTGAGAATTCTCTAATTTTCTCCTTCAGATACGCTCACCAACTGATCCAGCCAACAGAAGGGATATAAGAGCTTCTCTCCTTTCCATGGCAGCTCCCTAGTCTTCATGCCTGGTTCCATTTGTGGGTGAATATTTAGCTGCAGAAAGATGCTTAAGTACCAAATGCAGTGTTAAAATAAGAAAGAAAGAAAAGAGAGCTAAATAAGGAATGCAGAAGCTACTGAAGATGTATAATGAAACCCAAAGAAGAGCATTTTTAGCCATCGGTTTCTCTTTTAAAAAGGTAACTGAAAGGATAACCTAAGTAATACTTTTCCTTAGGAAAAATATCAAATTTAGCGTGAATCCAACAGCTGGGTTGAATTCAGAAGGCATGCCACTCCCCAGTAAATGTAAAATTGCAGCCCAATAATAGTGATAGCAAAAGGTTTTTTCTGTTCAAGTGGCCTGATTCACTTCTCTGGAAGATCTTCAGAAAAATGAGGACATTTCTAAGTATCTCAAGGCTTAGCATGAAGCAATCTGCAGCCTGATCGCCATGCAACAAATCCCCAGAGAACCTCCATTGTCATCGGCACTAGACAACTGTTGGCTTTTGTTTGCCAAGGCAACAGTAACTTCTTATGACATCAGAAAGAGAACTCCAAGAGCAACCAGCCTTACCTCTTCAGATGCTGGCCACCCATCCTCTCAAATGCTGGTAACACAAGCATCTTATTTTTCTCACAACTCACTGAAGAGCCAGCAGTCAGTGATGAATCAGACCTTGACAAGCATCAGGAGGACTTACATGAATCCAGAGTATGGGAACAGGACTTCCCTGGCAGTCCAATGGCTAAGATTCCACACACCCCTTACAGGGGGCACAGGTCTGACCCCTAGTCAGGGAACTAAGATTCCACATGCTGGAGGATGCAGCCAAAAGAAAAGTATAGAAACAGAACAGTAACTGTTAAAAAAAACTTGATGCTCATGTGTTTTAGATACAAGGGTAAGGAGACACTCTTCCTTCCTCTATAACCTGCCTGTTTCTTTCCAGTGTGGACATTACCACCTAATCCATATACTTCATCTCTTTCAAGAATTCCATGTCTCACATAATTCCAGGGTTTCTTGTGCTCTCTCCCTCCTGAGGCCCCAAAGCCATAAGAGGCAGGGAAGGACCTTTCCTGAGAAAGCTTGGGAAAGCATTTGAGGTCAGTCTGGAAAAGGCTGCCTGGAGACTAGATGATCTTGAAATTTAGCTGCCTTGACAACAGTACAGCTCTTACTATCTAACCTGTAAGTTTCACTCCAGTCATCAAAGGCTAGCAGTGAATTTTCTAATTCAAAATGGAGACTCTTATGTAATCCACGATGCCACCTCCCCCCCAAACATATAATAACTTCGTAAATACTTAACAGGTGCTTCCTGATGTGATAGAATTAGAGAGTCAGAGTTCCTACATTTAGAGATTGGAGGCTAAAGGAGGTATTACATAAAACCTGTAAGAATCCAACCTTAAAATGGTTCTCTCCATTATTCATAACTGTAAATACAGGCAACAACAGTTAATTCAATATTCAATTTCCTTGGTCAATAGGGACCTGAGCATCTCTTTTCTTTAAACAGACTTACTTCATCAGTGAGAATGTGCTCTGCTGGTAGGTATCTGAGCTGTTGCTACTGTGGAAACTGAGCAAACACGTGAGAGGTTAAAAAGTGAGAAAAATTCCCCTGGAGGAAAGGAACTGGGGCTTGGACCACAACGAGGCTAAAGGGCAGGAAGAGCGACCAGATCAGCAGAATGAATGGGAAACATACGGGCAAGTTGCTAGAGCAGAAAGTGACTGAAGGTCTTATACACACACACACACACACTCTACAACTCCTCAATCTTGCTCATTAATCACATTTCCTGTTCAATAATGAACATGAAAAGAATATGAGGAAGGAAAAAAAGATTTAACTTCTCTATCATCTGACTTATTTAGGGAGAAAATGTATACAAACATTACATACATATATTTCTGTATGCACTGAAGAAGCACCAAAAATTTCTGGAAGCGTATGTCAGAAAGTATTATAACAGTTATCATACAGTCAGGGGGACAGGAGTGAAAGGGACTTAAGTCATACCTTACTATTGGAATTGTACTATTTGAATCTGTACTATTTCAACTGTTTATTACAAACACATATTGCTTTTGCAATTAAAAAAATAACTTTTTAAAGTAACCAAACACTCATATACAACTTATAAGAATGTCCTTTCTAAAGGCAACTGGCAGTATGTATCAAGAACCTTTAAAGACGACCCATCTTCTGACCTTCTTAAAAGTCGAGTAACTATTGAGAAGGAATACACCCTAGGATTTAAACGCACAGACTTGGGAGGCAGACTACCAGGTTCGAATTCCCTAGCACTGGAACTTCCCTGGTGGTCCACTGAGACTCTGCGCTCCCCATGCAGGGGGCCTGGGTTCAATCCCTCATCGGGAACTAGATCCCACATGCTGCAACTAAAAAAGATCCCACGTGCCACAACAAAGACCGAAGATCCCGAGTGCCAGGCTGCAAACTAAGACCTGGCCCAGCCAAATAAATAAGTGAATATTAAAACAGCAAATTCTCCACCACTCACTAGACAAGTCATCTCGGGCAAATTAGCGTACCTCTCTGTGCCTCTGTTTCTCAACCTCAGAGTTGGTATGAGGATAAAATGAATGAATACACGTCAGTGCAGAGCACGGAACATGACATCAGTAAATACTCCACAGAAAGGGTGGCCAGCAGCACTGGGAGCTGCAATTTACCCGAGGAAGCAGGCAGAATGTGGGCAATATCTTTAGGTACTCAGAAAACATAAGGAAAAATGGAAAGTACTATTAAAATAAGGGCAGAACTACTACATATAAAAAATGATCCATCCATATAAATGAAAAAGCATGCAGCTATTTAAAAAAAAAACAAACATGGTTTTATAGGATATTTAATAGCATGGAAAAAACGCTAGGCTTCAACACTCCATAAAAAAAAGGCAAAGTATATAAGTGCACATAGATACATCACAACCCCAATTCTCTTTTTAAAATAAGTAGCAAAGAATCACATAATGCCCCATTTATCTATTTTTTGCACACTTAGTTTGCTTTTTTCTTTGCTGTTACCAGGATGTTGCCATTAACATCCTCATATAGGTCTCTGTGTTCCTGTGGAAGAGTTGCTTTAAGGCCAATTTCTAGAAATGACATGGTTGGAATATATATTATACATTTCTTTATACTACTGCATTTCAAACTGGCCGTACTAATTTTACCTCAACCAGAAGTCTGTAAGAGTTTACAGGGCTTCATATCCTTTTTGATATTTTATTGCCAAACCTGTCAGTGTTCACCTTTGCATGGTGGTGGTCTTACTAGAGAGTTGAGATTTCTTTATTTGGCCATCACAGTCTTGCCTCACAGTGCACACAGTGCCTCTCAATTTTCCCAAAAGGTTTATACATTTTTTTCTAACAATATTCTGTGTATCTCATGTAAAATAAAGAGAAAATCACAGAGGAAACAAAATCATGTAAATCATACTAGAATATATCCCAAGCCTTCTTAAAGTGTTTCTTCAGGGAGTCAGTAAGGAACTGGACAAGGTAAAGAATAAATACCAGTAGAGAAAGAAAAAAATGGGAGAAACAGAAAGTCAAACAAGCTATTTTGGCACTGATAATTCATCTGTTTATGACCATCCCCACTCTTTTGTTCCAAAAAGAATGCAAGGCCACTTAAAAAAAAAAATACAACATAAAACAAAAAATAAGTGGACAAAAATAAATGGCCATTATATTATACACTGTTATGAACTATGAAGACTTCTGTTAAGAGTATTTTAACAGCAATAAACCTCTCCTAGGTCAGTTTGCCTAATGCAGACTTTAAAGGTAGCTTTCTATAAGTGTGATTATCAGAGAATGAACAACTTCTAATTTAAAGAAGGTTAAAAACAACCAAAAAAAGACAAAACAATTTTTTCAAGGATCTATCTGACTAAGTTGCAAGACCCCAGAGTTCCCTGAGGAGAGCCCAAAACACAAGCTTAAACAGGTAACTCCATCCCATGGACAGAGCCGTGGGCCCACACCTCAGTACAGCACAGACCCTGCCTCAGAGAACAGGAAATACAAGATCCAGGTAAACTCTTGAGGCCAACAGTTACCAAGAGTCCTCAAAATTCCAGCTGGCCAGGCTCGTTTTAATCACAGAAAGTTTCATCAATCATATCACCTCATAAAAACACAGTGGGACTCATTCTCTCAAAACTAACTAACAGCAGTAACAGCAGAAAAGGCCCTGACAAACCGGCCTGGAGGAGGACATCCAAGATGCGAGGTAGAACCCCTGAGTGAACCCCTGAGCACGGCTTACTGCTCGTGGCACCTGGTGTCCCTGAAGGGCTTCTGTAAACACTAAGCTAGGTCAACTTTGAGAAAACCTAAGGAACTCTATAATGCAGCCATTGGCCTAGTTGTCAATAGTCTTAAGGATCAGATTTTACAGCCCTTTGTATAACAGTACAGATTCAGCCTCCATTTAAGAATGCTCACAATATTTGGGTGTAATCTTCCACCTGACTACCTCTAAGCCATTACAAGGACACGTGTGGCCAGTCATGTCCGACTCTTTGTGACCCCATGGACTCTAGCCTACCAGACTCCTCTCTCTGTGGGATTTTCCAGGCAAGACTACCGGAATGGGCTGTCGTTTCCTCCTCCAGGGGATCTTCCCAACCCAGAGACTGAACTCGTTATCTTCTGCACTGGCAGCCAGATTTTTCACCGTGGAATCACCTGGGGAGCCCCTGAAGAAGGATACTATAAGGGCAAAGACCGTTGTCTATCTTATTCTCCACGGTTATTTCCAGCACCTCAAACTCTAACACGGAGATCCACTCATTTATTTGTTGAATGGATGAATGAACAAACTAATTTCCTAAGACCAAGCAACAGGTAAATGGCAGAACTGGGATCCCAACACAAGTCTGTCTGCCTCCAGAGTCCCACGTTTTTCTAGTCCAATCAGGATACTATGAGATCCCACAGACTAGGAAGCTTATAAACGACAGAAATTTATTCCCCACAGTCCTGTAGGCTGGAAATCCAAGATGAGTGCGCTGCATGGCAGCCTCCAAGCGAGGGTCTGCCTTCTGGTTGACAGATGGTGACTTCTCAGAGTGTCCTCACTTGGTGGAAGGGGCTAGGGAGCTTTCTGGGGCTCCATCTGTAAGGGTGCTAAAGTCACTCAAGAGGGTTCCATTCTGACGACCCAATCACCTCCCAAACCCCTGGATATGTATATTACTAGTACATGTATACTAATTGGGCATTAAAGTATTTCAAGATGTGAATTTTGTGAGGTTACTAAACATAGCCTTTAGTAACCACTATGCAAAAACCATAAACTTGTCTGAGTAGTAACTTTTCATTCCCTCCTCTTGTTTTTTTTTTTAACTTTTCATTTTGATGTAATTTCAAACCTGCAGAAAAGTTGCAAGAATAGTATAATGAACTTCCATATACAGTTTACCCAGATGCAGAAATTGCTTACATTGTGTCCCACTGCAAACCTTTTAAACTCCATGGATGAAGCAAATCAGCATATGTCCAAAGTCTGTTCCTGGGTCAACCAGGGCCGGCCTAGCTTTATGCAAACCGCTTTTCCTATCTCTTCCGGTCTCAGGGTCTATGCCCTAACCCTCAGGGCACCCTCAAATCCCTAGCTCAAGTCTTCATGTCAACACTGTCCTTTCTCCAAATCCCACACTCCCAGCACTGCTCCAAAGACCCTGTTCCCTTCCTGCTCCTCTGCCCTCCGCCTGCAGGCATGGTAACACAGAGGTGTATACAAAGTAAACCTGGAACGGAAGCAGTCTTGACAGGAACTGAGTTGATATCTTTGTTATAAAGAATGGTCAAACAAGGTTTTTCTCCAAGATGAGGACCTTTTAATTATCATCCGAGATTCATGTTCCTGGCAAGAGGACACCATTCAACAGGTAACACACTCCACTCATGCCCTTCCTTTCACAGAGCCTCTCTTTCCGGCCCAGGTTTCTAATCACCAGCACTGACAGAAGCTGGAGAACTGAGTGTCCTCACCACCCACTGGTGCCCCAGTGAGAAGCACTCCGGCCAGAAACCAACTGACCTTCAGGGCTTTGAAGATGACGCCCGGGTGCCGGGGAGAACGGGTGGTGTTGTTCTCCAGTTGCTGCTCCAGAGCACGCCGAAGCCCAGAAAAGTCAGTGGGAGGGTTGTAGGTCCTCGTCCCCTTGTAGTGAATGGAACTGAAGGCTTCCGGGAAGCGGCCCAGCTTCC
The DNA here is from genome assembly GCF_032405125.1 of Capricornis sumatraensis. Lineage (NCBI taxonomy): Eukaryota > Metazoa > Chordata > Mammalia > Artiodactyla > Bovidae > Capricornis > Capricornis sumatraensis. The sequence continues at coordinate 18,473,828 of NC_091070.1, read as the reverse complement.
GGAACCGGTCCTGGATGAGCTTCTCCGGCACCTCGGAGGGGTGATCTGGACAAGCGGAAACAGGTGTGTGAACAGGGGCCTTTCTTTAAATAAAAAGTCTCCTGCCTTTCATTATGAAAGGAATATGTGGTGCGACTCTGTAAATATAAAGTACATGAACAGGCAGAACTGCTCTCTGCTGTTGGAAGTCAGGACGGAAGGAACTGCCTAGAAGGAAGCACGAGCAGGGCTTTCTGTGAAGTGGGGGCTGGTGGATCATGGCTTGGTATTGAAGTCACAGGTACCCTCAGCTTGTGAAAGGGCTCAGGTATACACTTTTGATATAACGTGCACTTTTTGGTATGTGTGTTACACTTCAAGGAAGTACCTTAAAAAAAAAAAGAATCAGTCATTTATTTAACTTTTAATATTTATGTATTTAATGGCTTCAGCAGGTCTAAGCTGCGTCACGAGGGATCTCCACTGTGGCTCACGGGCTCTCGAGCTGCAGCACGAGGGCTTAGTTGCTCCACAGCATGTGGGGATTTCAGTAGTCCAACCAGAGATCGAACTGGAGTCCCCTGCATTACAAGATGGATTCTTAACTAGAAGTGTCTTTTTGTTTTTTAATGTGCTCATTGTAAAAAATCCAAACATGTCAAAGCATAAAAGGAAAGAAACGTAGGTCCTCTACTTCCTCCTACTCTTCAAAGGGAACTACAGTCCGGTGATTACCCTTTCAGATTTCTTTCCTACATAATTCCCAACACATACGTGCAACTTGCTTTCATCACTTAGTAACATGCGGTAAGCGTGTGTCCTTGTACACTTGATACACTGTGAGAAGACATCTCCTTCTTCTTTTTAACAGCTACACAGTCTTCCATCCTATGGATGGATTTCACCAGTCACCTTCTAATGAGCATTTAAAATAAATAGCTGCTCTGGAAGCGCTGGTCTTATGCTGGTGAAGTTGCAGACAACTGCCAACGTGTGAGGCTATCAGCCTTCCCGTAGTTTCTCCAACATTTATCCAGAAATTTAGGGAGCAGCAGTATAAACAGATTCAATAATCATTTTGGAGATAAAACTTGGAAGGACTTTTGGGTTTAATTTCCTTTAATATATTTTTTAAACCTAAATTATCTTATTCTTCAGAAACTAGATTCTGTGCTGACAAAGGATTATGTTGCTTTTAAAATGCATTTTTTAATTGAAGGATTGTGTTAATTTCTACCAAACATAAACATGAATCAGCCATAGGTTTACCTATGTCCCCTCCCACTTGAACATTTCCTCCCACCTCCCTCCCCATCCCACCCCTTTAGGTTGTGATCAAGCCCCGGTTTGAATTCCCTGAGTCATAGAGCATAATTTCCTTTAATATTTTAACAACAAAATCATTCCAATTAAACACTGGAAATATGGCTTTAGCTCAATTTAAAGGTACAGTCATCAAAGAGAAGTAGCCAAAGTTCTGGATCCAGAAACAACTCTGGATTCAGAATCCCAATTTTGCAGCCTACTAGCTGGAACCTCCTTGGTTACATAACCTAAGCTCTCTGAGTTCAGTTTCTTCGTTTGTAAAATATAGCTGCTGTTGATTGAGCTGAGTAACAAAGATACATTAAGTCTGGACTTATTTTTAAGAAAATGTTGGGACTTTCCTGGTGGGCCAGTGGTTAAACCTCTGCACTTTCACTGGAGAGGGCACAGATTCGATCCCTGGTCAGGGAACTAAGATTCCATATGCTGTGTGACACAGGCAAAAAAATTAAAATGTTTAAAAATTTAAGGAAAACAATGTTATTTTTGTTATTCAGCTTTTATTTAAGAACAAAACAAAACAGGCACCTGGCATAGTGCAAGGCATAAAGCAAAAGAAAAAAAAGGGGGGGGGGCACTGTTTCCGTGATAGCTTAGTGGTGAAGAATTCGTCTGCCAACGCAGGAGATACAGGTTCAATTCCTGTTCCGGGAGGATCCCACATGCTGCGGAGGGGCGGGGCCTATGCACCACGACCACTGAGCCTGCGCGCTGGAGCCCGCGAGCCCCTGCGCGCTGGAGCCCGCGAGCCCCTGCGCGCTGGAGCCCGCGAGCCCCTGCGCGCTGGAGCCCGCGAGCCCCTGCGCGCTGGAGCCCGCGAGCCCCTGCGCGCTGGAGCCCGCGAGCCCCTGCGCGCTGGAGCCCGCGAGCCCCTGCGCGCTGGAGCCCGCGAGCCCCTGCGCGCTGGAGCCCGCGAGCCCCTGCGCGCTGGAGCCCGCGAGCCGCAGCTGCTGAGGCCCTCATGCCCGAGCCTGTGCTCGGAAGGAAGAGAAGCCACTGCAATGAGAAGCCTGCGCACTGCAACTAGAGAGTGGCCCCGCCAGCTGCGGGTGTCTAGAGAGAAGACCATGCAGCGGCAAAGACGCATCACAGCCAAAAATAAATAAGATTTTTTTTTTTTTTAAGTAAAGCCTATGGAAACAAAAAGTTACTTTGAAAGGCTAGTTATTTCAAAACCCTGAACAGGAAATTAGACCTTCCCCTCACCGAAGCTAAGACCCAAAGTGGCATAAAAGTGCTAATCACAGGAGGTATCCTAGACCCAGATCCTTCGGATTCTAACTCCTTAATACGGTCCCAGTGTGTCCACTCCCTGCCTGCTGCCCTGCCCTGGCTCAGGCCCCATCACTCCTCATCTAGTACTGTGGTAAGCTCCTGGCCACCTCCCTGCCTCTTCACGTGCCTCTCTAGTTCATCCTGCAACAGGCTGTGGGGGATCTTTTTGAAAATACAGATCTGATCACATTAACTCCCTCCTTAAAATCCTTCAAGGGATCTTGTCATACTTGAGACCTAAATCAAGGCCATCCATGCATGATCTGATCCCTGAGTGTGTCCACTATTCCCTCCCACACAATCTAAGCCTCAGACACGCTGAGCCTCTTCATTTAGCAAGTATCTGATGACAGCCCCCTGTACAAGCACTCACTCAGGCTCTTCAAAAGCAACAGTGAATAAGACAGGCAAGGTTCCTGCCTTCCTGGAGTTTCCATTCCAAGGGGAAAAGATCAAAAACCAGTAAGCAAACAAACAGGATGATTTTGGAGAGCGGCAGCTGCCCTGATGAACATGAACAGGGTGATCTAACAAGACGGGACCACCAGGGTGCAGGAAGGACCATCTTAAAGGAGACACTTGGCAAAGGCTCCGAAGGCCTGAGAGTTGAGCTGAATTTGAAAGAGGATGGCTGGCTGGAGGAAGGTGTGGGGGGTAGACAGAGTAGCATGTTCAAAGATGGGAACTGAGAAAAGTCTGGTATAGCTACTGGAGGGAGTGAAAGGGGTAAGCAGAGTTCAGAGACAGAGGCAGGAGTGAGGACACTATAATTAGGAGTTTAGATTGTATCCTGATGTAATGGAAAGCCATTGACAGGTTGGAAGCAGGAGTATGACGTGACCTAAAGAATAAGCTTTTAAAAAACATCAGTCCCCATCCTTTGAGGAGGATACATTGAAATGGGAAGGAACAGAATCCAGGAACTCGGTGTACAAATACCTACAGTTCCCTGGATACAACAAGCTCCTTCAAACCACTGCAGGGTCATCTTCCTAGACCATCCTTCCTCCTCTCCTCTATGTAGCCAGTCTCTAAAGTTCAATGTCACCTCCTCTTTCCTAGATACCACAAGGACATGTACAGTGTCCCTCTTCTGCACACTCATGGCTCCAGGAGCGACACCCACCACAGAACGGAACACGTGTGGCCTCTCCAACCAGACTATCAGCTATTCGAGGGTGGGAATTGGTTTTTTTTTTTTCACTTTGGGGTCCTGGCAGTCAGCACGTGACCTTCTGCACTTAATACACTGTTAACTGAATGAACGTTCATAATGAAACTGCTTTAGGAGCCATCCCTGTTGCCCCCACCTGCATCCAATCACCGTCGCACCTGCTCTCTCACCCTCCCACTCGGGCGATGCTCTTGCTTCCTATTTCTCTAAGAAAACAGAAACAATAAGACAACTTCCACCACGTCTACCTACTTACCCGTAATCGTGTCCATATAATCTCCCTTCTCTCCTGTCGTTATAGATGAGCCGTCCACGCTCCTAAGGTCAGCCCTCCACCCGTGCATCACTCCTGCTCTAGTGAATCATTCTCACCAATACACAAGTATCTGCAATACCTCACGTCTTAAATTTCAAAAAAGGGAAAACTCCTTGAAATCCCACATTAGCCTCCTGCTGTCACTTATCTGCTTCCCTTTATAGAACTCTGTGAAAGAGATCAATATACTACCTTAAGTTTTTTCCTTCTCTTTTCTTGATCCCAGTCTGATCAGGCCCACCATCCCTGGCAAACAGTCTTACCCAGATCACCAAGGACCTCTATATCGCCAAAGCCAATCAGCAATTCTCAGTCCTCATCCTGCCCATGAGCAGATTCTGACATGGTTGATCGCGCCATCCTTCTTGAAACATTTCCTTATGTCTTGCCCAGGCAGAAATTTTTCTGGGCAACCTACCAACGCCAAGTCACTACTGCAGCCCAGGGAACCCAGAAAGGTCAATGTGTGACAACCAAACCCCATATACTTACCAGAGCCCAGCAGCTGGGTGTGCACAGTCTCATGGAAAATGATAACAGCAGGGCCCAAGGTGGACAAGGGGACGTCCAGGCCACAGCGGGCAGTGGTAGCCTTGAGCTCCTTAGTGAAATGTTTCAGATAAGCTTCTGAGGCATCCCCAAGGAACTTGAAGAGGTCATTGTGCAGTCGGTCTGCATGAGTTCGATAGATGACAAGGTCTGAGATGGCCAGGACCTTAAGCAGCAGCCGTGTTCTCTGGCTTAGATTCACTGTAGCTCCCAAGAGCCCTTCCGTGTCTATCACTGCTACTTTGTGGACTGGGTCATATGCTGCCCACACTCCCACAGTGCAGGACTCCTGGGCAGGGGAGGTTTTGAAGACTTCTCGGCCATAGAAGAAAGTGTGGTTGAGGGTATGAGACTTCCCATCCCCAGTATTTCCAAAAATGGAAACCACTTTCAGATGCTGATCAGGTTTGCAGTCCAATTTCCTAATGAAGTCCTCTTCATTTGTTACCTTCCCAAAAAAGGGGGGAGGGAGGGGAAAGACAATGAAATACGAAAACCACAAAATAGCTAGAAACACCTGCCAAGAATTAAGTGCTTGCCAGGGCTCCTCAACTGACTTGTCAATGTGACAAGGAAAAGAAGTCCCAGGATAATAGCCTCTCACCCAACACTTACCCCTGCTGCTGCTGCTAAGCCACTTCAGTCATGTCTGACTCTGTGCGACCCCATAGATGGCAGCCCACCAGGCTCCCCTGCCCCTGGGATTCTCCAGGCAAGAACACTGGAGTGGGTTGCCATTTCCTTCTCCAATGCATTTAAGTGAAAAGTGAAAGTGAAGTCGCTCAGTCATGTCCAACTCTTAGCGACCCCATGGACAGCAGCCCACCAGGCTCCTCTGTCCATGGGATTTTCCAGGCAAGAGTACTGGGGTGGGGTGCCATTGCCTTCTCCAACACTTACCCCTAGCAAACAGCTAACAGGAACTTTGAAAGCCTCAGTCAGTATATAAGAACTTAATGGTCATAAAAATGTTAAAACTATAAAGTCTTAAAAGAAGGCACAGGAGGAAATTTTGCAACCATGGATTAGGCAATGTCTTCTCATATATGACACTAAAAGCAATACAACAAGAGAAAAAAATGGATAAAATGGACTTCATCAAAATTAAAAACTTTTATTCTGCAAAGGATACCATTAGATGAAAAGACAATCCAAAGAACAGGGGAAAATATTTGCAAACCACATATCTGATAAGGGACTAATGGTCCAGAATATGTAAATAATTATTACAACTCAGTAAGAAAAAATAACCTAATTAAATATTAAGCAAAAAATATGAACAGACATTTCTCCAAAAAAGCCATAAATTATCAATAAGCACATGAAAAGATGCTCAACACCACAGTCATCAGGGAAATGCAAACCAACCACAATAAGACATCCCTTCACACCCACTAGGATGGCTGTGATCGAAAAGATAATGGCAAGTTCTGGTGAGAATACTGCGAAATTTCAATGCTCAAACACTGCTGATGAGAATGTATAATGCACAGCCACTCTAGAAAACAGCATGGCAGTTTCTCAGAAAGTGAAACATAGAGTTACCACATGTCTCAGGAGCTCTACTCCTAGGTATAAACCAAAAGAAGTAAAAACATACATCCATACAGAACTTGAACATGAATCTTCACAGCAGCATTACTGATAACCGTGAAAGATGGAAACAACCCATGTGTCCATCAACTGATAAGTGAATACACAAAATGTGGTATATTTATACAATGACTGAATATTATTCAACTATAAAAAGTACTGATATATGCTACAAGATGGATGAACCTTGAAAACATTATATTAAGTGAAAGAAGCCAGACACAAAATGTTACATAATTCCTTTTATATGAAATGTCCACAATAGGTCAGCTGATAGAGACGGAATGTGTATCAGTGGCTGCCAGGGGTGAAGGGAAGCAGGAAACAGGGAGTGACTGCTGGTGGGTACAGGGTTCCTGTTTGGGTTGATGAAAATGCTAAGGACTTAGACAGTACTAAGGGCTGTACAACTTTATGAATATACTGAAAGCACTGAGTTGTATATTTTAAAAGGATGATAAATACATGGTATGTGACTTACATCTAAGTAAGACTATTTTTAAAAAAAGAACAACTTACGAGTCAAACTCCATCTATCCGTAATTCCTCTGTTTACAGTTTAAAAACACTGCAGTCCTTATAAGAAGCCAGGCCATGAGACTTTCCCGGTGGTCCAGTGGGTAAGAATCTGCCTTCCAGTGCAGCTGATGCAGGTTCCTAGACAAGGAACTAAGATGCCACAGGGCAACTGAGCCCAAGCGCCACAACTACTAAGCCTGTGAGCTCCAGAGCCCACGCTCCACAGTAAGAGACGCTCACGCCACAAACAGAGAAAACTTGCGTGCCACGACAAAATTTTTAAAAAAGTCAGGCCAGGAAGGAAGGGAGCTGGTGTCAATGAGAGAGATCCCAGACTGGAGTTCCAGGAAGACGCTCAGGGGCTGTAACTCTCAGACTACAAATCCCCAGGGTCAAAGCTCCTAATTCAAACACCTGGTGTTCTACTCCAGCTAAAGGAGTGATGAACCTTTACAACTCTTATCCTCCAGCCAGGAGACAAACAAACAACAACAAAAAAAAACACACTCCTGACTCTCAAGAGTCTGATGGTTTGATAAGGAGAAGTTACAGGGAGCCAGACCACTGGGTGTGATAATATGATGTCTTCATTTCCCATAATCTCATCAAGATAGTAAAGCACTCACTATTCCATTAATAACATCACTACGATTATTACAGGAATAGCCTTAATGACAATATTTTATTTACTGAATGCCCACTGCACTGACAGTGCCCTTCCCTAGATGCATGAGGGCAGAATCGAGCCTGCCCTTATACCCCTAGTACTCGGGATACGGCCCGGCCCAGGAGAGGAGTTCAATATCGAGTTACCGAATGAATGAAGCAGTGCACCTTGCTAGGAACTTTGATCACTTTTCTCCACCCTGGATCATCCACAGGGCTGAACACAGCAGCAGCATTTGATAACTGGGCTCACTGATCTCCCAGGCAACTGAGAGGAACAAGAAGTTACACAGAACAGCCCACTTTGGACCCATGTCACTCCGCCAGTATCGTTCCAAGCTGCTAAGCTGGCCTCACGAAAACAAAACAAAAGCTCCATAAACTTCTACCAGCAAGGAGTCAGATAAGGTCAGAGTGGCCAGCTGCAAGAGTCATCAAACAGTCTGGAGGAAGAAGACGAGGCCCAGGGGTTTTCCCCACTGGAAATGAACTCAATCATGAATCCATTATCCAAAAAAAAAAATCACAATGGGTATCCAGGACACTCAAGAGTGGGCACCTGAAAAGGGGCCTGTAGGAGCTGTTAAATGTCTCAAGATTTATACCGATGAAGTACCCACCAAATGATGTGCATAACATATATAAGTAATCACTAGAGTCAGCATTTGGGGATATGATTTCAGCACCAGGTGTGCCGGGGTATGTTAAATACACAAGTTCACGTGTGCATGTGCAGATGAGTCTGGCGCAAAGAATTCTAGGAGGCTCTCAAAGCTCAGGCTGGTTTTTCTACCAAGGAGCCCTGGATAATCATTCAATATGCACTGACTGCATTTTTCCACATGTAAAATGAGGATATAACCATCTTTGCCTCCCCTGACTGGGTACTGGTTGCTAATCAAATCAACAGATAAACGAGAAAATGCCTGGCAAACTGAAACCATGCTTCGTTTTTCCTTCTGCCTTTCACATGATTTTGCTCCCTGTTATACTACTCAATTCATCCTTAACCTGTGGGCAGCTTCCCCGGAGCCAGGAAGGAGACAACAGCCTAGGGAGTAAGTAGCAAGACCGGTTTTTCAGTCAGAAGAGAGTGAACTCAAAGTGTTAGTCTGCGTCCCACTCTTTGCGACCCCATGGACTGTAGCTCGCCAGGCTTCTCTGTCCATGGGATTCTCCAGACAAGAATATTGAAGTGAGTTGTCATTCCCTTCTCCAGGGGATCCTCCTGACCTAGGGATCGAACTCAGGTCTCCCCCACTGCAGGCAGATTCTTTACCGTCTGAGCCACCTGGGAAGCCCTCAGTCTGGAGAAGAGAAGGTCAAGAAAAGATAAGAAGACTCCCCTGACGAAGGAAGGCTGGGGCCAGGGGGCACAAGGCTGCTGCTCTGCTGGTTCTGCCTGCTCCCACTCTGCTCCATTCCTGGGCTGAAATAAGCCAGCTGACTCTGAGCCCTGCCAACTGGTCACCCCACCCAACCTGACATGCTGGGAATGGTCCTCGGCCCTGACCCAACAGCAAAAACAGGAGCAACACCCCAAAGGTGCTCCTCCCCAGCCTCTGCCTTCCGTCCTCCTCCTGCTCACATGGACCTCAGGCAGGTCAGAAACACCCAAATTCAACTCCCAGTGTAGCCCTGGAAAAGCTACTTAACTCCTGAAACCTCAGGGAAGTGAGATGGTAAGAGATTCTACAACCCATAGGGCTACTGAGAGGACTAAAGGCGATAAGGCACGCAAAGGGCACAGTGCAACGCCTGGCACACAGCAAGCGCTTGATGAATACCAGCCATTATTTAGTAAAGACAAGGCCGCTGGGAAAACATCCAGGGGCACAGCAGCAGCTCCCGGGCTTGCGCCTGCTTGTGGCTCAGAGGTTGTTCATCCAGGGACTGAGGCAGTGATGGGGTGAAATCTAAACTAATTCTATCTGAAAATGAAAAGAACTCACAGCTTGCTCCTGGTAACTCCTTTCCACTCCCCCTAAACAAAACAACATAGTATTGTTGATACTGACTTTATAGCTTGGTCTTCCCTTGTGGCTCAGCTGGTAAAGAATCTACCTGCAATGCAGGAGACCTGGGTTCGATCCCTGGGTTGGGAAGATCCCCTGGAGAAGGGAAAGGCTGCCTACTCCAGTATTCTGGCTTGGAGAATGCCATGGACTCTATAGTCCATGGGGTCGCAAAGAGTCGGACATGACTGAGCGACTTTGACGATCACCATACCCATCTTGAAGAAACCAAACAACACACCCCTCTCTCTATCACTGTCTCACCCACAAAGCTTTTCGTTTTGGGTAAAGTTCCAAGGAGAGTTTCTAGAATGAAATGCTATAGTACTCAATGATCTACATTGTTCCAGCTCAGAGTTCAGAGCAGTCTGCTGCTGCTGCTGCTAAGTCACTTCAGCCGTGTCCAACTCTGTGTGACCCCATAGATGGCAGCCCACCAGGCTCCCCCGTCCCTGGGATTCTCCAGGCAGTTTGCAACAGAGAAAAAGGCAACCTCTGACCCAAGCAGGAAAGGGGAATGATGACAGTCTCCGAGAGATTCCTTCTCGGCCCTCAGAGAATTATTCCAGGAAGAATGACCGTGTGGGCCTTGCTCTGAGGCGGCTGAGGGAGGAAAAAGCAAGAGATGGGACAGAAATCGAAGTAAAAAGCCTTTGAAGGAGGAAAGTTCAACAGAGCAGCGGCAGTAAAGTTAAAGACACCGGAATATACTCCAAAGGAAAGAAACTCAGGACTGAGGTCCTCTCAGTTCTGGTCGCTCTGAGTGCAGAGGATCTGATCTGCACCAATTACAAACACACAGTCCTCTAAGCTGTTATAGCTGAGGACAAAAATCAGGTCCTTTCCCAAAGTAATGAAAGGGCTAAGGGAAGCATGACCGCTCCGCCCCCCACAGCGCTCATGGTAAATCCCATCCTTGGACAACAAAGATGATTTTATACCTCTCCTCTGAGATTCTAAAATTACTCAAAATTGATAAATTATCCTCAAAGTTAAGTTCCCACTAATTACATTTATGTGAGGGTCTGTGCTGGAGAAGACTCTTGAGAGTCCCCTGGACTGCAAGGAGATCAAACCAGTCAATCCTAAAGGAAATCAACCCTGAGTATTCACTGGAAGGACTAATGCTGAAGCTCCAAAACTTTGGCCACCTGATGCAAAGGGTCAACTCACTGGAAAAGACCCTGATGCTGGGAAAGACTGAAAGCAAAAGAAGAGGCCAGCAGCCAATAAGATAGTTAGATAGCATCAACAACTCAAGACGGGAATTTGAGCAAACTCTGGAAGACAGTAAAGGACAGGGAAGCTAGGAATGCTGCAGTCCATGAGGTCACAGAGTCAGACACAACTTAGAAACTGAACAACGCTAGTTTATTCTGCTTCCATTCCATTTTTGCCTGAGCTCCAATGAAGAGAAACCAAATCAGATTCTCAATCTTGGCAGAACTGGAACCACTATCTCAGAAGGAAATGAGAACTTGATTATTTCATTTAATCTGTACACAAAAAATATGCTGCTTGCCATTTCAGTAAACAAAGAATGCTGCCTGCCATTCTAGTAAACAACTAATGTTGCCTCCATCCAGCCACCAGTCACTGCAGCCACCCCACCCCTCCTGCCATGGTTTACCCTGAGGGGATTCAGGATGGAGAAAAACAGAATACTGACTCTAGATAGTAAAGCTGTATATCAAAGGAATAATTTCAGTGAGCCCAGATTCTTGCATCTTCTCAAAGAAAAGCACTGAAATCATTAACTTGAGATTTGTGTTCTTTGTGATTAGCAGTGATCTTTTGATGTTGGACTAGAAGCCCCAGCAAAAACTCCCTTGTATCCTGGTTTCTCCTTCAACGCCTTGAAACAGTTCCTCCGAGCTATCTGAGAGGCTGCTGCTGCTGCTGCTGCTAAGTCACTTCAGTCGTGTCCGACTCTGTGCGACCCCAGAGATGGCAGCCCACCAGGCTCCTCTGTCCCTGAGATTTGCGGGGCAAGAGTACTGGAGTGGGCTATCTGAGAGGCTACCCTAGGCTATACTCCTCAGTAAAGTCACCAAGTAAGACCTAATTCTCAACTTTTAGGCTGTGTTTTTTCTCTACTGACCAATCAATATGTATCAAGCTTCATCTAGTATCTGGCACTAATCTAACGGTGTTAAGACCAACATAAGTATAAATTTAGGTATCATTTTCCATCTTCTGTAGGAAGGAAAGGAGAAGTGAAAAGTGAGGACGCTCTTCTCTGAAAAATCCAGAGCCATTTTCATCATGTTGAAAAAAACTCCAGGCAAAGATTTAAGTCCATGGCCTAATTTTCAGATAAAATTTTACTTAAACAATGTCAAACAGATCAGGAGCCAGTCCACTGTTAAAGTCCCAAATCAAAGGAGGTTCCCTTCCAAAAGCAAATCCCTACTGCCAGAAAGTTCTAGTAAACCTGCTCCCCTCAACCCAGCTAGTTCAGAAAATTACCTTTCATCCTATCCTCAAAGGACTGTACATTTTTGTGTTCACCCATGCATGTGCCAATCAAGTTTCATGTAAAAAACAATTGTTTCTCAATCAAATGTTTCCTTAAGACCACTGAAGTCACAGGATTGGCTTCACAAACGCATTGAGCGCATCTGGTAAGCCCAAAGATCGTTTTCTTCCACTCCAGTGTCCTCAAAAGAGTTCCATTACTTGAGAGGTCAGGAATTCTCCTCCCATGTCTTCTAACTACCAGTGCCTCTGACATATGACCTCACAGTGCTGCCTGCAGCTCCTCTAGCAGGAAAGAGAAATGTTTCTATGTAGACATGATCCACAAAACAAATTCTTTTAGACGGGCCGTTTTTAGCTCCATGGTCGATTTCTTTGACTTCACCCAACTCACCCAGTTCAGCTGTCCATTTACATCTGAGTGAAAAGCTTTCCAAAGCAATGCTAGATTCTGGGGATTGGAAATACCGCATCATCCTCAAGACCCACATCATCCTCAAGGAACTCTTCCAAGGAGCTTCCAAATGGAAGATGCCCCCTTTTCAGTGGTGTGGCATGGCATACTCGTATCTGGCCAGCTATAGAAACAGACGGAAGCTCTGGTAAAGGCTCTGGGATTAGTAGTAACAACCCTAGGCTAGACAAAAGACGGCAGAGCTGGGCACAGGGAACTATACTCAATATCCTGTGATAAACCACAAAGGGAATGTTTTACTTTTTTAAAAAGGGAGAGCTCGATTCAGATCTACCTCCACCTGGATCGCACCATGGACAATTTTCTCTACCCTTCTCTTAATCACAGCCTCCAGTCCCCACCCACCACCTCTGTTAACATTTTCCCATTATTCCTGGTTCCAGCTTCCCACTAGAGCATACTCCAGGCTGGCAAGGGTCTAAGCTGTGCTGTTTACCACTGTAGCCCTAACACAGGGCCTGACACACAACAGGAAATCTGTACTTATTTGTTAATGTCTAGATGCTATATTCTCTCTAGGGAAGGCCATAGCATAGTATTACCCCTTAGGGTCCAATCTGGGGACTTCCCTGGCAGTCCGGTGGTTAAAACTGCAAGGGGCATGGGTTTGATCCCTGGTTGAAGAACTAAGATTCCACATGCTGTGCAGTGTGGCCAAGAAAATATCTTTTTTTAAAGTGGAGGGGGGACTTCCCTGGTGGTTCAGTGGCTACGACTCTGCACTCCCAATGCACAGGGCCTGGGTTTGCTCCCTGGTTGGGGAACTAAGATCCTACCTATCTCAACATGAGTTCTCATGTTGCAACTAAGACCCAGCACAGCCAAATAAATAAATAAATATATATATATTTTAAAAAAAGCGGAGGGGGTACAATCTGCCTCTACCACTCACTGACTTCAGAAAAACCTTAAAGAAATTATTTAATTTCTCTGGGCTCCATTATCTCATCTGTAAAATGAGGGTAACAATGTAGTTTACTTTACAGGATTGCTGCGAGGATTAAGCTGGAGAGAATGCACACCAAGCACTCAGCGCAGCGGAGGCGTGCCGTAAATGCTGTTCAGTGCCGACGATGTTGCAGTGCCCTGGTCTGCCTCTAGGCCACACTCGAAGAGTAAATGCAACGTTCAGAAGAACTGAAGGGACTAGTGGTTTTCATTGTAAAATTAAGATAAAGTGGATACTTTCTTGTAGTTCTGTATCTTCAGTATTTTAACGTCACCAGTCTATGTTAGTTTTATAACTGGAAAATAACAAATGTTGCATAAAAAAGACAAAAAAATCACTGCCCTATGGGATGGACTGCCTAACAGGTACAGCGTTTTCTTCTGGGATGACAAAAATGTTTTAGAACTAGACAGAGGTGGTGGCTGCATCATTGGTATATTGAATGTACCAAATACCAATGAATCGTTTACTTAAAATCATTAAATTTGTTACATGAATTACACCCCTATTTAAAACAAAAAATCACTGCCCTCAGGAAGCTTACATGCTAATGGGGAGAAGAAAGACCATAAGCAAAAAATATATATGGCAAACAAAATGTCCAGGGACAAATGAAGAAACTGCAGTACATCTATACAATGGAACTTCTCTGCAATACAAAGAAACGAACTGAGACACGCAACAACACGGATGACCTTCAAAAACATTATGGTGAGTGCAAGAAGCCAGATACAAAACAGTACCGAATTATTCTATTTTGACACGAAACTCTAGGAAAGTCAAATCTGTAGCTGTAGAAGGCAGATGAGTGATTGCTGGGGACTTGACTTCAGAAGGAAACCTTCTGAGAGGATGGAAACGCTCTATACCTTGAGCGTTATGGGAGCCCCAGGGGTGCAACTGGTTAGCATGCGGTACTTACATCTCAAGTGTTGCGGAGGTGGTTACACAGGTATACACATATTTGTTGAAACTCACAAATCTGTACACTTAAAATGTGTACATTACAGAGATGTCCCTGGAGATCTAGTGGTTAAGACTTCGAGATTCCAATGCAGGGGCTTCAGGTTGGATCCCTGGTCTGGGAACCAAGATCCCACAGGCCATGGGACAAAGCCAAGAAACAAAAAACTGGTTTTTGATGTACATATTATATTATGTGTAAATTATACCACAAGGGTTGGTTTTAAGTGCATGTTATGTCAAACAATGATAAGCAGAGTGAAGAAAAACCAGGAGAGAGGAGTAGGACCATAGGAACAGGCAGGAGTTGCTGTTTTAAATCTGGTGGTCAAGGAAGGCAGCACTATAAAGCCAAAATCTCTTTAGATCAATCCTTTAAAAAAAAATGCGGCAAACTCAATCTTCATGGTAGTGAAAGAAGAAATGTATGAAAATCCAAAACAGTACATAAGCAGTTCCCTGGCGGCCCAATGGTTAGGACTCTGCTCTTTCACTGCTGAGGGCCCAGGTTCAATCAGATCCCTTGTTAGGGAGCATCCCCCAAGCTGCATGATGGTGTGGCCAAAAAAAAAAAGAATATGGTACGTAAGTCTAAAGGGATTCCCTTGTAGCTCAGCTGGTAAAGAATCCACTTGCAATGCAGGAAACCCCAGCTGGATTCCTGGGTTGGGACGATCTGCTAGAGAAGGGATAGGCTACCCACTCCAGTATTCTTGGGCTTCACAGGTGGTTCAGTTGGTAAAGAATTCACCTGTGATGCGGGAGATCTGGGTTCGATCTCTGGGTTGGGAAGATCCCCTGGAGAAGGGAATGGCGGCTGCTGCTGCTAAGTCACTGCAGTTGTGTCCGACTCTGCGCGACCCCATAGACGTCAGCCCACCAGGCTCCCCTGCCCCGGGATTCTCCAGGCAAATGGCTACCCACTCCAGTATTCTGATCTGGAAAATTCCATAGAGTATACAGTCCATGGGGTCACAAAAAGTCAGACATCACTGAGTAACTTTCACTAAGTCTAAAATCATTTACATGTAGCGCGGGAAAGAAACGTCTTTCCCCGGCAGTGGTAGATTTAACTTCGTAATTCATGCAGTAGTGGGGAGAAGAAAGGAAGAAATGAGGGAGGGAGAGAGGGAAGGAAGAGTCTAGAGGGAGGGAGGGACGAGGAGGGAGAGAGAGAGAATTAGGGGAGGAAGGAAACAAAAGAAGGCGAGGAGGAGGAGGAGGGAAAAAGAAGAAAGGCAAAGCGGGCTGTCTTTCTGGCTGCCCGTGAGGTGATCCAGTTCCAGACAACAGAGCTGACTAAGGACACGGGGAGGAACAAGCGTGCGCCCAGTGACCTACCAACCACAGACTGACCGCCCAGCCACCGGGACCAGAAAGGGTGCGTATGGAGAGTCAGGATCCTCAAGCAGCCTCTCCACAGAGGCAAGGACAGAAGACAGCAGGGCCTTCCCAGGAAAGAAACCCCACCACCCCTGCCCAGTCACGCTTAACCTCCCAATTTTCACTTTAAACCATTTTTCAGAGATTACTCAAACGAGTAAGGCAGAAAATTGACGCTCAATAAATGCTTATGACTGCTGTTGAATGACACATGTGAACTGAATTAAACTCTTTGAAAGGAAAGGTTGTAAGAGATTATGGAAAACAGTTCAGCCATGTGTTAATTAGATGACATATTCACCAGGCAGGAGAATGGGCTGAGAGGTAGAGGAATTTCTAGAATACTCTATGACTGCTGAATTGCTTGGGATTTTATTCTCTTTTTAACTTGAACCTGGGGTATCTGTGACTACATGCCAGAACCAGGCTCCGTCTGTTCAACTACTCTCAGAGTCAAGTTCCTGGGAAAGACAGCAATAACCCAGTCACAAGCAGAAGGAAATTAGGAAGGAGAGAAAAAAAAAAAATTCCAGAAGCTACAAGAAAACTGAATTATCCTCCATGAATTCAAGCCAGAGGCCAAGTGCTTACGTATGGTGGGTATACTTCTCTGCCACCACCAAGGATTCCAGCTACCACCAAGTTAACCTCACAAACAGGTCAAAGGGAACCTCTTAGTTATTGGCCAAAAGCTGTTGGAAAGAGGGGCAAAATGAACAAAACATTCTCCAAGGAAACACCCACCCTTTCCTGCCTCCGAAAGTTCCTCTGTGTCCCTTCCCACAGGTCTTTCCAATCCTTCTTGCCTGAAAGCTTTCTATCTCTTTCCCTTCTTTGTGATCTCACCCACTAGGTTTCCGCTGGTTGCCCCTCACTGATCAAATGTGTTCAATACATTTTAGCAGTTCCAACCTCAGCTGGAAATGATCTCTTGGGAGCTGTTCCCAAAGCAGACAGGACTCCCCAGAAAACTCCAGCCAGCCATCAGAAGGCTTCCACGTGACACAATCTGCAGGACCAACTCAAGAGTAGTACAGCCAGGAGACGCGGCCACAGGGAAGACATACACCGTCATCTTAATAAGAAATCTGCCTGGTGTACTAACCCCAACTCAAAAAAGCCAAATGTTTACCAAATTCCAGAAAAAAAATCAATCACTTCAAGGAACTGACAGACCAGAAAAAAATTAGAATCATACAAACTGGAGGTAACTTAAAATAGTTAAAGAGGTTCCCTGAAAAGCTGACTCACAGTGGTTTTGATGGCTTGCATGGGTCAAATTTTATACAGGCCTGGACTAAACAAAATAGCCTTCCAGGTTAAATGCCAGGAGTCTGTTACAACTGAATAAGCCCAAGGCTGAGTGAGCTCACAAGATGCTGAGCAGAAATTAGGGGCATATGATAGGGGTTCTTTCATCTTCCTGTTTGTCTGAGTCATCCTCAACCCCGGTTTCCCAATAATATCATACAGTGCCCTCCCCCAACTACTATTACTAAACAAAAGGGGATTTTACTTGGCTTTCTATGACTAAAAGGTGGTGGAGGGCGATGGAGTCTCTGCGGTTGTACCAATTACTGCTTATTATTTTGACAGACAGCTCCTAAGCAGATCTATGGGAGGGGTTTTTCATTACATTTCTTAACATGGCACCTAATAACCAAAAGTAAATATATTTGTGTTTTGACCAGAATTTGCCAAAGGGCTAACCAGCCACAGCACCAAAATGAGTCCTTATACTATAATAGTTTGACCATTCGAAGAGTAAAATAAGGAAGTTCCACAAGTTAGAAGATTATGATCCCCAGGTTGACTACCTACCGACCGGTTAAGTCCTGAGGGGTTTCTGCCAGCTTCTCTGAAACAGAGGTCCTGGGAAGAGCAAGCCCCTGGAAGGTACCCTAGACCAGGCAGCTGAGGACAAGGCCAAGGGGGTCACCCGCAGATGAGTCTAAGACAAAAGCAGAATAGAAATGGGACAGACCAGCACAGCCTGTTTGGGGTCAAGGATTCCCATACAGTACAAAAACATCCTCAGCTATTTTCCATTCCTGAATCCCACTAGAATAATGTCTCTTTTAGCCAATTAAAAAAAAAAAAAAAAGGCCAACTCCCAGTGTTCTGAGCCACACTATTCTGGGACTGTAAACAAGTGAAGCAGCCAAACAACGTGATGGGTCTTCTTAAAGGAACGGTCTCAGTGAGATGAGGTCCACCACTGACTTCACTGAAGGACAGGAAGACTTACCCTGGCCTTCCCTTTCAGACAGGGCCTAAGGCTCTGGATTTCTAGTCTAGGAAGGCCTACCCCAGGAGACACTTTCTTAAGTGTCTCATGGACCACTCCTGGCTCACTGGGCTTCCTTATCACCCCACATGTTCAGCAGGAGGGGATTTAACTTCCAGAGCTTTTTGGCATGAAGAGGACACAGCCCTCCTACCACTGGGGATCAGTTAGCATGAGGATGAAACGGGCAAGAGATGGTTAGTGCGTTGCTCTGTTCTTATAGCAAGTTTGTAGAAAAAAGACAGTGGAGAATGGAGTGGTTGTAAAAAGAAAGAAAAACTTGGGGTTTAAGTATTTATATATACATATATTAGATGTGGATCTGTGTATATATAAATGTATCATTTTATTTTATATATATATAGTATATGAATTTTTTCACCATTTCTGTGACTAGAAATATTTCAGCAAGACAAGATGTCTGAATCCCTCACAAGACTCAACAAAGAGGAAAATACTACCCCCTACCTCCATTATGAACTCTAATTTTTAGAACTTTATTCTTTTAACCTTTGAGTTATTTGCTAAGGGCGTTGTCTCTAACTTCAGGAGACTATAGATCTCTTGTCAGTGTGGATCATTTACTTATTGCGAGTTTCTAAATAATGGACCCATGAGTCTCTGGTTTTCCAAGTACAGTTCCAGTAATGTCTAGAAAAATCAATGAATACAACACAGAAGGTCTAACCATTTCACTAGAGAGGTTACAAAATATGCCAAAAGATAATATTGATTTCGGCTAAATTACTTCTGAGGAACAGAAAGAACCAGAAGAGGGAAGAAAAAGTGGTGTATTGGTTAAATGTTTTCCACTCCACTGGAATCCAGGTCTCATATCAGAACAAATCTTCATCTCTTAGATCAGTTTCAATCTTAGCACCCTTGACATTTTGTACCAGGTTATTCTCTAGGTGGGGGTTACCCTATGCATTTTAAGATACTCAGCAGGACTCTGGTTTCTACCCACTAGCCAGGAGCACATAATCCTTGATCCCCCAGCAGTGACAATTAGAGGAGTCACCAAACATTACCAAATGCCCCCCCACCCCTGCCCCTGGGGGCAAGCAAAATCACCCTTGGTTGAGAACTACTATGCTAGATAATAACAAATGAGATTACTTTAACTTTTTCTTTATTATGTGAACTGAGTTCTTAAAAGTTTTATCAATATAAGTCTGGGGTTTTATCAATTTAAACCTGGGGTTTTAACCAGGTGTTATTTGCACAAACCAAATGCCTAGGAGTCACTACTGAGTTCTCTCACTCCTTCACTCAACCACCCAACATACCAGCATTCCTGTTTTACATCCAAACTTTGTGCCAAATTCATCAATGTTTTTCCATTTCACCATGACAAAGACTGCACCAAATCCCGGCTCCTTCTCCCCTCTGCATCTGCTACAGCCTCCTAAGTGGGTTCCCTGTTTTCTTCTTGCCCTCTCCTAGACACTACAATGTCTCCTAGTCTTCACACCAAAGTCAAGAGCATCTCTAAAACACTTCTATCAGTGCAAATGACCTTCTAGCATAAAGCAGTCTGGTGCTTCCCATGACATTTAAAATCCACACTTATTTCCATGGCCTACAAGGCCCCACAGGATCTGGCAACTGCTTACCTCTGCACCTCCATCCTCACCACTCTGTCAGCTCACTCCAGCGACACAGGCATTCTTTCTCTACTCAAACATGCCAGCCTACCTGCTTTCTGTTCTCATTTTCCTCTGTCTGGAGGTCTATTTCCCCAGGTGGTATTAACCATCATCTCTTTGCTTAAGAGTCACCTCTACAATAAAACCTTCCCTGACCATCTGGCAAAAGTGGCTTCTCAGTCACTCTTCCTTGATTATACATCTAAACCACCTTATTTATGTGTTTTACATGTGTGAACTTTGCTTTCTTCCCTTAATGGTAAGCTCTTATGACGGCATGGACCAAGCCTTATCTCTGGAGCCTAGAAAATGACTGGCACCAGCAGATATACTCCATAAATGTGATGAATGAATGAAATGTCTTTGGCTAGTAAACCAAATGTGTCCATTTAAGAGCCACCAATGAGTTCCTGCTTCTGAGACTAAAAGTCAGTCTCTCCCCAAATTTGCCATTCCAGTATATACTCAAATGGCAACAAGTTAATGATAAAATTGTCACCCCCAAAAGGAAGCTTTTTGTCCTTTCAGGTTTTCCAAAAGAAACTAAATAATACTCAGATCACAAACAACAAATCTTAGGTGATTCTAGGCCAGAGAATTTGAGGGAACTTCACATAACAGTAACAGCCTACAAGCTGCTAAAATAATCCCTATGCACTAAACTGAAACTGATCAAAGCCCACCAATGCCTAGAAACATGCAGAGAAAAACAAACTCGGGGCCTAAATCATGAAATCTTCACTGATATGAGGAAGGAGTTCTTCAATGCTAACACTCTTGCATGTACATAGAGCTGTGTTTCATTTGATCTTCACAGTAGCCATGAGGAATTGGTGAGCTGATGCTACTGACCAGAATGAAGTTTGATTAGAACGTTTAAATGACTTGGTGAGAGAGAACAGAAGTGTTATAGCACAAGGATCTTGGAGCGCAAATCCTCTGCCACTTATTTCTCTGCGTTTCAGGGTCCTCATCGAGAAAATACGCTGCTTGTAGATGATATGCTGTATTCCCCTAAAATGCATATGTTGAAATCCAACTCCCAACGTGATGGCATTAGGAAGTAAGGCCTTTGAGAGGTGATTCAGTCATGAGGGTAGAAATCTTATGAACAGGATTAGTGCGCTTATAAAAGACACTCCAGAGAGGTTCTTCCTGCAACATGAGGACATAGTGAGAAGACAGCTGTCATGAACCAAACACTCATCAGACACTGAATCGATCAGTGCCATGATTTTGAACTTCCTAGCCTCTAGAACCATGAGAAATAAACTTCTGTCGTTAATAAACCTCCCCATCTATGCTACTCTGTTATAGCTGCCCAACTGACTAAGACATACACTTACTTCATAGGCTGTGGTGGGGTGAAATTGCCCCCACCCCACCTCCAAAGATGCCATCCTAGTGCCTAGAACCTGTGAAAATGTCACTTCATGGGGCAAAAAGGCTTCGCAGATATGACTGAATTAAGGACCTTGAGGTGGGGAGAATATGCTGGATTATCCAAGTGAATCCAACATAACCACAAGGATCCTTGCAAGAGGGAGGGAGAAGGGCCACAGGCAGAGAAGCAAGTGACAGCAGAAGAAAAAAGATGGAGAAAGGGATTAGAAGATGTTAACACTACTAGCTTTGAAGCTGGATGGTGGGGCCACAAACCAAAGTACACAAGAGGCTTCTTGAAGCTAGAAAGATAAGGAAACAAATTCTTCTATAGTCTCCAGAAGGAACAAAGCCCCATCAATCCATTTTAGGACTTCTGATCTCTGACCTATAATAGAAAAACTTGTCTTATTTTAAGTCACTAAATCTGTGATAATTTGTTACAGCAACAGAAGGAAACTAATACAGAGCTATCTATCATCAGGATTCGATGAGTGCAAATGCTATGCATAGTGCCAAGTACCACAGTAAGAGCTCTTTAAATTTTAACTACGATGAGCCAAGACCAGAACCCAGGGGAGATTCAGAGAAGCACTGCAGGAACAAAGAAAATAAGGTTCAGAAATTTGGTAGTATCGATCGAAATTTAAAATGCACGTATCACTTGACAAAGATTCCATTTCTAAATAGATTTATAGAATATTCAATACATCCTTGGTTGTAATAACTCAAACATCCCGTAATAGGCTAAAATTATAGAAAAACCATTTAACCGAGTACTAGGCAGCCTTTAAATAATGAGGTAAACCCCAAAGTGCAGATCAGGAAAGTTCTACAAGTATCCTTTGGTGAAAAACAGCCAAGGACAGAGCAGCAAGTATATTAGATTCCCTTTTTGTTGAAAACTTTAAAGGATGTATACATATATTCATAAGCATACGTGACAAAAATTCCAGAAGGGCACATAGTTAACTGCCAACGGTGAATGTTCTAACAAAAGAGACCAAGAGCATGGAGTAGGAGGGGAACTCTTGTCATTGTATGTCCTTTCATATGGTTTTAGGCTTTTTACTAAGTATGCGTGTGATATTCATTTCTAAAAAACTGAGGCTGAGATGTGACATCACCAATCAAGTATTTATGGGCTGATATGTCCACCGTTGTAGGACCCAGGGCACAACACAGGGTCCTGCTCTCCAGGAGTTTACAATCTAGCAGAGTTAATCATCTAGATTTATATCAGACAATCACTTCTCTAATTGTTTCAGACGTGCACATTAGAAAAGGGAACCAGATAGTTTCTCCACGTACGTTCCCACTATGACTCTATGAGAGCAAATCTCCACCTAAAATTCTCATCTAATCCATTGGTCCCAACCAAAGCTGCCTGCAATTAATAAACTGTTTCCTGGGAAGTACTCAATGTTTATGAAGGAGAAATCTTTACAGAACAACCCAATTATTTTATATATATATATATATATATAAAACACATTACGAGAAAAACAGATGCACAAACAGTTGGATTTGTCTTCTTTGGTATACATTCTTCTATTTTCTTAATTCTCTACTAAGAAATATGTATCAATGCTACAAAAAAAAAAAAATTACAGCGTCCTCCCCTTAAGAAACACTCTTTTTGGTGTTGACACAATATCCATGAGGATTACTGGTCATCCCAAATCTTCCTCTCATTTTATGAAACTGACAACACTGCAAAGTATCCCACATTAAAGAGAACTGGTGGCAAAACCAACAAGAATCATCCAAATCCAAGTGTTCCATTTATAAATATTTAGTCCACACTGTCACCCAATTAGAGCATAATCCATAAAGGAGACATTATTGCTAACAAGGGAGGCAGAAGGGGATCTGGGTCACTCTTCCATAACTCTATTATTTCCTTTCAACCAAGAAAGAAAAGCCTGTGTTAGCCAAGTATTTAGCTGACAATACATGTACATAGAAATCATGATGCAATTCATATCCATAATCTTATCTAAGGAGGAAAAAGACAGATGAAAAATATTCAAGGGTAATTAGACAGTTTCCAAGTGGTAACTTACAAACATACTCCTCCAATCTGGAGGCCTAAGGAGTCGTCACAACTAAAAGTACCCAATGTACCACAAATACTCCCTGATACTGACAAATACAACAAACTGAGGCTGACTCCAAATCCCAGGCCCAGTGATAAGGGCCTTTCCATCTCCAGTCCTAAATTCTTTGAATCCTCTCAATTGCTACTACGATGTGGAAGCAAAATTGAGGCACGGAGTTTAAATAACTTATCTGTGGTGATACAGTCAGTAAGTGAAGTCAGGATGGAATTCAAGCAGTCTTCATTCGAAAGTATAGAAATGATGATACTAGCTTAGCTTCATTGGCAAGTATAAACATTCATCTACCCCCTTTCCCAAACGGCCCAACTGTCATACACTTTCATCTCCCCAACTTGCTCCTACCACTCACCACCCTCTCCCTAGCTCAGAACTGAATCAAATATTCTCCAGTCCTGAAATCACAGATGCCCTTACTGGCCTCTACTGATCAGAAGCTAATATATGAGAATAAGAGCCCACCTGGAGAGGGTACTACCCTTAGGAAATGCCCACTTTTCAAAGACCTGTCTCCCAGTGGAGCTAGCAGGGTTATGACTTACAGCCTTCCACTCCCCTGGGACCCACCAAAAAAGTCAGTGTTTCTTTCCCTGTACGCACAGTCTCTCCTCATTCACATGTATTCACAACTTACCGAAGTGCTCTCATTCAGAAAATGGTTCTAAATCAGTTCTTTCTGATAATAATCCTAATAATGACAGCTATCATGTACTGAGTATTCATTATCTAGCAGGCTTTACAAACACTGTGTCATTTCTTCCTCACAACAACCCAATGAGGTAGGCACTGTCCCCAGTTTACAGACAAGAACATTAAGGCTCAGAGAGGTAAAGTACTGATAATTCAGCCCAAGGTCACGCAGCTGTTAAGTGACTGAATCTGACTCCATGCAACTTAAGCTTTCGGAAGTCTTGCCTCTTAGCGATTAAAATGTGAGCTCCTCCTGGACGTTCCCTGAGAGTTACCTGCCAACAACACATCTCCTCCACTACCACATGAATCCTACTATCACTGAGCGCTTACCTGAATTTCTTCATTTTCATCTACTAGGAGGAAACTCACAACCTTCTCAGTCATCTTCTTCCTCTTGGTCTCCTCATCCATCCCTTCTTCTTCCAGTAACTCCTGGACCTTAGTGACATGGTACACAGTAATGGGGTGCCTCCTTTTGTTACCCCCAGAATGAGTCCTCTTCTGGCACTCCAGGCACAAGTTGATTTTACAGGTCTGGCACCTCACCACTGCCCTCTGCTTCACGCCTGGAGAGTGCCCATTGGGGCCCTTGCAGGGGTCACAGTAAGGGACATGGCCAGCTTTGAGTCTGATCCGCTCATGGTTTCTCAGGCGCTCCTGCCGATGGAGTTCCTCCTCACAACGGAGACACTGCAGGCTGCAACACTCATCACACTCGAAGACAGCTTCATCAGCCCCACTGCAGGTGTAACTTTCCTGGCACAGCAGCCCTGGATTCAGGCCCTTCTCTGCTGGGGAAGTCTGGGCACTCATATTCAGACTGGAAGGAAACCACCTACCATGTAACGGTACCTGGGTTTTCCCCAGGGGAAGTGAAGACAGAGGTGTTGAGTCTGAAGACTGCACACAACTTCCACAGGGTTCTGAATACCCTAAAAAAAAAGTGTTGTTGTTTTTTTTTAAAAAACAATCGATGTCCTATTAGAATTCTTCACACACTCACAAATGTTCCAATGTTTAATTTTCTGCCTCTAAGACTCTTGAATCAGCAGCAGTGTTGATTTGGTTTGATAGTTTCATCTTCCATAAAGTGCAGGCAAATATGTGGTCAAAAATCAACTTGAAAGAGTCTTTTATGGCTATCTGAGAGAGATCTGATGGAGTTACTGAGGTGGGCTCATGGGTGAGGCCTCAGCCGCAAGGTTTTGGTAATGAAAGAGTAGTCAGGAGCTTTTCAATATTATCCAACATCAAGTCAATATTTCTGGGGATACCTAGAATAGAGGCAGGAAAAGTATTTCACTCATCTAAAAAAAGTGCACCTTTACAAAAAGAATAAAAAGATTGTGATTAAATATGAGGCCAAAACTCCCAAGAGAAATTTCATTCTTGAAACTTAAATACTGACTCATTCTGATCCTAGAAATTTCTCCTCAAAATCATGATTAAGGGTGCTCCTTTTGAAAACAACTACCTCTAGGATCAAAGCACTTAACAGACTCTGTCGCTTTATTTCCCAGACTGAAATTCTCTGTTCCCTGAGTTATTAGATTCAGATTGAAAGTACTAAGCAAACAGTCCTTGAAAGGACAACGTTCTGCACCAGTCCCTGCACTCCACAATTGGGAGAGGTGAAGAAAGATGCCTGTAAAAAGCTACAGAAGCAATAATAATAAACTCTAGCTCCATCAAAGTCCTGGGCATGTCCAAAGACCCTTGTAACTGGGCTGTTTCAACTCTAGACAGATGCCTATTAAGGACTCTAAACCTGGAAAGAGTCACCATTCTATGGTGCTTAAAAACAATTATTGTACTTCCTCTCGCCCTTTTCTCTAATTGCAAAAAAGGAGCGACAGGAGACAGAATTCCTTCACTATGGCCCACTGCAAAGCCAGGCGTGCAGCGAGTTAAATAATTTTTCTCTTTGTCATTCAAAAGCCAACTTTAAAATAACTTAGAAAGAAACAAAAATAAGTGGAGCAAGAAAGGGGCTTTTGTCCCTTCTACAATCATATTTCTAACTCCCCTTCACCTGGACACACATTCTAATGCTCCAACGAAGTGTAAAGCCCTCCTTTCAGGTATTCAACTCCTCCCATACAGAAATCAATCTATCCATCTAATTTTTAGATAAACAGAGAAGGCGAAAGGAATGACTAGGAGACCTTATTTACACCCTAATCACAGACGTCCCCAAGCAGCTCCCGCAACGTTAACAAAAATCAAAATTGTCACAATTGATTAAAAATGTAAAACCAACCTTCAAAAGGATACCTCTCCTCCCACCAAGACCCAAGCAAACAGTCTGCCCACTCGGCCTCCCACCTCGACGCTTCTCCCCAGCTGGGGATTTCTCACTCTTCCTTCCTCCCAGGCAACACCACCTCAACCCGAGGGGCTGGAGCAGGATCTAAGAACAAAGAAGGTCCCCCCAAATCTCCCCCACGCTGGCAGAGGCCAGAGCCGAATCCATTGTTTATACCACCCCACCCCCACCCCAGCCGCACCCGCCCCCCCTTCCTCCCGGGGGCAGAGGGAGCTCCAGGGCTATCGCTCGCCCGGCGCAGGGCCGTGCCCTTCCCTCCCCGACCGCAGCGGCCCGGGAACCCCACCACTAAGCAGTTCTGTCGCGGCGAGGCGGCGTCCGGGAACCACGGGGCGCCGGTGGAGGCGGGGGCTGTTCTTCAGGGCACCGGTGGATCCATCCCCATCTCCATCTCAGCCCCCCCTCCTCCTTCGCTGCCTCCCGGGCTTCCTCCTCTCCCGTTGTCAGTTAGGATCAGCTGATCGGAGTGAACTTCTCCCTGCTCGGACTAACAGGAAGGCGTGAGCGCTGCAGCCCACTGAGGGAGGAGCGGGAGAGGTGGAGCCTGACAGCGGCGAGGGCGGAGAGGTGTGCGCACAGCCTCCTGGGAAGTGTAGTTCCTCGCAGGGCACCCTTCCCCTACTTCCCGGAAGTGAAGCCTCTGAATGACTACAACTCCCGATACAGAAGACGCTGCTCCTGCGAAGAGGCGCTAGAGACAGGCTCTCGAGCATTATGGGACTTGGAGTTTTTGCGCTGACTGAGGTTTCCTCAGGTTTCAGCACGTTGTTCTGGGTAGTGGCCAGAGAAGGAGTGGCTCTAAATTAGAGAACTGATGTAATATGTGGTATAGACCAGGCAAATAATTCGATTTCAAGTAACTTTTATTGCACACCATTCCTTCAGAAATGTGTTAAAAACAGTCTCCAGTTACCCAATTTCGTCTTGCACAAACCAAGACCAGAAAGAATTTATATGAGAATATAAGTAGTCTTGGAATGTGCTGCAAGCCAAGCATTAATTTTTTTTTCCTCCATTAATTTATTTCTCTGACCTTTCCTTACTTACCTTCAGAACTTCCAAGTTTTAAATCGACTTTTGGTTAGAGAGAGGTACATTTATCCAGGTAAATTTTCAGGCTACAATACAAGCTAATGGTTAACATTGTTACCTGTTTGTTTGTTTTGGAAATTGTCTTTTATTCAGTGCTTTAACTTTCTGTCTTTTCTATTGTTTCTTAGAACAACACCGGAAGAAAGCCTGGTGTAAAGAGCACTGGTCTGAGATGCTGAAGACTGTGATTGTTCTAGAAAGCTCTTGGGCAAATCATGCAACTATGAAATAAAAGGATTGTATCAATGTAAGATACTCTCATGTTCTCTGTCTGACTCTGTCTTGATAATTGTTAACCCAGGAGAGAAAGTGATGGTTAAGTGACTCGCCAAGGTCATAAAGCAAATAATTGACAAAGCTGGGACAAGAACCCATCTCCTGAATTAAAGTGAGATAATTTTTTACCTGATGATTCAAGGGACATAGTTAGACCAATAGTAAAGCCCAATCTACTTAATACAGCATAAGTTATTTGTGAGGGTTATATTGCTGGAAGTTATGTTTTCAAGACGGGACAGATAGCCAACAGTTGGACTAACAGCAAAACTTCATTGAGAAAGCCACATCACAAACCAAGATGCTAAGAACTAAGCTATCTGTAGCATGTTGTAATTTTCAGGTTTTAAAGGGAGAAGAGGAAAAGAGGGATTTTAGAAATGAACTTAAGATAAAAGATCTTGCACTAGGCTCTAAAGATTGGCTAGCATGTCACAAAATTTCCCTAGAAGGTTTTATTTCTAACCTACCACAATAATTTTTTATAATCTTAATAGTTTGCCTCATACTCCTAATCACAGAATGAGGATATTAATATATCTTGAGGACAAAATGGTATTTAAGTAAGTAAGTGAAGTCACTTCAGTCATGTCCAACTCTTTGCAACCCCATGGACTGTAGCCTTCCAGGCTCCTCTGCCCATGGGATTTTCCAGGCAAGAATACTGGAGTGGGTTGCCATTTCCTTCTCCAAAATGGTATTTAATCCTTTTTAAAACTTTAAATGGTATTTAATCCTCCAGTACTTTGGCCACCTGACGCGAAGAGCCAACTCATTGGAAAAGACCCTGATGCTGGGAAAGATTGAAGGCAGGAGGAGAAGGGGACAACAGAGGATGAGATGGTTGGATGGCATCACCAACTCGAGGGACATGAGTTTGAGCAAACTCTGGGAGATCGTGAGGGACAGGGAATCCTGGCATTCTGCAGTCCCTGGGGTTGCAAAGAGGAGGACACGCCTGAGAGACTGAACAACAACAACCGGGAGATAGTGGAGGAGCCAGAGGAGCCTAGTGTGCTGTAGTCCGTGGGGTCGCGTGGGGACTACAGATTTGACTTAGCAACTGAACAACAGCAAACCTAGTGGTTAGCTCAGGGAGGGAGCTGATATGATCAGGGCACATGGTAGGCATCTGGGTGTTTGTTGGTAGTGTTCTACTCTTGACCTTCGTAGTAGCTGTACCAATGCTCACTATATTTTGCTTTCCCGTTTGTATACAGTGCAATACAATACAAGACAGTTAGTCACTCTGTGCAACTGCATGGATTGAAGCCCACCAGGCTCCTCTGTCCATGTAATTCTCTAGGCAAGAATACTGGAGTGAGTAGCCATTCCCTTCCCTAGGGGATCTTTCCAACCCAGGGATCGAAACCGGGTCTCTTGCAGATTCTGAGCCACCAGGGAAGCCCATTTGTATATCTCACCATAAAAAATAAAATTTAAAAATTTTAATGAGAAAAAACTGAATAATGCAAAAGATGACAGGAAAGTAGAATCTACGAGGTAAGCAAACCAAGCTGATGGACTTCCTGATTTCCTTAGGTCACGTCACAGCATTTTAAAGGTCTTAACCCCAACAAGACATACAAAACAAGTAAAAGGTTTCCAGGTTTGTCATTTTAAAATATGATAATCTATTTCATCAGATTATGTTTGAGTCCACCAACCTATGAGCTATATTTTCCTTCCAGTAGTTAAGGCAGAAGTTGTGAATCAAACTGCCTTAATCAATAAAAGAAATGATTTGGCTCACATAATTACACAATCTGGTGATTATCATTTCTGCCAAATCTCAATCTTGGCGTCAAATACCATATTCAAGATCTTATTTCCTTCTCCATTTCTTATCTTTGAAAAATGCATTCAACTAATTTTTGACAAAGGTGCAAAAGCAATTCAGTTACAGGAAGGATTGTCTTTTCTTTATCTTTGAGGAAGAATGATGGTGGAGTAATTGCGCACAAAAAAATAGGCAAAAAGAAAAAAATTAACCTCAACTTGAACCTCATACCTTACACAAAAATTGATTAAAAACTGATCATAGATGTAAATGTAAAATGCAAAACTATAAAATTTTAAGAATAAAACATGAGAAAATCTTCAAGACCTAGGCTAAGTGAAGAATTTGTTGACATGACAGTAAAAGTACAATTCATAAAAGAGAAAATTGATACAATGAGATGTCAACAAATTAAAAACATTTTCTCTGTGAAAAAGGTACTAGAAAATACCTTGATCTCTAGCTGTGCCAGTCAGATTTTCTGCCCAGGGCATTTAGAATTAACATCCAAAAACAGTGAATAGAGTGGACATTTGCTACAGAGAGTGTGCTCAATATATAATCTCTTTTCTGTGTTTGGAGATACCTGTTGTGTGAGAGTTGATGGGACATTTGTTCAATCAGTGGGCTGACCATGGACCATGAGTACATAGTAACAACATTAAATAAATAAATAAAAACAGTTTGTAATTCAAAATGAAACTTCTGTTTCCGCGAGTATGCTTGACATGTTATTCTAAAAAGACTTATGCAGCAGAATGCTCAGATGTTAGGTAAACTACAAAAAATATATATTTAAATACATTACTACACTGACAGGAAAATAAGAGCAATCCTCAAGTGTCAAAAAGAGAAACTCAAAAAAGAAAGTTAAAAAAAACACACAAGCAGAGTGGTAATTCCTGGGGAAGCCTGGGAGGACTATCCTAGAGTCTGTTTTATATTTTTATTTATTTACTTTATTTGGCTGTGTCAGGTCTTAGTTGCAGCACTCGGGATCTTCAACCTTTGTTGCACATCTTTAGTCAAGATATGCAAACTCTTAGCTGTGGCATGTGGGATCTAGTTCCCTGATGAAGAGATTGAACCCGGGACCCTTGCATGGGGAGCACGGAGTCTTACCACCGGGCCACCAGAGAAGAGTCTTAATAACAATTACTAAGGAGAGAATTACTAGTAATAACAATTACTAAGGAGAGAAACAGAAGAGGAAACGGGGCACTAAAAGAGTCCTTGCAAAAGAAAAAGTGAAAGTCTTGTGTGACTCGTTGTGACTCCAGTATCCAGAATACTGGATCCAGAATACTGGAGTGGGTAGCTGTTCCCTTCTCCAGGGGATCTCCCCAACCCAGGGATCAAACCCAGGTCTTCTGCATTGCAGGTGGATTCTTTACCAGCTGAGCTACAAGGGAAGTCCCCCAAGAAAGCATGGAGTCCAAGGATGGACTAAAAAATTTACCTGCCAGCAGGGGGAGCAAGAAAAGAAACCAGTCTGTGTTACTATTGCTCAGTCATTAAGCTGTGACTTTGCGACCCCATGGACTGTAGCACACCAGGCTCCTCTGTCCACCACTATCTCCCAGAGTTTATAGGTGGACTATAATCTATAATAATGATCACAAGTGTCTTTTATGAGAATCTGTAAACATGGTTTTATCATCCTGAGGGTCTGAAGTTTGAACTGAAAGGAGAAATAGACAAATGCACTAAGAGCTGAAGGAAATCAGTTAAAATAAGAAAGACCTGAACAATATTATCAACCAACTTGATATTCCTAACAACAGCAGAACATACCTTCTCTTCACACAGGACATTCATCAAAATAGATCATGCTTGGCAATAAAACAAATCTCAGTAAATTTAGAAATACTAAAATTACATAAAGTGTTTTCTCTGATCACTATGGAATTAACTGGAAATCTGTATCTGAAATATATCTGGAAAATCCCCAAATATTTGGAAATTAAACGATACACTTCTAAAGTATTCTGAGTTGAATGAAAATGAAAACAATAAATAAAGACAATGCTTAGAGAGAAATTGTAGGATATAAAGCTTGTCTCAGAAAAAAATAAAGGTCTCAAAGCAGTTATTTAGGCTATTGTCTTATGGAGCTAGAAAACATGTGCGTGTTAAATCCAAAATAATTAGGAAAAAATAATTAAGATCAGAGCAGAAACTCATGATATAGAAAACAGTAGAGAAAATAATCCAAAAGATGGTTCTTTGACGAGACTTTTTTAAATTGGTAAATTTATATCTAGACTTACCAAAAAAAGATAAAAAAGACACAAACACAGTTACAAAAATGGAAACAAGAATCACTACAAATCTTAATATAGTAGAAGAATAATAAATAGTATTAATAACTTTTTGTTATTATAAATTCAACTACTTACAAGAAACGGCCAAATTCCTTAAAGCAAACTGCCAAACGTGACTCTAAATGTAACCAGAATAACCCTTTATCTATTAAGATGAATTTTAGTTTAAAACTTCCTCACAAAGACAATTCCAAGCCCAGACAGCTTTGCTGTTGAATTCTATTACTATTACCAAACACTTGAGGAAGAAGCAATACCAATTCTACACAAATTCTTCCAGAAAATAGAAGAGGGAACACTTCCACTCATTTTTGAAAACTTATAATCGGCATGTAACATTGTTTTAGTTTCAGGTGTACAAAATCATTATTCAATGTGTACGTACACTGTAAGAAAATCACCACAATAGTTAATATCTGTCACCATAAATAGTTACAAATTTTAATTTTCTTTCTTAGCCACATCGTGTGGCTTGTGGGATCTTAGCTCCCCAACCAACTAGAAATCAAACCTAGGCTCTGGGCAGTGAGAGCACCAAGTCCTAACCACTGGACTTCCAGGGAAGTCCCCCCAGTTTTTTTCTTATAATGATAGACATGAGTGGTGTTGGACAGGGAAGCCTGGCATGCTGCAGTCTATGGGGTCGCAGAGAGTCGGACACGACTGAGTGACTGAACTGAACTGAATGAGAAAGTTTAAGATCTACTTTAAACTTTCAAATATGCAATACGGCATTATTGACTACAGACACAATATTGTACATTACACCCCCATGATATATTTATTTTATAGCTGTAAGTCTGTTCTTTGGACTCCCATCACCCAATTTGCCCACCCTTCAACCTCCCTCCACTTCTGGCAGTCATCAATCTGTTGTTCCCTGTATTTTTGAGCTTGGTTTTGTTCTTTTTTGTTTGTTTTCACATAAAAGTGAGAGCATGCAACGTTTGTCTTTCTCTGATTTATTTCACCTAACATATAGTCTTCAAAGTCCATCCATGTGGTCACAAGTGTCAAAATGTCATTGATTGTATGGCTGAATAACATTCCATTACTTACATTTCTCACATATTTTTTTATCTATTTACCCGTCAATGAACAGTTAGGTTGTCTCCATATCTTGGCTATTGTAAACAATGCTGCAGTGAACCTGGGGGGCATATATTCTTTAGAATTAGTGGTTTCATTTTCTTCCTATAAATACTCAAAGTAGAATTGCTACATCCTATGGTAGTTTTGCTTTTGTTTTAGAAAACTGCATACTGCTTTCCATAGTGACTATGCGATTTACATTCCCACCAACAGTGCACAAGGACTCTCTTTGCTCCATATCCTCACAAATATTTTTTTACCTCTTGTGTTTTTGATAATAGCCACTCTAACAAGTGTGAGGTGATGGTGAGGTGGTTTTGATTTGCATTTTCTTGATGATAAGAGATGAGCATATTTTCATGTACCTGTTGGCTATCTGCAGGTCTTCTCTGGAAATACATCTACTCATATATTCTGCCCGTTTTTAAATTGGATCTTTTGTTATTGTTATTGCGCTATATGAGTTCCTTCTGTGTTTTGTGTATTAACCGCTTATCAGATACATGACTTGAAAATATTTTCTCCCATTCAGCAGGTTACCTTTTTATTTCATGGATGGTTTCTTTTGCTATGCAGAAATTGTTTAGCTTGATGTAGTCCAACTTGTTTATTTTTGCTTTTGCTGCTTTTGTTTTTGGTGTCAGATCCAAAACATCTTTGCCCCACAACATATATAAGGATTAACTCAAATCCAAGACGTAAATGTAAAAGATAAAACAATGACATTTTATTAAAAACAGAGGGGCTTTCCTGGTGGTCTAGTGGTTAAAAGAACCCACCTACCAATGTAGGGCGTATGGGTTCAATTCCTGGTCCTGGAAGATACCACAGGTCGTGAAGCAACTAAGCCCATGGGCTACAACTACTGAGCCTGTGCTCTAGAGCCCACGAGAAACAACTATTGAGCTCACGTGCTGAATCCCACATGCCTAGAGCTGGTGCTCCACAACAAGAGAAGCCACTGCAATGAGAAGCCTGGGCATCACAATGAAGAGGAGCCCCTGCTCTTGACAACTAGAGAAAGCTGGCATGCAGCAACAAAGGCCAGTGCAACCCCAATATATATATATATGTATATGTATAAAAGGAGTGCTCTGGTGATCCAATGGTTAAGATTTAGAGCTTTCACTCCCGTGGGCCCAGGTTCAATTGTTTGTTGGGGAACTAAGATCTCACAAGACCCACAGCATCACCAAAAAAAAAAAAAAAAAGTAAAAATACAGGTATATATCCACATGACCTTCTGCTAGTATCTGAATGTTTATGTCCCTGTAAAATTTATCTGCTGATATCGTAATCCCCAAAGGTGATGATATTAATAGAATATTAATAATATTATTATTTGGGAGGTGATTAGGGCCTTTGGGAGGTGATTAGGTCATGAGCGGGGAGCCCTCATGAATGGGATTAGTCCTGTTATAGAAGAGATCCCACATAGCTTTCTAGTCCTTTTCTGCCATGTGAGTCAACTAGGAAGAGTGCCCTCACCTGGCCCTGCTGGCACTCTGATTTTGACTTCTAGCCTCCAGAACTATGGCCATTAAATTTCTGCTGTTCATAATGCTCTCCAGTCTGTGGAATTTTGCTGTAGCAGCCTGAACACACTAAGACACCTTAGATTTGGCAACAGTTTCAGTTCACAACAGTTTTCAAGGATGACCAAAAAGCACGAACAAACAAAGGGTACATTGGACTTCATCAAAATTAAAAATTTTGTGCATCAAAGGATGCTATAAAGAAAGTGAAAAGACAATCTGCAGAATAGGAAAAAAATAGTTGTAAATCATACATCTGTGGAAAATTCTTTAAGAGGTGGGAATACCAGACTACCTGACCTGCCTCCTAAGAAATCTCTATGTAGGTCAAGAAACAACAGTTAGAAATGGACATGGAACAACAGACTGGTTCCATATAGGGAAAGGAGTATGTCAAGGCTGTATATTGTCACCCTGCTTCTTTAACTTATATGCAGAGTACATCATCAGAAATGCTGGACTGGATGAAGCACAAGCTGGAATCAAGATTGCCAGGAGAAATATCAATAACCTCAGCTATGCAGATGACACCACACCCATGGCAGAAAGCGAAGAGGAACTCAAGAGCCTCTTGATGAAAGTGAAAGAAGACAGTGAAAAAGCTGGCTTAAAGCTCAACATTCAGAAAACTAGGATTATGGCATCTGGCCTCATTACTTCATGGCAAATAGACGAGGAAACAATGGAAACAGTGACATACTTTATTTTGGGGGGCTCCAAAATCACTGCAGATGGTGACTGCAGCCATGAAATTAAAAGAGGCTTGCTCCTTGGAAGAAAAGTTATTACCAAACTAGACAGTATATTTAAAAGCAGAGACATTACCTTGACAACAGAGGTCCATCTAGTCAAAGCTATGGTTTTTCTAGTAGTCAGGGATGGATGTGAGAGTCTGACTATAAAGAAAGCTGTGCACTGAAGAACTGATGCTTTTGAACTATGGTGTTGGAGAAGACTCCTTTGGACTGCAAGGAGATCCAGCCAGTCCATCCTAAAGGAAATCAGTCCTGAATATTCATTGGAATGACTGATGCTGAAGCTGAAACGCCAATACTTTGTCACCTGATGGGAAGAACTGATTCATTTGAAAAGACCCTGATGCTGGGAAAGAGTGAAGCCAGGAGGAGAAGGGGATGACAGAGGATGAGATGGTTGAATGGCATCACCAACTCAATGCACATGAGTTTGAGTAAACTACGGGGGTTGGTGATGGACAGGGAGGCCTGGCATGCTGCAAAGAGTCAGACACGACTGAGCAACTGAAATGAACTGATGAGTCTAATATTCATAATACATAAAGAATTCTTAAAACTTAATAATAGGAAGTCAAATAATTTAAAAAGAGCTAAAAATGTAAATAGACATTTCTCTAGTCTAAAAAGACTAAAAAAAAATGATACATGTATGGGCAAAAAGCACATGGATAGATACTCATTGTGCTTAGTCACTCAGTCGTGTCCAACTCTTTGCAAACCCATGGCTCCTCTGAGGAGGAGAAGTTGGACACGACTGAGCTTGCCAGGCTCCTCTGCCTATGGAATTTCCCAAGGCAAGAATACTGAAGTGGGTTATCATGCCCTCCTCCAAGGGATCTTCCCAACCCAGGGACTGAACCAAGGTCTCCCACACTGCTGCTGCTGCTGCTGCTAAGTCACTTCAGTCGTGTCCGACTCTGTGTGACCCCATAGACGGCAACCCACCAGGCTGCCCCGTCCCTGGGATTCTCCAGGCAGGAACACTGGAGTGGGTTTCCATTTTCTTCTCCAATGCATGAAACGGAAAAGCGAAAGTGAAGTCGCTCAGTCATGTTTGACTCTCAGCGACCCCATGGACTGCAGCCCACCAGGCTCCTCCATCCATGGGATTTTCCAGGCAAGAATACTGGAGTGGGGGTGCCATTGCCCACACTGCAGGCAGATTCTTTACCATCTGAGCCACCAAGCAAGCCCTAGATGCTCATTACAGAAATGCAAACCAAAACCCCAGTGAGCTATCACTTCACATCCACTAGGACAGGTATAACTAGGGGAAAAAATCCAGAATTACAAATATTAGCAACTGAAATCCTCAAACATTGTTAGTGGGAATGTAAAATGGTGCAGCTGCTATCGAAAACAGTTTGGTATTTCCTTCAAAAGTTAAACATAGGGCTACCATATAATCCCATAATTCCATTCCCAGAGACAACATTCAAGAGAATGGAAAACATATGTTCAAACAAAATTTGCATACAAATGTGCATTGTACCATTATTAACAATGAAAATAATTAAAATGTCCATCAACTAATAAGTGGATAAATCAAACCTGGCATATCCATACAACAGCATGTTATTCAGCCATAAAAAGGAATGAGGTACTGTCACGTTGGACACGACTGAAGCGACTTAGCAGCAGCAGCAGCAGCAGCAGCAACACATGGTTCAAATGGATGAACCTTCACAACATGTTAAGTGAAAGATGTTGTTGTTCTTAAGTCACTCAGTCATGTACAACCCTCTTGTGACCCTATGGACTGTAGCCTGCCAGATGCCTTGGTCCATGGGATTTCCCAGGCAAGAATGCCGAGGTGGGTTGCCATTTCCTCCTCCAGGGGATTTTTCTTACCCAGGGATGGAACCTGGGTCTCCTGCTTGGCAGGTGGATTCTTTATCATTGCACCATCTGGGAATGAACAAGTCAGACAAATCATATTCTATGATTCTGTTCATAAGAAGTGCCTAGAATAGGTAAATCCATAGAAACAAGATTCCGAGTAGTGGTTTTCAGGGCTGTGGAGAGTGAGAGTGACTGCTTAATGTACAGAATTTTATTTGAAGGGATGAAAAGTTCTGGAATTAGTGGTGATTGTTGCATAACATTGTGAATGCACTAAAAGCCACTGAATTGTAGACTTAAGAATGTTTAAAATTATGAATTTTATGTGAATTTTAACACAAACCAAAGCAAAAAAACACAGAAGATGATATTAAGTGTAGTGTTGCCTAAGTTGGGTTTGAGGTGCCCGGGAAATATCCTAATAGAGACACTTGGTAGATAGCTGGCCAATAAGAGAAGGGAGCTCAGATTATCTAGGCTACAGACACAGATGGGAGAATATATCTATATATGTAGACTCATTGTTGAAGCACTAAGAGCAGACGAGTCAGCCGTGGAATCACTTAGAGTAAGAAGGGAGGAAGGCCTGCAACAGGACTCTGAGGATGAACAACATTTTAAGATGTGAGAATAAGAAGAGGACCATTCAGAGGAGACTGAGAAGGAGGAAGCAGCATTGTAGGAGGAAGAACCTGGGACAGAGACAGCAAGGAAGAAGGAATTGTTAAAGGCAGTGGTCAGGGAGTTCCCTGGTGGTCTAGTGGTTAGGATTTCGCACTTTCACTGCTGTGAACTGGATTCAATCCCCAGTCAGGGAAGTGAGATCCCACAAGCAGTGTGGTATAGTCAAAAGGAAAAAAGGTAGTAGTCAGAGGTATTAAATACGAGAGGAGTAAAAAAGTAGATGTAGTTTTATTTGATTGGTGGGGAACAGGTTCAGATAAGAGTTGCAGGATGAGATAATCACCTTCACTGGAGAAAGTCATGGACATGTAACTTAAACTAAATTAAATGTCATTGTCTACCATTAAAGCAAATGTATCTAAAGACAATGCCAAAGAATGCTCAAACTACCACACAATTGCACTCATCGCACATGCTAGGAAAATTCTAGCAAAATTCTCCAAACCAGGCTTCAGCAATACATGAACTGCAAACTTCCAGATGTTCAAGCTGGTTTTAGAAAAGGCAGAGGAACCAGAGATCAAATTGCCAACATCCACTGGATTATGGAAAAAGGAAGAGAGTTCCATAAAAACATCTATTTCTGCTTTATGGACTATGACAAAGCCTTTGACTCTGTGGATCACAATAAACTGTGGAAAATTCTAAAAGAGATGGGAATATTGGACCACCTGACCTGCCTCTTGAGAAATCTGTACGCAGGTCAGGAAGCAACAGTTAGAACTGAACATGGAACAATAGACTGGTTGCAAATAGGAAAAAGAGTACGTCAAGGCTGTATATTGTCACCCTGCCTATTTAACTTATATGCAGAGTACATCATGAGAAACGCTGGACTGGAAGAAACACAAGCTGGAATCAAGATTGCCCGGAGGGAATATCAATCACCTCATATATGCAGATGACACCACCCTTATGGCAGAAAGTGAAGAGGGACTAAAAAGCTTCTTTTTTTTTTTTTAATGTCATTCTGAAGAGAATACTAAAAAGCTTCTTGATGAAAGTAAAAATGGAGAGTGAAAAAGTTGGCTAAAAGCTCAATATTCAGAAAACGAAGATCATGGCATCCAGTCCCATCACTTCATGGGAAATAGATGGGGAAACAGTGGAAACAGTGTCAGACTTTATGTTTTGGGGGCTCCAAAATCACTGCAGATGGTGACTGCAGCCATGAAATTAAAAGACGCTTACTCCTTGGAAGAAAAGTTATGACCAACCTAGATAGCATATTCAAAAGCAGAGACATTACTTTGCCAACAAACGTCCATCGAGTTAAGGCTATGGTTTTTCCTCTGGTCATGTATGGATGTGAGAGTTGGACTGTGAAGAAGGCTGAGCGCCGAAGAATTGATGCTTTCGAACTGTGGTGTTGGAGAAGACTCTTGAGAGTCCCTAGGACTGCAAGGAGATCCAACCAGTCCATTCTGAAGGAGATCGGCCCTGGGATTTCTTTGGAAGGAATGATGCTAAAGCTGAAACTCCAGTACTTTGGCCACCTCATGAGAAGAGTTGACTCATTGGAAAAGACTCTGATTCTGGGAGGGATTGGGGGCAGGAGGAGAAGGGGACGACAGAGGATGAGATGGCTGGATGGCATCACTGACTCGATGGACGTGAGTCTGAGTGAACTCTGGGACTTGGTGATGGACAGGGAGGCCTGGTGTGCTGCGATTCATGGGTTCCAAAGAGTCGGACACGACTGAGCGACTGAACTGAACTGAACTATGGTAAACAGTAAGGATTTTCCTCAAAACACTAGATTTGCCATAAGATTCAAAACTCCCCATTCCTGGGCACATACCCTGATAAAACCATAATTTGAAAAGCTACATGTACCCCTGTGTTCTTACAAGCACTATTAACAATAGGCAACACATGTTGGCTAAATGTCCATTGACAGATTAACGGTAAAGAGGATGTGGTATTGCTGTTGTTGTTGTTCAGTAGTTAGTCGTATCCAACTCATTGCGACCCCATGATCTGCAAAACGTCAGGCTTCCCTGTCCACACCAACTCCTGGAGTTTGCTCAAACTTATGTCTATCGAATCAGTGATGCCATCCAACCATCATATCCTCTGTCATCCCCTTCTCCTCTTGCCTTCAATCGTTCCCAGCATCAAGATCTTTTCCAATGAGTCAAATCTTCGCATCAGGTGGCCAAAAATCCTTTTGGCCATAGTTCAGTTCAGTTCAGTTCAGTCGCTCAGTCGTGTCCGACTCTTTGGAACCCATGAATCGCAGCACACCAGGCCTCCCTGTCCATCACCAAGTCCCAGAGTTCACTCAGACTCACGTCCATCGAGTCAGTGATGCCATCCAGCCATCTCATCCTCTGTCGTCCCCTTCTCCTCCTGCCCCCAATCCCTCCCAGAATCAGAGTTACAGTCACCGCATCAGTCCTTCCAGTGGATATTCAGGACTGGTTTAGGATTGACTGGTTTGATCTCCTTGTAGTCCAAGGGACTCTCAAGAGTCTTCTTCAACACCACAGTTCAAAAGCATCAGTTCTTCAGTGATCAGCTTTTCTTATGGTCCAGCTCTCACATCCGCGCACGGTTACTGGAAAAACAATAGCTTTGACTAGACGGACCTTTGTTGGCAAAGTAATGTCTCTGCTTCTTAATATACTGTCTAGGTTGATCATAGCTTTTCCTCCAAGGAGCGAGTGTCTTTTAATTTCATGGCTGCAGTCACCACTTGCAGTGATTTTGGAGCCCCCCAAAATAAAGTCTGTCACTGTTTCCATTGTTTCCCCATCTGTTTGCAATGAAGGGGTAGCACTGGATGCCATGATCTTAGTTTTTTGAATGCTGAGTTTTAAGCCAGCTTTTTCACTCTCCTCTTTCATCAAGAGACTCCTTAGTTCCTCTTTGTTTCCTGCCATAAGGGTGGTGTCATCTGCATATCTGATGTTGTTGATATTTCTCCCTGCAATCTTGATTCCAGCTTGTGTTTCATCTAGCCTGGCATTTCACATGATGTACTCTGAATATAAGTTAAATAAGCTTTAGAACTTGAAATAGCTCAGATGAAATTCTGTCACCTGCACTAGCTTTGTGCCTTACAAATAGCTGAGAAAAGAAGAGAAGTAAAAGACAAAGGAGAAAAGGAAAGATGTACCCATCTGAAGGGACGACAGAGGATGAGATGGCTGGATGGCATCACTGACTCGATGGACGTGAGTCTGAGTGAACTCTGGGAGTTGGTGATGGACAGGGAGGCCTGGCATGCTGCAATTCATGGGGTTGCAAAGAGTCGGACACGACTGAGTGACTGAACTGAACTGACCTGAATGCAGAGTTCCAAAGAATAGCAAGGAAAGATAAGAAAGTCTTAAGTGAACAATGCAAAGAAATAGAGGAAAACAATACAATGGGAAAGACTAGAGGTCTGTTCAAGAAAATTACAGATAACAAGGGAACATTTCATGCAAAGATAAGCTCAGTAAAGGACAGAAACTGTATGGACCTAGCAGAAGTAGAAGATATTAAAAAGTGGCAAGAACAAGGGTGTAATAACCCACCTAGAGCCAGACATCCTGGAGTGTGAAGTCAAGGAGGCCTTATGAAGCATTACTATGAACAAAACTGGTGGAGGATGTGGTATATGTATATATCTCCATTACATATATAATGGAAAGATTCAGTTCAGTTCAGTCACACAGTCGCATCCAATTCTTTGTGACCCCATGGACTGCAGCATGCCAGGCTTCCCTGTCCATCGCCAACTCCCAGAGTTTACTCAAACTCATGTCCATTGAGTTGGTAATCCCATCCAACCATCTCATCCTCTGTCGTCCCCTTCTCCACCTGCCTTCACTCTTTCCCAGCATCAGGGTCTTTTCAAATGAATCAGTTCTTCCCATCAGGTGGCCAAATTATTGGAGTTTCAGCTTCAGCATCAGTTATTCCAATGAATATTCAGGACTGATTTCCTTTAGGATGGACTGGTTGGATCACCTTGTAGTCCAAGAGACTCTCATGTGTCTCCTCCAACACCACAGTTCAAAAGCATCAATTCTTCAGCGCTCAGATTTCTTTATAGTCCAACTGTCACATCCATACATGACTACTGGAAAAATCACAGCATTGACTAGATGGACCTTTGTTGGCAATGTAATGTCTCTGCTTTTTAATATGCTGTCTAGGTTGGTCATAGCTTTTCTTCAAAGGAGCAAGCATCTTTTAATGAAATATTACTCATCATTAAAAAAAGAATAAAATAATGTCATTTGCAGGAACTCGCAAGGATCTAGAGATTATCACACTAAGTGAAGTAAATGAGAAAGAGGACAACAAATACCATATGACATGACTTATATATGAAATGTAAAATACAACAGTAATGAAAATATCTATGAAACAGAAACAGATTAACAGACGTAGAGAATAGACTGTGGTTGCCCGAGGTGGAGGTGATGCAAAGGGAAGGATTGGTAGTTTGGGATTAGCAGATGCAAACTATTATACATAAGATAAATAAATGACAAGGTCCTATTGTATAGCCCAAGGAATTATATGCAATATCCTGTGATAGACCATAATGGAAAGGAATATGAAAAAAATGCATATAACTGAATTACTTTGCTGTACAGCAGAAATGAACACAACATTGTAAATCAGCTAGACTTCAATCAGATTTTTTTTTAAAAAAGAATTTCTGAAATCCTCTGATACTTTCTCTTTAATTAAAAATTGTGTAGAAAATTCTTCAAGAGATAGGAATACCAGACCAACTGACCTGCCTCCTGAGAAATCTGTATGCAGGTCAAAAGGAAAGAGTTAGCACCTGATATGGGACAACAGACTAGTTCTAAATCGGGAAAGGAGTACGTCAAGGCTGTATATTGTCACTCTGTTTATTTAACTTGTATGCAGAGTACATCATGAGAAATGCTGGGCTGGATGAAGCACAAGCTGCAGTCAAGATTACCGGGACAAATATCAGTAACTTCAGATATGCAGATGACACCACCCTTTTGACAGAAAGTGAAGAGGAACTGAAGAACCTCTTGATGAAAGTGAAAGAGGAGAGTGAAAAAATTATCTTAAAATTCAATATTCAAAAAACTAAGATTTTAGCATCCGGGCCCAATACTTCATGGCAAATAGATAGGGAGACAATGGAAACAGTGAGAGACTCTATTTTGGGGGGCTCCAAAAACACTGCAGATGGTGACTGCAGCCGTGAAATTAAAAGATGATTAAAAAAGATGCTTTTGAACTGTGGTGTTGAAGAAGACTCTTGAGAGTCCCTTGGACTGCAAGGAGATCAAACCAGTCAATCCTAAACCAGTCCTGAATATCCACTGGAAGGACTGATGCTGTGGCTGTAACTCCAATCCTTTGGCCACCTGATGCGAAGATTTGACTCACGGGAAAAGATCCTGATGCTGGGAACCATTGAAGGCAAGAGGAGAAGGGGATGACAGAGGATGTGATGGTTGGATGGCATCACTGATTCGATGGACATAAGTTTGAACAAACTCCAGGAGTTGGTGTGGACAGGGACCACAGTGGCAAAGAGTTGGACACAACTGAATGACTGAACTGAATTTAACTCAACTGATGGCCTCAGAGATCATTCTGTCGTTTTTGAGATTGCATCCAAATACTACATTTCGGACTCTTTTGCTGGCCATGATGGCTACTCCATTTCTTCTGAGGAATTTCTGCCTGTAGTAGTAGATATAATGGTCATCTAAGTTAAATTCACCCATTCCAGTCCATTTTAGTTTACTGATTCCTAGAATGTCGACATTCACTCTTGCCATCTCTTGTTTGACCACTTCCAGTTTGCCTTGATTCATGGACCTG
The DNA here is from genome assembly GCF_032405125.1 of Capricornis sumatraensis. NCBI lineage: Eukaryota > Metazoa > Chordata > Mammalia > Artiodactyla > Bovidae > Capricornis > Capricornis sumatraensis. The sequence continues at coordinate 18,430,513 of NC_091070.1, read as the reverse complement.
ACATTCCAGATTCCTATGCAATATTGCTCTTTACAGCATCGGATCTTGCTTCTATCACCAGTCACATCCACAGCTGGGTATTGTTTTTGCTTTGGCTCTAACCCGTCATTCTTTCTGGAGTTATTTCTCCACTGATCTCCAGTAGCACATTGGGCACCTACTGACCTGGAGATTCCTCTTTCACTATCCTATCATTTTGCCTTTTCATACTGTTCATGCCGTTTTCAAGGCAAGAATACTGAAGTGGTTTGCCATTCCCTTGTCCAGTGGACCACATTGTGTCAGACCTCTCCACCATGAACCGCCCGTCTTGGGTTGCCCCGCGGGCATGGCTTAGTTTCATTGAGTTAGACAAGGCTGTGGTCCTAGTGTGAACAGATTGACTAGTTTTCTGTGAGTATGGTTTCAGTGTGTCTTCCCTCTGATGCTCTCTTGCAACACCTACCATCTTACTTGGGTTTCTCTTACCTTCGACATAGGGTATCTCTTCACGGCTGCTCCAGCAAAGTGCAGCCGCTGCTCCTTATCTTGGATGAGGGGTATCTCCTCACTGCTGCCCTTCCTGACCTTCAAGGTGGGATAGCTCTTCTAGGCCCTCCTGTGCCAGCACAGCCACCGCTCCTTGGACGTGGTGTGGCTCCTCCCAGCTGCGGCTCCTCCCAGCTGCGGCACCCGGCCTCAGACCCGGCCTCAGACGTGGGGTGGGTCCTCTTGGCTGTCGCCCCCGACCTCAGATGCGGGGCAGCATAGGGGACTGGAATGCAAAAGTTGGAAGTCAAGAAACAGGGGTAACAGGCAAATTTGGTCTTGGAATGCGGAATGAAGCAGGGCAAAGACTAACAGAGTCTTGCCAAGAAAATGTACTGGTCATAGCGAACACCCTCTTCCAACAACACAAGACAAGACTCTACATATGGACATCACCAGATGGTCAGCACCGAAATTTGCAGCCAAAGATGGAGAAGCTCTATACAGCCAGCAAAAACAAGACCAAGAGCTGACTGTGGCTCAGATCATGAACTCCTTATTACCAAATTCAGACTTAAATTGAAGAAAGTAGGGAAAATCGCTAGACCATTCAGGTGTGACCTAAATCAAATCCCTTATGATTATACAGTGGAAGTGAGAAATAGATTTAAGGGCCTAGATCTGATAGATACAGTGCCTGATGAACTATGGAATGAGGTTCGTGACATTGTACAGGAGACAGGGATCAAGACCATCCCCATATGGAGATTTCCGGGAGGAATATCAATCACCTCAGATATCCAGATATGCAGATGACACCTCAGATCTGCAGATATGCAGATGACACCAACCTGATGGAAAAGAAATGCAAAAAAGCAAAATGGCTGTCTGGGGAGGCCTTACAAATAGCTGTGAAAAGAAGAGAGGCGAAAAGCAAAGGAGAAAAGGAAAGATATAAGCATCTGAATGCAGAGTTCCAAAGAAGAGCAGGAAGAGATAAGAAAGCCTTCTTCAGAGATCAATGCAAAGAAATAGAGGAAAAAAACAGAATGGGAAAGAATAGAGATCTCTTCAAGAAAATTAGAGATTCCAAGGGAACATTTCATACAAAGATGGGCTCGATAAAGGACAGAAATGGTGTGGACCTAACAGAAGCAGAAGATTTTAAAAAAAAGGTGGCAAGAATACACAGAAGAAGTATACAAAAACAGATCTTCATGACCCAGATAATCACGATGGTGTGATCACTCATCTAGAGCCAGACATCCTGGAACGTGAAGTCAAGTGGGCCTTGGAAAGCATTGCTACGAACAAAGCTAGTGGAGGTGATGGAATTCCAGTTGAGCTGTTTCAAATCCTGGAAGATGGTGCTGTGAAAGTGCTGCACTCAATATGCCAGCAAATTTGGAAAACTCAACAGTGGCCACAGGACTGGAAAAGGCCAGTTTTCATTCCAATCCCAAACAACGGCAATGCCAAAGAATGCTCAAACTACCACACAATTGCACTCATCGCACATGCTAGTAAAGTAATGCTCAAAATTCTCCAAGCCAGGCTTCAGCAATACGTGAACCGTGAACTTCCTGATGTTCAAGCTGGTTTTAGAAAAGGCAGAGGAACCAGAGATCAAATAGCCAACATCTGCTGGATCATGGAAAAAGCAAGAGAGTTCCAGAAAAACATCTATTTCTGCTTTATTGACTATGCCAAAGCCTTTGACTCTGTGGATCACAATAAACTGTGGAAAATTCTTCAAGAGATGGGAATACCAGACCACCTGACCTGCCTCTTGAGAAATCTGTATGCAGGTCAGGAAGCAGCAGTTAGAACTGGACATGGAACAACAGACTGGTTCCAAATAGGAAAAGGAGTACGTCAAGGCTGTATATTGTCACCCTGCTTATTTCACTTCTATGCAGAGTACGTCATGAGAAACGCTGGACTGGAAGAAACACAAGCTGGAATCAAGATTGCCGGGAGGAATATCAATCACCTCAGATATGCAGATGACACCACCCTTATGGCAGAAAGTGAAGAGGAACTAAAAAGCCTCTTGGCCTAAAGCTCAACATTCAGAAAACGAAGATCATGGCATCTGGTCCCATCACTTCATGGGAAATAGATGGGGAAACAGTGGAAACAGTGTCAGACTTTATTTTTGGGGGCTCCAAAATCACTGCAGATGGTGACTGCAGCCATGAGATTAAAAGACGCTTACTCCTTGGAAGAAAAGTTATGACCAACCTAGATAGTACATTCAAAAGCAGAGACATTACTTTGCCGACTAAGGTCCGTCTAGTCAAGGCTATGGTTTTTCCAGTGGTCATGTATGGATGTTAGAGTTGAACTGTGAAGAAAGCTGAGCTCCGAAGAATTGATGCTTTTGAACTGTGGTGTTGCAGAAGACTCTTGAGAGTCCCTTGGACTGTAAGGAGATCCAACCAGTCCATTCTGAAGGAGATCGGCTCTGGGATTTCTTTGGAAGGAATGATGCTAAAGCTGAAGCTCCAGTACTTTGGCCACCTCATGAGAAGAGTTGACTCATTGGAAAAGACTCTGATGCTGGGAGTGATTGCAGGCAGGAGGAGAAGGGGATGACAGAGGATGAGATGGCTGGACAGCATCACGGACTCAATGGATGTGAGTCTGAGTGAACTCCGGGACCTGGTGATGGACAGGGAGGCCTGGCATGCTGCGATTCATGGGTTCCAAAGAGTCGGATACTACTGAGCAACTAAACTGAACTGAACTGATGGGCTCAGAGTAGCCACACTATGACCATGAGGGAAGTTAGCCTTAGAGCAAGGCCCACATTGTAAATGGTAGAGCAGGGAGGTAAAAAAAAAACAAAGACAGAAGAACCTCATTCTTGATAAGATTATTAAAGTTCTGGATAGTCCTGAAAGGCAGCCTATTTAGTCTTTCTGCTGAATGGGCCAATACATTTCCTTACTGGTTAAACTACTCTGAGTTGTTTGTTTCTTGTTTTTGAAAGCTTTCTAGTTCAGACACTATGGCACAACTATATTATGGAATAAAACATAGCAGTTTAAAAAATAAGGCTGATTTCTATATACCAATATAAAAAAAACCCTATTAATGAATAAATGTTGAAAAACTGTATGACTCTATTCACGTAAAATTTTTAAAAGCAAAATAAATGAACCATAAGTGTTGTATATATAGATGTGCTTGTGTAATTTATTTCCAAGCTAAAATATATGTAATATTTGCTATGTTGAAAATTTATGTAGTGCACATGTAAACTGTAAAGCATAATAATAAAATTAAAATCATTAAACCCAGCAATGAGTTTACATACTAGAACATTATCAAAACCATTGAGGATACTTATATGCTCTTTTCCAATCTCCACCTTTGCTTTTTCCAAAACAGAAATAGCAATTCCAAGAGATAACCCCTAGTCTGAATTATTTTTTTAAATAATTTAATTTATTTATTTTTGGTTTTGCGCTATAGGCTTTTCTCTAGTTGTGCTAAGTAGGGGCTACTCACCAGTAGCTCTGCGTGGGCTTCTCATTGGGGTGACCTCTCTTGTTGTGGAGCTCGGATTCTAGGGCATATGGGCTTCAGTATTTGCAGCACAGTCTCAGTAGTTGTGGTGCCAGGCTCATGAGCACAGGTTTAATAGTTGTGGCACAAGCACTTAGTTGCTCTGACGCATGTGGAATCTCTCCAGATCAGGGATAGAACCCATGTCTCCTGCATTGGCAGACAGATTCTTTACCCCTGAACCACCAGGGAAGGCCTTACCTTGAATTTTTAATTAATTTTCTTAAAGTATAGTCTACCACATATATGTGTTTCTTAAACAATAGTTGCTTACTTATATAATTTTTTAATCTTTATATTAATGGTATTGCACAACACACAGTTCTATGACTTCTTCGACTCAACACTTCGTGTATGTAACTGTAGTTTATTCATTGTAGCTTTATACAATGCTCATTATGTAAATTTTGAAAATATTTATTCTCCTGTCAACCATGTGAACACTTTCCATTGTTTTTTCCTTTATGAACGATGGTGCCATGGACATTCTTGAACATGTGTACCGCTGTATATACACAAGTTTCTTTATAAAATTAGAAACTGAACTGCTGATTCTTAGGCGAAGCACATGGTTTATTTTTCTAGGTTATGCCAAAATAGTTGTGCCAATGTACAGTTTCACCAGCAATCCCTAAGTGTTCCTGTTATTCTGCATTCTTGTATTATTAGACTCCTTATTTTTTACAAATGAAATGACTTTAAAATGATACCTCACTATGGTAATAGCTTTTCTATGATTACTAACAAAAGGAAGCAGTTTTTATATCTTATTCATCAACTGTCTTCCTGGATGTGAGTCTGAGTCTAATTTCATAAAGAAATTAGTCGGCAAAGTAATGTCTCTGCTTTTGAATGTACTATCTAGGTTGGTCATAACTTTTCTTCCAAGGAGTAAGCGTCTTTTAATCTCATGGCTGCAGTCACCATCTGCAGTGATTTTGGAGCCCCCAAAAATAAAGTCTGACACTGTTTCCACTGTTTCCCCATCTATTTCCCATGAAGTGATGGGACCAGATGCCATGATCTTCGTTTTCTGAATGTTGAGCTTTAGGCCAAGAGGCTTTTTAGTTCCTCTTCACTTTCTGCCATAAGGGTGGTGTCATCTGCATATCTGAGGTGATTGATATTCCTCCCGGCAATCTTGATTCCAGCTTGTGTTTCTTCCAGTCCAGCGTTTCTCATGACGTACTCTGCATAGAAGTGAAATAAGCAGGGTGACAATATACAGCCTTGACGTACTCCTTTTCCTATTTGGAACCAGTCTGTTGTTCCATGTCCAGTTCTAACTGCTGCTTCCTGACCTGCATACAGATTTCTCAAGAGGCAGGTCAGGTGGTCTGGTATTCCCATCTCTTGAAGAATTTTCCACAGTTTATTGTGATCCACAGAGTCAAAGGCTTTGGCATAGTCAATAAAGCAGAAATAGATGTTTTTCTGGAACTCTCTTGCTTTTTCCATGATCCAGCAGATGTTGGCAATTTAATCACTGGTTCCTCTGCCTTTTCTAAAACCAGCTTGAACATCAGGAAGTTCACGGTTCACGTATTGCTGAAGCCTGGCTTGGAGAATTTTGAGCATTACTTTACTAGCATGTGCGATGAGTGCAATTGTGTGGTAGTTTGAGCATTCTTTGGCATTGCCGTTGTTTGGGATTGGAATGAAAACTGGCCTTTTCCAGTCCTGTGGCCACTGTTGAGTTTTCCAAATTTGCTGGCATATTGAGTGCAGCACTTTCACAGCACCATCTTCCAGGATTTGAAACAGCTCAACTGGAATTCCATCACCTCCACTAGCTTTGTTCGTAGCGATGCTTTCCAAGGCCCACTTGACTTCACATTCCAGGATGTCTGGCTCTAGATGAGTGATCACACCTTCATGATTATCTGGGTCGTGAAGATCTGTTTTGTACAGTTCTTCTGTGTATTCTTGCCACCTCTTCTTAATGTCTTCTGCTTCTGTTAGGTCCACACCATTTCTGTCCTTTATCGAGCCCATCTTTGCATGAAATGTTCCCTTGGAATCTCTAATTTTCTTGAAGAGATCTCTAGTCTTTCCCATTCTGTTCTTTTCCTCTATTTCTTTGCATTGATCGCTGAAGAAGGCTTTCTTATCTCTTCCTGCTATTCTTTGGAACTCTGCATTCAGATGCTTATATCTTTCCTTTTCTCCTTTGCTTTTTGCTTCTCTTCTTTTCACAGCTATTTGTAAGGCCTCTCCAGACAGCCATTTTGCTTTTTTGCATTTCTTTTCCATGGTGATGGTCTTGATCCCTGTCTCCTGTACAATGCCACGAACCTCATTCCATAGTTCATCAGGCATTCTATCTATCAGATCTTGGCCCTTAAAGACAGCTCAGGATAATACTTCCTCCTAGAAGACTTCCCTGACTTCACCAGATTCTCAGGCTAGCCTAAGTGCCGGTACTAATACTTTGCATATTTCTACTGTTACACTTTAACAGATCCTCCAGTTTTCAAAGCTACTTATCTCTTTTTTTTTTTTTTTTAACTATTTGGCTGCATTGGGTCTTGTCTGAGTCATGCAGGGTCCTTCATTGAAGCGCAGGGACTCTCTAGTTCTGCTGCACATGCTCAGTAGTTGCAGTACGCAGGCTTAGTTGCTCTGCAGTATGTAAGATCTTAGTTCCCTGAACAGGGACAGAACCCACGTCTTTGGCATTGCAAGGCAGATTCTTAGCCACTGGACCACCAGGGAAGTCTCATGACTATCTCTTCTTCATAGCCCAAAGAATCATCTAATTCATCATTTCATATGGTGTGTGTTAGTTGCTCAGTTGTGTCTGACTCTTTGCGACCCCACGGACTGTAGCCCGCCAGGCTCCTCTATCCATGGGATTCTCCAGGCAAGAATACTGGAGTGGGTTGTCAGTTTCTTCTCCAGGGGATCTTCCCGACCTAGGGATTGAATCCGGGTCTCCAAGCATTGCAGGCAGATTTTTTTTTGCCAACTGAGCCAGCCTTCGGGAGGCCTGGAGTGCTCCAATTCATGGGGTCTCAGAGAGTCAGACACAACTGAGTGACTGAACTGAACTGAGCCACCAGATTACCATTTCATATGGAAAACTGCCCTTTTTAATACTTATTTCTTCTTTTACCCAATGCTATTACTTTTTCGATAATTAATTTTAGATGACCAAACACAATATGCCTATCTTCTATAATTATATAAATATTTTAATAATGCCAATTGACAGCAGTTTGAATTCACATAAAGTCTAAATCTTGATGACAAAGTAGCCTAAATTGGAGCTCCAGGCAGAGATGTAGAGATAAACTGCTTGATACCTGGCTGTTTAAAACTATTTTCCTGTTTTTAAAGACATGCTGTGATTTTTAAATATTGACATATATAGCTTAGCCATTTAAAGGTGAATAAACACATGGTCCCTTCCTTGAAGGAACTCAGTGTCTAACATGGAAACTATGTGAGAAACAGATAACAATCATATAGGACTTTCACCAGGACACCACCTTAGTTCCAGCAGCTCTGATGACAACTCAGATGCCTTGATATGAGTTCCAATAATTTCCTCCTCTCAATCCAAGGCACAAATGTACCTATTCTAGTGACCTTCTGTTTTTGACATAATTCACCTACTCTCTCACCTATCATTGCATTTTTCTTTTGCTATCAATTCATTGATCTTGAGTTTAAATTCCTGAGATGATCTGCTTGGTTCAGCTAAAGTATGTTCTTTTCATAAGGCATCTGACATTTTGCTGGCAATTTGGCTCAAATATGGTAATAGGAATAGGGCCACAATGTACATAATGAAATTGTGTGCATGCTCAGTCATGTCTCTTTGCAACCCCATGGACTGTAGCCTACCAAGCTCCACTGTCCTTGGAATTTTTCAGACAGGAATGCTGGAGAGGGTTGACATTTTCTACTCTAGGGGATCTTCTCAACACAGGGATTGAACCTGGATTTCCTGCGTCTCCTGCACTGGCAGGCAGATTGTTTGCCACTGAGCCACCTAGGAAGTCCACATAATACATAATACTGGAGTGGGTTGCTATCTCCTTCCCCAGGAGATCTTCCCAACCTAGGGATCGAACCCGGGTCTCCCATATCGCAGGCAGACGCTTTACCATCTGAGCCACCAGGGAAGCTCACACAATACAATTAGCAATATCCAAATTATCTTCAGCTGCATTCCTCAGCAAGGGCCCTTCCGGTTGGGGTTGAGGGTCATTACATATGAATAGCTTGGCCTATCCACAACAAGTGATGTGTGCATGCATGCTCCGTCGCTTCAGTGGTGTCTGTCTATTCGCCGGTTTGTGATGCTATGGACTGTAGCCCACCAGGCTCCTCTGTCCATGGGATTCTCCAGGCAAGAATACTGGAGTGGGTTGCCATGCCGTCCTCCAGGGGATCTTCCCAACGCAGGAATTGAATCTGTGTCTCCTGCATTGCAGACAGATTCTTGACTCACTGTGCCACCTGGGAAGCCCTATAAGTGATATATGAGTGCATCATTTAGGGCTCTTTCTGTTGAAAGGCTGGGACACTCAATTCAAAATGATTTAGGAAAACGAATTTATTGGCTTACAAACCGAGAAGCCTAGAAGCATGTTGTGTTGCTGTTTAGATGCCAAGTTGTACCTGGATCTTTTGCAACCCCATGGACTATAGACCACCAGGGTCTTCTGTCCAAGGGATTTTCTGGGCAGGAGCACTGGGATGGGTTGCCATTTCCTTCTTTGGGGATCTTCCCCATCTAGGGCTCAAACCTGTGTCCCCTGCATTGGCAGATGCATTCTTACCCACTGTGCCACCAAGGAAGTCCCAGAAGAATAACTGGCCTAAAGGGCTGAATCCATGATTTCAAATGATGTTGTCAGCTTATCCCTGCTTCCTTCTGTGTTGGTTTCATTTTCTCTCCACTAGCTCTAAGTTTAAATCCTCCTAGAATTAGGTGGAAAAAGGAAGAGTTCTCCTGCCCTCCCCCTTTAAGCATTTTTCTTCACGAAGCACATAGTGTAAAGGTTGAAAGCATGGACTCAGTAACTAGGTTGGCTTCATCAATTATCTACTATTCCTATAATCTTATTTAACCTCTTCAAGCCTTAGCTTTTTTCCATCTGTATCACAATAGTTCTGGTCCCATCATTTCACAGCAAATCGATACAGAAAAAGTGGAAACAGTGACAAATTTTATTTTCTTGGGCTCCAAAATCACTGTGGACAATGACTACAGCCACGAAATTAAAAGACATTTGATCCTTGGAAGAAAAGCCCTGACAAACCTAGACAGCATATTAAAAAGCAGACATTACTTTGCTGACAAAGGTCCATCTAATCAAAGCTATGGTTCTTCCAGTAGTCACGTATGGATGTGAGAGTTGGACCATAAAGAAGGCTGAGTCCTGAAGAACTGATGGTTTTGAACTGTGGTATTGGAGAAGACTCTAGTGGGTCCCTTGGACAGAAAGGGGATCAAACCTGTCAATGTCAAAGGAAATCAACCCTGAATATTCATTGGAAGGAATGATGCTGAAGCTGAAGTTGTAGCTGTAATTCTTTGGCCACCTGATGCAAAGAGCTGACTCATTGTAAAAGATCCTGATGCTGGGAAAGATTGAGGGAAAGAGAAGAGGACAACAGAGGATCAGATGGCTGGATGGCATCACCGACTTGATGGACATGAGTTTGAGCAATAGACATGAGTTGGAAGGACAGGGAAGCCTGGCATGCTGTAGTCCATGGGGGTCCCAAAGAGTCAGATACAACTTAGCAACTGAACAACCACCACAATAGTTTCTACTACTGGGTTGCTATGAGATTTAAAGTTGCTGATATTTGTAGGATGCCTAAAATAGTGCCTGATACAATGTAAGGGCTATATTACCAGCTCTGATTGGGTCATAAGTCCCTCCCTATGTCCTAAGGGTTTTTGCTAGGTTTGGGACTTTCTATCCAAACTACAAAGATCTGAAGTAGTGGAAGGATGGTTTCTTTTAAGAAATTTGGAGTGCCTTTACCAAAGGCTGGGGAAAAAGAGGCCAGGTCAACATAAACAACACATTTACTATAGGAAAGCAAACTGTTGGTTGAGACCTAAGGTTTTATCATACAAGTAATACATGAATTCGTGTGCATTGTTTCTAATTATATATAGGGATAACCTGAGAGGATTTGTTTATGCTTGTGATTGTTTGGAAAAAAAAAAAAAGCACAAACTTTTTATTTGAAAATATAACTAGCATTTGACTAGTACTTTACTGAACAAAGTATTTGCACATGTATTAGCTATTTAATCCATGCAATAGCTCTGGGAGAGTAGGTTTTATTAGACTTTCTTAACGGTAACAAACTTTGCAAGCAGAAAATACAGATGGATGCAAATTTTACAAATAGTGGTACTGGTATAGCATTCTACATTAGTCTCCTCCTGCCTTTTATGCACTGTTGGTATCCACATATAACCATTTCCTTCATTCAACATATATTTATTGAGCCTTTGGTATTTATCAGGCATCATCCTAGGCACTTGGGATACACAGCAGTGAACAAAACAGACAATACTCGCACTCCTTAAGTTTACATCTAGTGGGGTATGGGCAGACAAACCATAAAATAAAGAAGGAAAAGGCGTTATACAGTAAAAGTAAATAGGAAAACCGGATGAGGAGTATATAAATACGTTCAATTTTATAGGCAGTGGTCAGTTCAGTTTGTCCTCTATTCTGGGTTGTTTGCAGTTCTCCTGAACAAGGGTAATAGTTCCATTTCTATTTACGATGCTCCCAGCACCAGGCACTCAGAGACAGTAACTTTATACTAAAGAAATAACTCTTCTAAGATGCAAGCAGTTGGGAAACACAGGCCTGTACTAGATACTGACCATACAATCCATAAATTGAATAACCTAATCATTCGTGATTTATTTTAATTAATCTAACCACTGAAGTTCTATGGGTTAACTGCTATTACAGGCCGTTTTTAGGCATTTCAAACATGTTTTAGCCGCCTCTTTGGCCCTACCAGCGCGTGTAAGCTTTCCTGTTTGTGTATGTGCGCACTTTTTCAAAACCACAGCCTTAGCCATTTATCTCTTGGTATCAACAGTAGTTTTCTAGGATTAACACTTGGGGTTTCTATTGAGGGGCTGGGTGAGACCCAGTTATCAGCCCACCGAACTTCAATGAGCCACAAAGCAAGGTTCTAGCCCCCTAAACACGAACTACCGAAAGCGGGAAGCCTTTTTTACAGTCCTCACGCCGAGTCCAGCCGGAACCTTGACCTCAAGATGGCGTCGCGTAATCATAAGATTCAATCAGCTCCAATCAAAAATGGCAGGGTGGGTCGTAAATGACGGCTCAAGACTTTCTAGCCCTCATTAGGCGCTCCATCTCTATGGTGATTCGCCGCTGCGTGGTGATTCAGAGCCAACAGTGAAGACTATCTATACGCGCTCTTCTCTATGATCCTCCTCCCCACGCCCCTGGCCGCAATGCACGCCGGGCACTAGGAAGACCTCCAGAAGAAGCTCCCCGCGCAGCGCGGCGGTGTTTTGCGGCCTGTGCGAGTAGGCGCTTTGGAACCAGTCTCCTGGATAGCGGCGCGCAGAAACCTCGAACCGGTGGAGCCCACTCGTAACCTGGAGCCCAGAAGACCGCGAAGACAGTACCGTTTCCTCAGCGGCGGGTGAGTGCACGCCTCAGAACGCGTGTGGAAACCGGGAGACGGGGTACTTCGGTTGCGGGCGGAGGGAAAGCCTGGGAGGCTGAGAGAGGGCTGGGGTGGGATGGGAATAAGGGGACGGGGGCGGGGAGTTGGGTGGGGGAGGGGACGGGCACGAGGCTTGGGTTTCTGCACTTCTCTAAGGCCTGGGAAATCTGTGGGCCTAGCGGTAACCGGTGCAGGCCAAACCTACCGGCAGAGCCTTCCTCCTTGCATTGTCGCCCACTTTTCCTTTCCTTTCCACGGCTCGCCACAGAGTCGCCTTGGCCCATTCTGGGCTCCGCGTTTGCCAGAAAACGAGCGGTCGCCCCCCTGGGGAGTCCTTTCGTGAGATCCCTTTCAAACCTGAGCCTGCGGAAGCCCTCCGGTAGATATTCCGGGCCGAGTGTACAATTGCTCCAGACTCTGCCTAGAAGCCGGCCTTCACCCACCCTTTTTAGCGCGGGTGGGGTAGGGGGACTGGCCACCATCTGTTTTCTTTCCCTTCCTCTCTGGTCATCTAAAGCCCGCCACCGAGTGAACTGCCCTCTCTCCCCCCGTCCCCCTCCCCCAACTTAAATTTAGCTGCTGCCCAACTTTTCTAGCACCCTCCTGGTTGGTTTGCTTGTCTTAAGATTGTGATGAGTGTTGTGGCCCTGCCCCTTTGCTCCCCTGGAGGTTACAGTAAACTGTGTCTCCATTGATTCTAGGAGAGGTCTAACCTCCACGTTAGAAAATGTTACTTGGTTCTCATCCTTCTGTGGTCTTCATTACTGCTTTTACAACACGTTTTTAGAACAAGTTCTAGGAGTATGAAGATTATTTTGAAGTTACGTAATGTGGTTTTTATATTGCCACGGAAAAGCCATTTTGATAATTGGGCAGAGTGGAGCGGACCAGGAGGGAGGAAATTGGGCTTCTCTTGCACCAGACTGCTCTAGTTGTGAAGTCCTGTGAATTGGGTATTTGGCAGTAGTGTATAAGCAATTTTTATATTGTTTTGAGAGCTGTACTTTCTAAAAGGTAATTTCCAAAATGTTCAGAGGTGGTAAGGCAAACAGTTGGTCAGTAATAGTTCCTCACGATTCAAGTGGAGATACTATGCTGTTTTAACTCATTTAATTTTTCTTGTGAAGCCTTGGTTTTCTTCACCTGTAAAGTGAAGATTATTGATGATATCCACCTCATAGGTTATTGGAGTTGGGAATTAATTGAGAAAAACATGTAAAATCCTTAGTGCAATAACCAGGTAACATAGTAAGTGCTGAGTGCATATTAACTGAGAGTGTTTGTTGTTTAAGAATTTTCGCTGAAGTACAGGAGCCTATCCCTGACTTAACATTTCTTCCAGTGTACCTTGAATAGAGTTGTATAAAGTCAGAGTTAATCATTAGTATGTTATTATTAGACAGAGGCATTGTGATAAGCGAAAACAGCCTTTGGATTGGCAATTTAAGATAGTGGGGACCATGGAGTCCTTACCCGCGAATTGTATTCTTTTGGATAAGTTAGCTTCTTCATCAGTAAAAGAAGAATATGTTTTGCTAGGTAATTTGGGAGGCTAAATGAGATGACCTGTGTTGAAAGCTTTTGTAAACAAAAGTAGATTAAAATTAGTTGATATTTTCATGACATTGGTAACCCCAGAAGATAAATTATTTCCTTTTTGGCTACCTCCAAGTTAGCTGTATTTCATATACTTTCTTCATTTACACATAATGTAGAGAAAAATTATATTGACTCTTTTATTCTGTAGAAACGAAAGTAATCATTGACTCTTAATCTCGTATAAAAGCATGCTGTTTATCTTTTTAATTTCTTGATAGTTCTTTCTGATACTGCTACTGGCATTCATAAGAGAATTTTGATTCCTCAGTTTTTTGAATATATTTTTTCCTAAATTTTTTAAATTTTGAAACTCGAGAAAATAAAAAGAAAATATTTTCACTGAGAATTACTGCTATCGCTTTTTAACTTTTTATTTTGACATAATTTCAAACTTAAAAAAATGTTGTAAGAATGGTACAAAGGATTCTCAAATATCTTTCAGATTCCCCAAATGTTAACATTTTACCTGTTTGCTTTATCTTCCTCTCCTTATTGTCTTCATAGTTTTCTTCAGAAATCTTTGATAGTAAGTTGCAGATGTGGTGTCCCTCTTAACCCCCAGAATACCTAAGTGTGTATTTCCTAAAAACAGTTACATTCTCTAAACTAACGAGAAAATCAGGAAATTAATATTGATACAATGTAGTCTACAGGTCTTAATTTGGTTTTGCCTGAAGGAGTCTGGAATTGGTATTGGTAATTTTTTTTTAAACAGCTTATTACGGTATAATTGACATGTAAAACACTCATTGTAATGTACAATTCAGTGATTTTCAGTATATGTGCAGAGATGTGCAACCATTATCCCAAAGGCACTCTCTGTTTTGTTTACAAGCCCCTTCCCACTCCCACTGTAGCTCTAGACTACCACTGATCTCTGCTGAGGTAGGCTTGCCTTGCTTGGGCTGGGACGGTCATGTCGTCCATTGTACCTTGCAGGCTGTACGCACAGCAGGAGACCATGCATGCTGTACCGATGATCATTCATATTTAATGTTGGGCCCCTGGGTTGGTTGCGTAACTACACATGACTTAAAATTTTCTCTTTCAGAACTGATGAAAATAATGTTAGAAAAGAATCTGGCACTTAATTGGAGCTAGACGTTTTATGGAGTAAATGAATAAGCTGTATATGAGTGTTTGCTGAGGAGGATCTGTTGGTTCATTTGCTTCTTAACATTTTAGAAATTTGTCCTGATGAGGTTAGCCTGTAAGTCTATATCCCCAGTGAAATAGTTTGTTTCTGTCAGGATAAATCTAATGGATGAATGCATATAAGCAGTAATGGTATTCTTAAGAGTGCAGAAAAAGTAGTTTAAAGGTGGAAAAGAAAAGCAGAATGTATAGATAAAGCTTCTTTAGAAGTTTATTTTGTTTTTGGGAGGACCAAATTTATTGAGATAAAATTTACATACATTAAAATGCATCCATTTTAATTTCAGTCAATTTTGATGGATACATAAACCTGTCTGACCACTTCCACAATAGAGATAGGAAACACTTCCAACATAGGTTCTTGTTTTTGTTATTTTGGGCCATGAAGTTTCATCCTTGGAGGATAAAAATGTTTTGAACCTTCCAAAAGTGAAGGTACTTTTCAAGTATTCTTTAAATGCTTTAAAGTATTCTTTAAATAATTTAAGTCATTTCAGTACTGATAAAATAAGCTCCTCATCTCTGTTAAACCCCATACACAATCCCTCGGCAATTGACTACATTCAGAATAGATCTAGAACCACCACCTGTTCTAGGCCACCTCTCTTGTCTGGGTTATTTCAGTAGTCTTACTTTTCTACCCTTGTTCTCCTCCAGTCTTAACATAGGGGCCAGTGACACTCTTAAAATAAAAGTCAAGTCAAAAACCTTTCAGAATAAAACCCAGTATTTTTAAAGCCGTTTACAAAGCGTTACATTCTTTGAACTCTCTTCCCAGCTCCAGTTTGTGCTAGTACTGTGCTTCAGTTGTTGGCCTTATTCCTCATGCAAACACACCTCAGGTTCTTTGTATTTGCAGTTTCCTTTGCTTGAAAAGGGCTTCCTTGGTGGCTTAGAGGTTAAAGCATCCACCTGGAATGCGGGAGACCTGGGGTTCGATCCCTGGGTCGGGAAGATGCCCTGGAGAAGGAAAATGGCAACCCACTCCAGTACTCTTGCCTGGAAAATCCCATGGAGGGAGGAGCCTGGTAGGCTACAGTCCATGGGGTCTCAAAGAGTCGGTCATGACTAACCGACTTCACTTTCACTTTCACTTTGCTTGAAAGGCTATGGCCCCCAATATAGGGCTTCCTGCCTCATTCTCTTGCAAGTCTTTTTAAATGTTGCCTTGGTGAAGCCTGACCACCTTGTTTAAAATAAAGAATTCTTTAGCTCTCTTCCCTATTTCATTCAACAAAGTACATACCAACTTTGAATATCTTTATAATGTATTGTAAGAGTATTACAGTTTATCAACTACAGGTAAAAATGATAAACTTTGCTTATTCTAAAAGTTTATTCTCAGTCATTTCACATACACCAAAACATACCAAAAAACTTTTCTATGTTGAAATATGTGGTTGATACTCTCCTCTTAGGATGTTTAAAGTGAACATTAATAATTATCAGAGATCACCAGAAATGTTTGTTTTCTGAATTTCCGTAGGAGGGGCCATTATCTTATTAAGATTGCCTTCATCTTTGAAGTTCAGCCTCTGAATAAGCGAGTTTTAAACAGTTCCAAATAAAAGGGAAATATTCTGTAGAAAAATTGGAGTGAATGAAATGGGTATATTGCATAAACTAAAACATAATCTGGTTAATTCTTAACAGAATGAAAAGTCATTTGAAAACTGAAAAAATAGTTTAAACACCAAGAACATAGAGTTTTTTTTAAAGTAGTACTTGTATTTAATACTTGGGGGAAAAGTGATTCTAAAGATGAATTCATGGTTCTATCTTTGTAACCATTGTGAGGCTAGGTGCTTGTCACTGCTCTAATTGTACCCACACATGGTAATTTAATAAATTTATTTAGAGTTTCTTAGAGTTTATTTGTTTACTGATTCATTCATTGAACAGGTATTAATACCAACTGTTCTTCTAAGAAAATGCTGAGATAGAGTATATAAGAGCTTCTGTAAGTAGGACAGTAGCCCTCAATGTTTTAAAAGGATACACACTCCTGTCCCCTTCCATATAGAATATTTGTTTTTGTTTTGGGCGAAAAAGTATTTTTAAAAATCATTTAAAGATTCAACACATTTGCACTGTTAAATTAGCTGCATTCATACCTACTATTTTAAGGCATTTCCAATAGCTTACTTGCTGGTATATGACATTATTCTAGGTATTTATTTTACCTGTAAAGCTTTCTGAATATTTTAAGTGTGCTGTGTTTTTGAAATTGAAGTTTAGATTTTATAGAATATTTCAATATCCTAACTTAAGGGAAAACATTCTGAGGAAGAATAGCTATGAAGATGAAGGACATGCTTTTTAAAGAAATGTTTGATAAAGGAGTAAAAAGATACTCAATCTCATTAATGAGTAGGGAAATTCAAGGAGAAACCAGAGTATTTTTTTTTTACCTATCAGATTGGAATGATGGTACGGATATAAGGAAGGTGCATACCTAGATACTCTTGGTGGGAATATTAATTTGTACAGTAGGTTTGGAGGAGGATTTGGAGGTAGAGGGTAGATATATAATAGTAATATATATAGTAGTAGTAATATATATAGTAGATATATAATAATACCGATCTGTATTATTGAATTACTTGGCACAGGTGCTTAGAGTTATATGTCCATTATGTCCAAGAACATTTAATATTATTTATAAGAGGTGAAATACGGAGATAACCATCCATGTTGGTAGATAGTTGTGTCTATATGGTAAGAGTTTACTGTGTTATAAGGGATGGAGTAGAAGTTGATGACATGAAGAGATGTTAATAATGAGGGAGAAATGTACATAACAATATACTGTGATTATATTGCTTGCACAAAAACATAAATGATTATATATTAGTTTGTGTAGAGAAAGGTATTATAGAAGAATACAATGATTGAGACCAAACTTGGGATTAGGAGCAAGGAAGTGGAAGACATGAACTTTTTATCCTCTCTCTTCTGAAGGATGAATAAAACAATATATAAAACCCAGGAAAGAAAATAGTAGAGAAGAACATTTTTTAAAAGCTTTAGACAACTCTGGATCCCTTGTTACAGAGTTTAGGTAGGGGAGTTTTTCTAAGGGTAAAACAGAAAATCTCCTATTAATCAAGTTGCTACTTGTAGCTGCACCATTAATATCAGGTCAATCCACTTATTTTGGTGCATGGAATCTTACTAGAACATTCTAACATCGTTTTTCTAAACTTTTCCCGGTATTGAATATTTGAGTACGTTGACAAAAATATTGACAATATAAAATTTGAGAGTAGGGAAAGTCTTAAGTATTTCTATTCAGTAGGGAAAAGACAAAAGTTTCTTTTAAGTGATATTGGTGTCATAAACGAAATGAAACAGTTCAGTGTGTTCTTGTATTTTTAAAAATCAAATACCAGCATCTGATTCTTGAATTTCATCCATTCATTGAATATCGTTCAGGAATGGTAAAGAGGTTTGCTTTAAAGTTTAAGAAAAATTATCACTTTTTTTTCATTGTCATAAATTGGATATTTTCTTTATATTTGAATGATTACAATGGGACCTGATACCTGGAGGTTCCCCCCCACCTCCCCAGGTTTGTAGAATGTCACTGAGACATTGATTTGTCCTTCAAGAACTGGCCAACACTGAATCAACAAATACTGTGTGACTTTGTTAATTTAGTTTTCAGGATGCACTAAAAAATGAATGCTTCAGAACACTTAAAAACTGTTAGATATTTTCCTGAATTCTGAATTTGGTTTAAAAAGATTCATTGATGTTTGGTACTTAATTTTTGGATATTAACTGAACCTCAAAATATTTTTCTTCCTTTATATGTATTCCCATATGATTGTAGGAGTCTATCCTGAACTTAGATCGTGTACATTTTGGGAACTTATTTTAGAAAAGATCTAAGGTTAAAAAATTCTCAATGGACAGACAGAGAAAAGAGGGTCTTTGCCAACTCCTCTGGGTAAGAAACTTCAGAATTTTGCAGATACTCTAAAAATGAAGGCCAAGAAACCAGGCATATCGAATTGTAAATGTTTCAAATAACGTGATTTGCCATGATTTCTTTCTTTAGACCGCTGCAGTAAGAATGTCTTTCCCCCCTCATTTGAATCGCCCTCCGATGGGGATCCCAGCACTCCCACCAGGGATCCCACCCCCCCAGTTCCCTGGCTTTCCACCACCCGTGCCTCCAGGTAAGTTTGTGGGTACTGTTGCTTTTGTAGTTGATGACAGTGTTGTGTTAGTTTCTGGTATACAAGAAAGTGATTCAGTTTCTTGAATTTTTTTGTGTGTGTGTTTCAGTTTTAAATATATATGCAGGCACACACATACTTTTTTTAAGATTCTTTTTCATTATACATAGTTCAGTTCAGTCGCTCAGTTGTGTCTTGAATATAATTTCCTGTGCTATATAGTAAATCCTTTTTGTTTATCTGTTTTATATATAGTAGTTTATATTTGCTGATCTCAAACTCAATTTTTCCTCCCTGCTTGCCCTTTTGGTAACCATAAGTTTGTTTTCTGTCTGTTAAGTCTGTTTGGTAAATAAGTTCATTGTATCATTTTTTTAGATTCCACATGTACGTGGTATCACTTGATGTTCGTGTTTCTCTGATTTATTTCACTTAATATGATAATCTCTGGGTCCATCCATGTTGCTGCAGTTGGCATTATTTCATTCTTTTTATAGCTAAGTAATATTCCATTGTAAACATCAGTATATACCACATCTTTATTCATTCATCTGTCGATGGCCATTTAGGTTGCTTTCATGTCTTGGCTATTGTGTATAGTACTGTGGTGAACATTGGGGTGCATGTATGTTTTGAATTAGAGTTTTCTCTGTAAATGCCCAGAAGTGGGACTGTGGGATCATATGGTAGCTCTGCTTTTAGTTTTTAGGAACCTCCATACTGTTTTCCGGGGCTTCCCTGGTGACTCAGTCAGTAAAGATTTGCCTGCAAGGCAGGGAATCTGCCTGCAGTACAGTAGACCTGGGTTTGATCCCTGTGTCTGGAAGATCCCCTGGAGAAGGAAATAGCAACCCATTCCGGTATTCTTGCCTGGGAAATCCCATGGACAGAGGAACCTGGTGGACTACAGTGCATGGAGTCACAAAAGAGTTGGACACGACTTAGCAACTAAACCACAACAACATACTATTTTCCATAGGGCTGTGCCAGTTTACTTTCCCACCAATGATGGTGTTTTTTTTTCAATGTGTCCTTATATCATTGCAAATTTATCTTTAGAAAATATGTGTGTGAGTATTGGTAGAAACGCTTCCTGTTAGCGTTCTAGAAATGTGCTGTCTCATTTTCCTATGGTGGGAGTTTTCATTTCTGGCTGAGTATCAAACTCATCTGGGAAATAAAAAATCTTTACTTAAATAATAGGTAATACATTTATACCAATCAAAAAGGTATACAGTGAAAAACTTATCTTACCTTCCTATATAATTTATTACTATCCCCTTACTGAAACACATAAACAAAACAGGGTTATTAGTTTCTTTTTTATCCTTCCAGATATTTTTTGGTGCATATTACAAGCCACTCTTAAGTATATATTTTTCTATTCCATTTGTTTTTGTGTAATTCCTTTAACACAGATAATGTAGTAACATTGTATATATATTATTCTGCCTTAACTTTTGTGTATATGTGTATATATATATATATATATATTTTTTTTTTTTTTGACTATTATCTTGGAGAGGTTTCCAAAGTTCTGTCTAAAAGCTTCCTCTGTTCAGTGTTTTATAAAGTAAAAAAAGTTTTTTTAAGTCCAACCCCAACCTACTGAATCAAATCCTTAGAAATTAAGGCCCAGGAATGTCTTTTTAACAGGTTCACAGGTGATTCCTAAGTATCCATTTAAGCACAGTTAAGAGAACCCACATTATAGAACTGTTATCTTGAGATTTATAATTAGCATTGCTTGACTCAAACTTTTCCTCTGGTTTATGAGTGGTAGTTCAGATTTTTTTTTAATAGGATTGAAAGCATTTTGTACAGATTTCAGTTTCCCTTATGAAAGATAGTATCTAAGAGTTCTGCTTAGTTTGCATGTTGGGAAGTATTTTCATTTAACATAGAATCCATGTAATTCAGGCTGAAAGCAACAAATGATCTTGTAAACCAACTAGAAGTATTTCTTTTTTAGGAAAGCTTTACGTCAGTGACCTGGCTTTAACCATTGGATTATCTGTTTGAAATTACGGTGTTTACTAAAGAGCTTGACTGTTGCAGAATCAAAAGTACCTTGCAATTGCCTAATTTGATGGGTTGTTAATTCATAACATGTACATTACAGAGGCTCAGCTTTGGGGGCCTCCTACCCTTAGGTCAAGTACACAGCTGTGTTGGAGTAGATGTGAAAAGCCACAAGATAAATATGGAATTTTTCTGGAGTATCATTTAAAGCTTCAGCAATTTGAGGGTAAATCATAATTTAAAAAAACAACTACTTATGCATATACATTGTGGAGTAGAATGCTGTACTTATAAAAGTTTTTAAGACATTTATGCTTGTAACTGGCTGTTTAAGCTGTTCTTTTAGATAATCATGGATATGTATTTGTTACACCCTTGCCACCAGGGACATAGTGGGAGAGCTTGAGTACTATCAGTGTATTATTCCATGTAGCAATTAATGAATTACAGTCAGTAAGTTAACTGCCCTATAATAAAGGAGTTTGTCCTGAAAAGAGGGATTAAGAAAATAATGTTAACAGAGATCTGAATAGTTATCAACCATCAAACATTAATTTCTTGAGAAGGATAGTGTCCTGAGCCACTTTCATTTGGACATCAGTTTTTGAGGGGTTCTTTATTTTTTTGTTAGTCTCATAATATCTTATTTTCTGGTAGTCTTTCCTAGTAACATACTTTTAACAAAGTCCTTGTGTTACACAGTTACAGGGAAGACTAGATTACTTCCAGTTTGTGAAGAAATTTTAAGGCATTGAGAATAAAGCTTAATCAGTTGTTCAGAATCAGGAAAGGTGATGATGAAAAATTGTTTGTTTCCTTACCAGTTTATTGGTTTTATAGAAGGAATTTTAAATTCCTTTTAATTAAAAAAAAAAAACACATACTAAATGAATTGATAACTGTCCAGAATTTTGTACTTATTAAGGCAATAGCAGGTTGTGGTAGTCTTTTTGCTTCATGAGTGTTTTTGTTTTTAAGTTTATTTAGATAGACCAGTCTGTAAAGTACATTTGTTTTGAATAATATCTCATTTTTTATTAGCCTTATATTTCCCCTTAAAAGAACTATGAAGGTACTTATTTTTATGGCGTGTACTTGATATAAAATATATTCTTGTCTATATAATTACATTCTTAAGACTCATTTTGCTTCTTTTTTAGGGACCCCAATGATTCCTGTACCGATGAGCATTATGGCTCCTGCTCCAACTGTAAGTATAACTTTTAAGGAGGAATTACAAGTACTACTGCTTTTAACTGAATCTAAACAATTTGATAAACTCAGATAAATTATTTTAAATGTCTAAAAGAATAATAGGAAGAAAGAGCATATATATATATCATACTAATTTAAATATTTTTTCTCCAGTACAGTTGCTCCTAAAATAATGCTCCCTAAATAAACTATTTTGGTTTTGTGACTTTCCTCGTATTCTCTAGACTCTTCATACACTGTTACTTCAGATTCACGCGTTGGCTCTTCCATCACTCCCTTAGGTCTTGGTCCTTGAAAGCAGGAGATGTGATCTGACATATCTGACTTCTTAAAAGAACGTGGAAATGATCTAGTAGAGATTTAAAATTTGAAATGAATGTTGAATATATATTTACTCTTTGCTCTGACATACCTGATGTTTAGCTTCTTCAAAACTATTTTTTTTCTCTGTCCTCTAGTATGATACCGTCAAGCTTTCTTAAGTTTTACTGAAACCTTTTCTCTGCTGAAGTTTTATTATTCAGTCTTATGTCTTGAACTTTAATTCTCCACATTCATAAAAGCTTCTGTACACTCTACGCATCTTAGTTAAGAATGCTAGTATACTATAGAAAGAAAGAAAGTGAAGTCGCTCAGTCATGTCCAACTCTTTGCGACCCCATGGACTACAGCCTACCAGGCTTCTCTCTCCATGGGATTTTCCAGGCAATAGTACTGGAGTGGATTGCCATTTCCTTCTCCAGGGGATCTTCCTGACCTAGGGATCAAACTCCCATCTCCCGAGTTGTAGACAGACGCTTTACCCTCTGAGCCACCAGGGAAGTCCTCAAGACTGGTATACTGTAACACGTGATTAAATGATAACCCTCTTAATGTTTATTTAACCAGAATTCTTCTTTGAGTTAATTAGTAGAAATACAGGATTTAAATTGTAATTCGTCTGTGAGGGAGATTAGGTCTTATTACTTTTAGCTATTTTTGTTTTTTGACTTGTGGGTTTTGAAGAGGGAGGGAAGTGTTACTTATATTAAAAGGGTAGTGAAATAGGAACTTGCCGTGAGGCGGACCGGGGGCGCAGTCCAGCTTTTCTTGTATTGGACCTTCATTGGAAGACATGCACTAGGAAACCGCCACATGATAAGTACTCTTCTCCTCCTGCATTTCAGCCTGGGAAAAGGCAGCTCCCCCAAGTCACCACTTCAGTGCCGACTGTGTATGTTTTGCTAGATTCAATTCCAAATACAAAGATGAGTAAGACTATTCGGGAATTTGAACTTTATGAAAGGAAAAATAAGATAGTAACACAAGTAACTGAGAAAAGGTAAACCGAGAGTGTGGGGAGAGTGCTATGGGAATATGTGAAATTCTGCAGGAAAATTAGCAGGGATAATTGGAGTTTCCTTTTATACTGGTACAGAGTACAGTAGGTGAAGAAATGTGTGGGTATATTTGAAAACTTTAAATGATTTTTGATGTCTTAAACATAAAATTTCTACCCAAGTTTTTTTATTCGGTCGTCCAAGTTGTGTTTAAAAGAAAGGTAATCCAATAGTGAGTTTCCCTGGTGGCTCAGTGGTAAGGAATCCGCCTGCCAATGTAGGAGATGTAGGTTCGATCACTGATCCAGGAAGATCTCCTGGAGAAGGAAATGGTAACCCACTCCATTATTATTGCTGGGCAATCCCATGGACAGAGGAGCCTGGAGGGCTACAGTCCTTGGGGTTGCAAAAGAGTTGGATACAACTTAGCTACTAAACAATAACAGCAAAATCTAATAGTGACACGTTACTTGTCATGAATAAGTTGTATTAATGAAAAATGTGCTTTGAGAACTTTATATTAAATATATAGAATCTGTCCTTTATGTTTGCTACTTTAAAACAGGTGTTTTGGGACTTCCCTAGTGGTCTGGTGGTTAGGGCTCTGAGCTTCCACCGCAGGGGGCACGGGTTCCATCTGGGTGTGGGAACTAAGTTCCCGCATGGTGTTTGGTATGGCTAAAAAAAAAGAGCTAAAATGGATGTTTTACCCTAATGTTATATTAAGCGTGACAGCAAATTTAATTGCAAGTTCAAATTTTATTGTCTTTCTTCACTTTAGGTCTTAGTACCCACCGTGTCCATGGTTGGAAAGCATTTGGGAGCAAGAAAGGATCATCCAGGCTTGAAGGCTAAAGAGAATGATGAAAACTGTGGTCCCACCACTACAGTTTTTGTTGGCAACATTTCTGAGAAAGCCTCAGACATGCTTATAAGACAGCTCCTCGCTGTAAGTTAAACTGTTTATTTTTCATTTAAAAATTTTTTTGTTATTTCAGACTTAAGAAAAATCAGAGAAGACTGAATTATTGTCTCTCTTATATTTTGAGAAGTTTCAATCCTGCAAAAAAGTTGAATAAATAGTGAACACCTTTGCAACACATTTTGCCACATTTATTTTCTCTCTCTCTCCACACACACATCCCTCAGTTTTTTTCTGAATAGTTTGGGAGTAAGTTGTGGCATTTCACCTCTGAATACTACTTATATCTCCTATGACCAAGATACTCTCCTACATTTTTCACACTTAAGAAATTTAAGGCTGATTCAGTATTGTTAATTAAAATACAAAATAGCTCATATTTAATTTTACCAACAGTTTCTATAATAGGTGTTTTTTGTTTTTGGTCTATAATCCAGTCAGGGATGTGTATACATTGCATTTAATTGTCATGGTTCTTTAGATAGCTTCTTTATTATAGAACAGTTCTCTGCCTCTTTTTGTTTAACTTGTTTTTGTCTTTCGTGATAAACTGATGTTTTGAAGTGTCTGGGTCTTTTGCAAAATGTCTCACCCGATTTGAATTGATTGTTTACCCATAGTTAGGTTTAGAGTAAGCATTTTTTAGAAGAAAGGGCCATGTGTGATGACTGTTCTCAGGTGCAGCATAGGAAGAAACACCATGTCTCTTGGTTCCATTTTTGGTGGTATTAAGTTATTTGGTTAAGGTGGTCTGATCGCTCCATTTTAGGATATCTTTTCTCCCTTTGTCATTAATGAGTAATCTCTGGGTTAATATTTTGAGACTGTAAAAAAGGGATTTAGAAAATAAACATAAAACCTAGCTTTGTCAGATCTTAGTATTTTGTGATGCTAGCTTTAGATTTTCATCCCAAAGAAACAAAACATGAAGGTCCTAATTCTCATTTCTGTCTTCCACAAAGGTAATAACCAGAGGGAATCCATTATCCTAAACTGGGTGTTTATCATTCCTGACCATATTTTTTACTTTAATTACATATTTATAGTCATAAAAGTTTATCATGTATGAGTTTAAATTCTGCATTCCTCCAATTTGCTTTTTTCGCCCAGCATATATGCAGCTCTAGTTTGTTCACTTTTCACTGGTATATACCACTGCCTTTCAGAGATACATGATAAATTGTCAGATTGTTTACTGATGGTCATATGGATCGTTTTCACTTTTGATACTATGTTTTGCTATGTTATTACTGGTAATATGTCTTTCTAAGCGAACATGGAAGTGCTCACTTCGGCAGCACATACTAAGTGAATGTGAAATAAATTGTCACGTATTCCCTTAGAAGTGGAATTTCTGTCATTGGGCATGCTTATCTTCACTTTTAAAGATAATACCAATTTTCCCCCAAGGTAGAACATTGGGAGGACATTTTGTTTATTTTATTTCTATTACAGATGTATTTTTAATTTTATTATTACTTATTTATTTTTGGCTGCACTGAGTCTTGATTGTCTGGCATCGGCTTTCTCTAGTTGTGGCGAGTAGGGAACTACTCTTGGCTGTGGTGTGCGGGCTCCTCGTTGCAGTGGTTTCTCCTGCTGAGGAGCAAGGCTCTCGGCATGCGGGATCAGTAGTTGCGACTTGCGGGCTCTAGTGCAGGCTCAGCAACTGTGGCGTGTGGACTTAGCTGCCTTATAGTACGTGCGATCTTACTTCCCTTATTAGGGATTGAACCTGTGTCCACCCACATTGGCAAGCAGATTGTTAACCACTGACCCACCGCGGAAGTCCTGGGAGGACATTTTAAAAAACATGTTTATTGAGATATAATCCACACACCATAAAATTCACCCTTTTATAATGCACACAGTTCAGTGGCCTTTAGTATATTCAGAGAGTTTTGCAAACATCACCACTGTCTAATTCCTGAACATTTTTATCACCCCATATAGAAATATATATATATATATATGTATAAACACACTGTACCCATTAACATTGGTTCCCATTTTCTCCTCCCCTCAGCATCTGGCAACCACTATTAAACCTGTCTGTGTGTATTTGCTTGTTCTGTGCATTTTATTTAGCCTGATGTTTCTAAGATTCACCTATGGTGTAGCTTATTAGTGAAACTTTGTTCCTTTTTTATGGCCAACTAATACTCCATTTAGTGGATACACTACATTTTGTTATCCGTTTATCAATTGATGGACAACCAGCTGTTTCCACTGGGTTGTTGTGAATAATGATGCTGTGAATATTCATGTACAAGTTTCTGTGTGGATATATGTGTATGTTTTCAATTTGAAACATCCCTTTTGAAAACTGTTGTTGATATATATGTGCAGCAGAGTGTTTTTTAAGATATCTTTGAATTCCTGAATTTACCTCTTTCTATTTCTCTTTTTACTTTTAAGACTTTACTTGGATGTCTGAGGAGCTTTGATTGTCCATATTTAAGAGTTAGGGATTAAAAGACCTGTGTACATAAGCTTACTTTGTAAAATGTTGGGCATCGCTGTAGGGTAATCTGACTGGCAGCCAGAGGTTTTAAATTCCGTGGAGTGTTCTTTGAGGTGGGTGGGTTTCTCTAGAAAACTTTTGAGTTTTATGCCCAGTAAGTTTATGATCGACTGCCTGTATGAGGTTGCAGGTACAAGACTGACTTCAAGCATTTCTTATACCTTTACTTTCTTCCCTTCTTACTCTTGTAATCTCATTTGTATTTTCATATCTGGTGCTCCAAATCCCAAGCTTGTTTTGTTCACTTTCTTCAGATTGTTGCTGTTCAGGCTCTCTTCTCTAGTAGTGAGGAAAGGGTAATTGCTTGAAGCCTCTGAGACTTTGATTATTTCATATTTGTATTGTCAGGCAGTAACTTATTTTTATTCAGCTTCACACTTCAGCCCAATTCTCCACAGTACCTTTCACCCCCGGTTTGGATCCACTAGGTTTTATATTGATAGAATCAGCCTAACTTTTTTCTTTCTTATCAGTATCTGCTTCTGTACACACTTGGAGTCATAGCTTTCTTTGCTTTCCTGAATAAGCTATTATCCATCCATTTGCCTTTTGTCTTTGCAAAATTTTGTTGAATTCTGGTGCTATTCTCTCACACTATGTTTGACCTTATGATATTTTATTTTTTATATGTATTTTGGCTGCACTGTGAGGTGTGTGGAATCCTACTTAGTTCCTTGACCAGGAATTGAACCCATACCCGCTATAGTGGAAACTTAGTCTTAACTTCTAGAGTAGACTACCAGGGAAGTCCCAATTCGTTGACTATCATTTTAGTAGTTTCTCTGAAGGAAGATGTGAAAAATCCATGCCTTTCTCAGCTTTGACAGACAAATCTTTAGTTATTACTTTCCACAAAACTTCTTTTAAACCTTCTAATTTTTCTTTAATAATTAGAAATAAACTTTGTGTGTAAACAATGTAATAAATATCCCACCCTTCAGATAACCTGCCCCATTAACATTTTACAGTATTTCTGATCATTTTATGGAAATTTTTTTCTTTGCATAATTAAAAATCTTACTGTTGGGACTTTCAGTGGTTAAGACTGAATGGTCCAGTGGTTAGAGACTCCATGTTTCTAATGCAGGGGATGCAGGTTCCATCCTGGTCGAGGAAGTGAAGAGCCCATGTGCCTTGGGTGTGGCCAAAAAGAAGAAGCTTACTGTGTATCTGCAATTTCATGTGTCATGATATATTTGCATCCCATATCAAGCATTTCCCTATGTCTTTAAAAATCCTTTAAAATATATATGTGTGTTTTAAAACAGTCTTTATGGACTTATAGTATTTACTTGAATTTATTATAGTTCTAACTATTACAATATTTGGGCATTTTGGGTTTATTTACATGTATTTGTAAGATAAATAAAACTGAAATGTCTAATTTATTAAAAATGAGTTTTTAATAAATGAGTTTTATTAAAATGAGTAAGAATTTATATTTTCCTTTAAAATGACTTGTGTATTTTATTCATATAATAAGCTTGTGGGAATTGCAGAATTTAGTTGCTGAGAAGAATTTTTTAGCTTTTATTTTTTTCCTAAGCAGGAATATAATTATGTTCTTATTTGCATTATAACTTTAAGTGGTAAGGACCTATTTTGTTTTCTTTTAAAGAAATGTGGCTTGGTTTTGAGCTGGAAGAGAGTACAAGGTGCATCTGGAAAGCTTCAAGGTAGGTAATTTTTTCCTTATTTATTGAGATGCTCTCAATCTGGGAGTATAAGTTAGGTTTGCATTTGCTGTCATTGTCGCTAACCCTGGGAGAGGTCTGCTATTAGCACTCCGTCTTCAGTCCCAGTGGAATAAGGACTAAAGGCAATTGGGAAAATGTTGGCTGAGAGGTGAGATTAGAAAGTGAAAAAGGCTAGCAGGAGGTAGGAGAGGGGAAAAATTAGACTAACTGGTTTCGTATTACTTTAAAAAGTTCTTCTTTCAGAGCAGGGGTGTATGATCTCTATGGAACAATTTTAAAAAAAAGAAGAAACAGTTAGGACTTAGGAAGGAAGTGTAGAAGAGATGATGAGATGACCTGTTAGTCTTAAAAGCAAACTGTTCTTTTCATACTAGTTGGCAGAAACACCTGTTTGATATACATTTTTTAAACACTATTATTATGGAAAAATTCCTACATATATAAAATTGGCAGAATAGTGTGAACTCTTATGTATTTGTTGTCTAGCATTTTAACATTTATTAGGTCATGCCATTTGAGCTTAACCTGTACCCTGTCCATTTTCTTTTTGTATTATTTTTGTACAGTCCTGAACACCAGATCATTTTGTATATAAATATTTTTATGTCTCTAAAAGATAAGTTTTTAAAAAATTAATTTATTTTGATTGGAGGCTAATTACTTTACAGTATTGTAGTGGTTTTTGCCGTACATTGACATGAATCAGCCATGGGTGTACATGTGTTCCCCATCCTGAATCCCCCTCCCACCTAAGATAAGTTCTTTTTTAAAAAACATACCTAAAATGCAATTATAAGACCAAAGGAAAAAACATTTCTTCTAATTATTCTCAGTATTCAGATATCCAACATTCAGTCAATATCCAGTCCACGATCAGATGTCTAGCTGACTCAAATGTCAGTTTCTTAAATAGTCCTTTTGACTCAGGATTCATGTAAAATCCTTGCATTGCGATTGGTTGACATATTTTTGAGACTTAATATTTTTAGTTCTTCTGTTTTTCTTCTTCCTCTTGAGATTTGTTGGAGAAACTGGGTCATTTGCCCAGTAGTGTTTTCTCAGTTTGGATTTGCTGATTGCAGCTCTAGTAGAATTATGTGCCTTACATCTCTGTCCACTGCATTGTAATGTAAACTGTTTGGTATTCGTAGCTTGTCAGTTCAGTTCAGTGGCTCAGTCGTGTCTGACTCTTTACGACCCCATGAATTGCAGCACGCCAGGCCTCCCTGTCCATCACCAACTCCCAGAGTTCACTCAGACTCACGTCCATTGAGTCCGTGATGCCATCCAGCCATCTCATCCTCTGTCGTCCCCTTCTCCTCCTGCCCCCAATCCCTCCCAGCATCAGAGTCTTTTCCAATGAGTCAGCTCTTCTCATGAGGTGGCCAAAGTACTGGAGTTTCAGCTTTAGCATCATTCCTTCCAAAGAACACCCAGGACTCATCTCCTTTAGAATGGACTGGTTGGATCTCCTTGCAGTCCAAGGGACTTTCAAGAGTCTTCTCCAACAGCACAGTTCAAAAGCATCAATTCTTTGGCGCTCAGCTTTCTTCACAGTCCAACTCTCACATCGATACATGACCACTGGAAAAACCATAGCCTTAACTAGACGGACCTTTGTTGGCAAAGTAATGTCTCTGCTTTTGAATATGCTATCTAGGTTGGTCATAGCTTTTCTTCCAAGGAGTAAGCGTCTTTTAATTTCATGGCTGCAGTCACCATCTGCAGTGATTTTGGAGTCGCAAAAAATAAAGTCTGACACTGTTTCCTCATCTATTTCCCATGAAGTGATGGGACCAGATGCCATGATCTTCATTTTCTGAATGTTGAGCTTTAAGCCAACTTTTTCACTCTCCTCTTCCACTCTCATCAAGAGGCTTTTTAGTTCCTCTTCACTTTCTGCCATAAGGGTGGTGTCATCTGCATATCTGAGGTTATTGCTATTTCTCCCGGCAATCTTGATTCCAGCTTGTGCTTCTTCCAGTCCAGCGTTTCTCATGATGTACTCTGCATATAAGTTAAATAAGCAGGGTGACAATATACAGCCTTGATGTACTCCTTTTCCTATTTGGAACCAGTCTGTTGTTCCATGTCCAGTTCTAACTGTTGCTTCCTGACCTGCATACAGGTTTTTCAAGAGGCAGGTCAGGTGGTCTGGTATTCCCATCTCTCTCAGAATTTTCCATAGTTTCTTTTGATCCACACAGTCAAAGGCTTTGGCATAGTCAATAAAGCAGAAATTGATGTTTTTCTGGAACTCTCTTGCTTTCTCTGTGATCCAACAGATGTTGGCATTTTAATCTCTGGTTCCTCTGTCTTTTCTAAATCCAGCTTGTACATCTGGAAGTTCATGGTTCACGTATTGCTGAAGCCTGGCTTGGAGAATTTTGAGCATTACTTTACTAGCGTGTGAGATGAGTGCAATTGTGTGGTAGTTTGAGCATTCTTTGGCATTGCCTTTCTTTGGGATTGGAATGAAAACTGACCTTTTCCAGTCCTGTGGCCACTGCTGAGTTTTCCAAATTTGCTGGCATGTTGAGTGCAGCACTTTCACAGCATCATCTTTCAGGATTTGAAACAGCTCAGCTGGAATTTCATCACCTCCACTAGCTTTGTTCGTAGTGATGCTTTCCAAGGCCCACTTGACTTCACATTCCAGGATGTCTGGCTCTAGGTGAGTGATCATACCATCATGATTATTTTGGTCATGAAGATCTTTTTTTACAGTTCTTCTGTGTATTCTTGCCACCTCTTCTTAATATCTTCTGCTTCTGTTAGGTCCATACCATTTCTGTCCTTTATCGAGCCCATCTTTGCATGAAATGTTCCCTTGGAATCTCTAATTTTCTTGACGAGATCTCTAGTCTTTCCCATTCTGTTGTTTTCCTCTTTGTTTCTTTGCATTGATCACTGAAGAAGGCTTTCTTATCTCTTCTTGCTATTCTTTGGAACTCTGCATTCAGATGCTTTTATCTTAAATTTGAGTTTGTGTTATTTTTGTTGATGCTTTTATATGTAAGAATTCTAATTAAGAGTTTCTTCCATTAGGAATCATATTCAGTTATAATTTTTTTAAATGGTAGCAGCTATTGTCAGTGAGTAGTTGATTCATTCACTGGAGGGTTGCCAAATTTAACAGACTGTTTGGAAGAATTGTTATTCCTTCATGAAGAACAAATCATCATTTGTTAGTACAATACATCCATAAGGATAAACTTTCTTTTCCTACTTAGAGGTCTAATTTCTGTAAGAAAAATGGGATAAATGCTTTGGTTCTTTAATTTTTCAAAAGAATGATCTTATGTTCTTAGCATCCTCTAGCAGTGACTTTCTTAAGACCTATTTTGAACTTCTAGATTGACGCATATTTAATTTGTTGTTGTTAAATTTAAGGTAGATTAATTGTCATTATCCCTAGGGAAGCTAAATTGTCTCAGGTTGCCTCTGGAAATTGGATCTTCAGTGAGTTTTTGACCCAAAGCTAAATGCCTTTGATAGCTTTCTTGTTATCTGGGAATAAGATATTCAAAGATCAGCTGGTAGTTTTTCTGCCCAAGACTTGGGATCAGCCATTTCTCAAGAAGCTCTGGTTCTTTTTAGTGGGAAATTGTTTTCAAGAAGATTATCTGGAAATTGATGCACTCACTGTAACCATTGTTTGGTCTTTACTTTGCCAATGAACAGTAATTCAAATTCAAGCCTAAAAGATTTTTATCTAATCTTTTTTGTCCTATATCTGTTTCTTCCACACTTGGAATCCTGAGCTTCAACACTGGGGCTGACAGACTATTCAGTAATTATTTTTTGTTACTGTTACCCTCTCACATTTCGCATTCAATAATATCAGACCAGTAGCACCAATACTGTCATCAATAATATGCTTGTTGACAGGTCTTTTTTTCTTTAGGATATATCCCATTTAAGTGTATGGTCAAATTTTCTGTTTTAAAATCACTCAATGTGTAGTTGTATCACTAAGTGTAAACATATTTGGATTCATTTGTTAAATTCTATTTTCAATATTTGCTCTTTTAAATTTAATTTTGTTTTATTATCTGTTTATTAAAAATCATGAAAATAATGAGACTAGCTATTAAAATGAAACAGACAGAAAAATTAGACTAGTAAATAGAATAAAAGATCAGTACTTTTGTAGTTTAACATCTCTGAACTGAAAAGTGCTGTATTTAGGTTCAAGCAGCCTTCTTGGCCTCTCTGTAGCTGTTGAGGAAATTGAGGATGGAATGAATCCATGAAATAATTAAAAGAATTAATCATGAAATATGCTGTTTTGCTGAGTATTTTTTTAGCAGTTTTAATAAGTAGCATTTTGCCTGATGAGAATTTTTCTTCCTTTCCCATTTTTTTTTCTCTTTAAAAGAGAAATCCGTGTCAAAGGCAATTGAAGGAAAAGAAGGAGTGATGAAATAATCTTTGCATTATAATGCTTTGGTCTCTAATGATTTCAGTTTTCCATAAATATTTTTCATCTTTCATAATTGTTTTGATATCTTATTAAATTCTTTGTATCCTTTGCTAGCCTTTGGATTCTGTGAGTATAAGGAACCGGAATCTACGCTCCGTGCACTCAGGTTATTGCATGACCTGCAGATTGGAGAGAAGAAGCTACTTGTTAAAGTTGACGCAAAGACAAAGGCACAGCTAGATGAATGGAAAGCAAAGAAGAAAGCTTCTAATGGGGTATGTTTTCTATATTGTCTTCTGAAGGCCAGCTGTGCTTTTTCAGTGTAAATGCTTCTCATTATGAATGAATCTAATACAGGGCTTCACAAGATCATCAAGAGTGTGTTTTATATATAGTTATTTTAAGTCTTTTATCTACCCATAGTGGGTAGATGACTGTTGGTTTGCTTGTTCCAGGTTGGGATGAAGGTAGTAAGGGAGGCTGGACAAGGTTAACTTGCCAGAGAAAACACTGGTACAGACTATTCCAAACAGAGCTAATTCATTAAGACAGCTTTGTAAGTAAGTACAGAATATATTTCAACCTACAAAACTTTTATTAGTTGCCCTTTAGAAGGATACAGGTTCTGAAATGAATTAAAATAAGTCTCATTACTTGTATCAGGTGGTGGCTCTCTTAAATGAAGCTACTGTAAAGGAAATTTTTGTATGTTGTGTTGTAATATATACATTACTACTCTCTCTCAACAAAGCGAAAAATAGCTAAAGCCTTAGTGTATATTTCCTTGTCTTCCCTTCCTAGTTCCTTTTGACATATCAAGCTGAATGAATCCAGAGTAGATTCATTATTACCTCTCTATCTCTATAAAAACATAACAGCCTTTTTGGTCTGTTGAGGCTTTTAACTGTTATTCAAAATGGAAGTAGCTTTCTTAATTCTGTCACTCCCTTGTTTACAAAAACGTTGTATTCATAAAAGCAGAACAACCTCTAAAGAAGATGTTAAATACAACCCATAATTCTATCATCATTAGTAACCACCATAGACATTTTTGTTGCATATTCTTCCAGGCATTTTTCTCTAAGGTATAAGACATTGAGTGTAATTATGTCAACCCCTTGCTCATACATCTTTAATGATTTTGAATTTCTCAAAGTATGAAGCCTATATTCTTATCATGGCATCCTAACCTTGCTCCCATCTACCTTTCTGGCTTTCTCCATCAATTCCCTTCCATGTGTCAGTCATATATTCCTACAAACTCCTTTGTGGTTTGATGTCCTTGTTGCCCATCCTAGCTCCCTGTTGAAATTCTATCCACATTTAGTTTAAATGTTGCTTGATTCATGTAACTATCATGAGTCCTACCCTTGATTCCTCTCAGGCAGAATTAAATCCTTTCTTTTTATATAAAGCAGGATTTTACTGGTATGTCAGTCTGCTTTGTAGTGTATTTTGTTTGTATCACTCTCATACCTTCTTATCCCCTGTTTTCGTTCTCATATCCTACATTCACTGATGATAAGGTAGGGCAATAAGTTCACAGACTGTTTTTTCATCTTGTACCTCCACAGAACCTGGGTCAGAGTCTTTCTAGCCTGTGATGAGAATGGAGTGAACATTTATTGTAACCGTTGGATTTATGTTGCTCACCTGATCATCTTTACTGTCTTTACCTAGCTGTATAAGGAATTAATACAATTTACACTCCAGAGAAATTGTATTTTATTTCATATCAGCACTATTGTCTGTCGTACCCCTAAAACCTTAAGAAAGCCAACGGTCTTAGATTTTCCTTGCTGGAATTCATATTTAAAATAAAGCATGGATGCAATGCTTTCAAAGTTTTTTATGTAATTCACCTGGACTCATTATTGTACTCTGCTTGGTCATTTGTGAGGTGGTTTAAATTGTGGCATTTGCAGATGGTGTGCTCTGATCATAAAGTCAATCACTTCACTGTGTGTTTATATAAATGAGGAAATGTGTAATTGCGTGACTTCATTTTGTAATCACTGTTAGTAAGAGGAATCACAATTGATACCTGTTTATATTTTTCCTCAAGAATGGAGTTGAAGCTACTTCTAAGAAAAATGGAGCAGTTATTTCGGATAAAATGAAATTAAAAAAATTAGCAGACCTGACTTCTGGGTGCATTTGGCATGGTTTCCAGAGGTATTGAAGTCGTAAGACAAACATGGCATAGTTTTGCAGAGTTATCAGTTTTACTCAACAATACTAGTAGAATGAAGACGAATAATTCTATCAGATAAAAATTTTTTTTCGAACAAGTAAATACATTGTCATGATTTTTCAGGGTAAATGTGAAGATGTATTTGTTCTTTACCTTTTATTGTTGATTTGTTAGAGAAATTTAGAAAATAGTGATTTGAAGTAGAGGATATGAGAATGAGACACTGAGAAACATGTGTGGTACCTCATCCATTTTCCTGATTCCCAGGCAGAAGAAAGAACACGATTAGTTGTATAGTTCTCTGATTTAAAAAAGAACCACGAATTTGTCTAGAAAGATGTTTTTCCTGATCCAGAATTTTAACAGGAATTATGTGCCTTGATTAGTAGTGCTATTAAAAGCTTTTATTTAGATTTTGCAGACTCTGTAGAAAGAACTTTTTTACCTCTAGTAGAATTATTTCATTTGAGGTAGCAACACTGATCTTAGTCCTTGTCCTGTTGTTTTACCTCTTGTTCAGTAGTAGCGGTTTAGGACTAGAGATATCTGCTTAATCATTAGAAATAGTGCTTGTTTACCACACATTCAAAATTGACTTCACGTATTGAAAATACAAATATCCTTTGGAAAGAGCTGCCTACTTTATGTTTTTTAATTGAGGACAGATCAGATACTGCAGGTAGGAACACCTCACATTTTTCTCTGGAAATTAGTGTGAGTGTGGTGGAACCTACATTTTTTCAAAAGAAAGAGCTCTACATTTGCTTAGTTCCCAAAGTTCTTGTTTTGGACTCTAGAGGTCAGTGCCAAAGAGTGAGCCAAGTGGAGTTTTTACCTAACTCTCCAACTAGGAGCTTTACTATAAAAGCTTTTAATTTCTCTGGAAAGAGCCGAATAGTTGGGACATGTAGACATCTCAGATATTCAGTCTATTTCTCTGATCCTTTTGTTCATTACTGCACTGCTGAACCCTTCACTTTTTGTTGCTCAGTATGCTTTCTGTTTCTGAAGTGGAAGAAAAAATGAAGTCAGGAAATTGTCTGTGGTTCAGGACCCAGAAGTAGAGTTTAAGTTGAAACTGAAATTAACTTTTCCTCCCAAGACATACATTGTCATTTTTGTTTTACTTACATTAACAATTGCTTAAGAGATGGGGCTCATAAGCTTTTCTTCTAAAAAATGTACATTTTCTCTATAGATCAAGGGGTGGTAGTCATTTGTAATGTAGTGTGAACTAGTTCATTCCAAATGCTTTACTTATGTTTAGCTATATTAATATTTAAGTCTTAGCTTAGGATGCGTGGTGGTAGGGAATTTAGGGGCTGTGAATATTTTTAGATGAATGAGGCTTTGGATTTGTAACTCCACCTCTATCCTTATGTTTAAAAGAGCATGGAGATGTAGAGGGTTCATGGAAAGAAATGGAGAATGTAGGTAAAATGCTAAAGACAGATTGGACTTTGTCTCATGAGGTTTATTTTCATAATAAAGAATTTAGATCTCAACAGCTGAGGGTTGATAAAAATAGTTGTATGTTTCTTCAGGACCTGAGGTTTCAGTGACAGGTTACTGGTGGTTTAATTCTTTTCCTTTTAAAACTTTTGAAGAAGCAGAGTATTGCTGAAGGGATTTTAATGAAAGCTGCATAAAAACCTTATTGTTATATATCATTGATTTAGAATAAGAGAGGACCATATCACCAAATTTTAGTTTACAATTTAGTTTACAATTTTCTTTATTATGAAAATAATTTGGTAAATAATATAAACAGTTCAGTTACTCTCCTTGGTTAAAGCATTGTATCTTTATCCAAGATGCCAAGTAGATAGTTGGCTGTAAGAAAATTAGATGAAGAAGCAGGTTTGAGGAAGTAAGGAACTCAAGAATGGTCAGTTACCACATTTAAGGACTTACATAAACATTATCTGTATCATAACCTATATCTGTGTCTGTTGTCCTTCTTCCTTTTCTTATATTGTTAGATACTTAAGGGAAAGTTATTTCTTTAATTTTGAATTTTTAACCATCTAACTTAGTGTCTTGCATATAGTAAACTCAATAATTTGAGCAAATTAAGAAATAAATGCATGCTGAAGAAGTATCCATTGGGGATAGCTTTCAGAATGCTCGTGGTTATGAAATCACGGCTCAGTTACGTGAAGGAGCCACAAGGCATGACACTCATCTTGAAGAGAGTTCAAAGCATTGTGACCAAGAGCCAGCATTTGTCCAGAAAAGCAGAATTCTTGTTTGTATCTGAAAATTTGCACAATAAATGTTTACCAAGTATGTATGTAGTTTAAAGTTACAAAAGCTTTTTGTATACATAAATTTTTATTTTCTTTGTCATACTTTTTTGTTGCTTCTTTGTCATACTTTTCCTCCTTTCCAAGTTTTAAGAAGAGAAGAGGGTAATGAAATTGTCTGGAGTTTGAGGTCATTCTCTAAATTTTGTCATTTGAACTTGGATTAATTACTTAACTAGGAGCTTTAAAATAAAACAGAAATAAGAACAGTAGGATAATGGAAACCAGTCATTTTTTTCCCACATGGACACAGGTAACCATTTAGACTTCATTTAAAAAATAGTAAGTCTTGGGAAAGAATTCCCTGGTGGTCCAGTGGTTAAAACAGTGCCCTTTCACTGCTGAGGGGGCTTGGGTTTAGTCTGTGATTTAGGAAACAAGATTCCCACAAGCCTTGTGACCCAGCCGCTTCACCCCAGCCCCATAGTCTGGCACTTATTTGTGAGAAGTAGTACAATATGAATTTGTTTTTATTTTTCTTTATGTTACGTTCACAAGTCATGGGGAGAAAGATGCTCATATTTAGAGTTGATTCCTTTTTAGTTATATGAGTTTTTTAAATGGTATGCCCACATCGCAGAAAGCAGAGGGGGAAAAGAGAAGCCATCATTTCAGCTCCTGGTCTTCCTAATGTTTATGTTTTGTTATGTATAGCCTTTATTGTATATAGTTTTATTTGTTTAACGTACATATGTTTTTGGTTATTGTTTTATATATTTTTTACTTTATATATTTTTATATATTTTATTTTATAAATATATTTTATATATTTATTATATTATATACTATAAATATATTATTATGTTTACTTTTGTTTTGTTTTGGCTGCACCCCAAAGCATATGGGTTCTTAGTTCCCTGACCAGGAATTGAACATGCATCCCCTGCAATGGGAGCATTGAATCTTAACCACGGGACTGCCAGGGAAGTCCCTGTTTTTGTTTATTTAAAATGGTGGCTATCATAGGTACATAAAATTGTATTTTGCTTTTTCAGCGAAATTAAGTTTTCAACACTAGAATGAGTTACTCAGTAAATATCATTAACTTGTGCAAGTATTGAGAAAGAGGATCTGAAAAATTGTGAAAGCTTTTCAGATGTGTAGTATGCTAACCCTGTGATTCAGTCTTTCTGTTGCTAGTTAGGGATCAGAATGTTAGATATCAAGGGACCAAAGAAAAGAAAATGCTAGAGTACAGTATATCTAAGGAAAAAAATGTAAAACAAATACAGTTTAGTTTTGTGAAGTTGGTAGTAAAGCTAAGTCTGCATTTAATAGGACTACAGAGATGTTTTGGAGAAAACATGTTTGTTTGTGTTGTGTACTAACTTGTTTTGAATGATTCTGATTTTCTTGTTTGATTCCCCCCGCCCCCCGCTCCCCCCACCCTCCGCCTTTCCCATCTCCTGAATCTGCCTTGTTGTTTTTTTTTTTTTAAGAATGCCAGGCCAGAAACTGTCACTAATGATGACGAAGAAGCCTTAGATGAAGAAACAAAGAGAAGAGATCAGATGATCAAAGGGGCCATTGAAGTTTTAATACGGGAATACTCCAGTGAGCTCAATGCCCCCTCACAAGAATCTGACTCTCACCCCAGGAAGAAGAAGAAGGAAAAGAAGGAGGACGTATGTGTTACTGATTTATGCCAGCAGAATCATTTCTATAATTTACATTTATGCTTTCATTACATTCCAACTTATGAGGGGAAGATAGAATGACTGGCATTTATAACAATATACTGTTAAGGCTAATTTGACCATGTTTTATCTTCCTTTTTTTTAAAACC
This sequence comes from Capricornis sumatraensis, assembly GCF_032405125.1. Classification (NCBI taxonomy): domain Eukaryota; kingdom Metazoa; phylum Chordata; class Mammalia; order Artiodactyla; family Bovidae; genus Capricornis; species Capricornis sumatraensis. The sequence continues at coordinate 18,391,425 of NC_091070.1, read as the reverse complement.
AAAAACATTCCTGTTTTTACATTTTTGAAATGCAGTGACATGGAAGCTTGTGTTTGTGGATTCATTAAGTAAGGGGGGGGAAGGACAAACTTGAGTGAGGGATAGAAATTAATATTAAGGAGTAAAGTTTTTTTTTCCCCCTTTTGCCACAGAAGAGCTGGCCTTGTTTTGCCTTACTCCCTAATTATTTTTCTCTGCTCCAATCGGGATACCAGATCTTGTTCACTGAGGATTTTAACCCATTTTCAAATTTCTAAGCCACTTTTCCTTATAAACCACGTTTCATTTCACTCCATCAGCAGTAATGCTGTTGGCCTTATAAATGGAGTACTATGAAAGACCAACACAGATGAAAATTCCTCTCCAGTATTGTATTATCACCCACTTTTGTCAGTCTAAGCTAATTGAACAGTAAGGAGTGCAGGTTGAAAGAAAATGTTTGATTTTCTTGCTTACTTTCATTTGGATATACTTAATAGAAATTATGGGGAGAGTTCTGTAAACATATTGGAGGTATATTATATGAATGGATTGTATATGCCCTGGAAAAGTAGTACTGTAAACATTGTGAATTAATATCAAGGCATTTTCACAGTTCATACTGTTCTGGATTTCATTGCCTTATTAAGCCATTGTCAGCTTTCTTTCTGATACATCAGATGCATTTTTATTATTTGGCTGCTTCTTGCTTCTGTGGCCATAAAAAGCTGTCTAGTGAAGTGCCAGTCATTGGAAATGAAATTGGTAAGAGTCCATCCGGTATAGGGTAATAGAGACCTGTAGAGTTTGTTCTTCCTCTTTCCCCTTTAATGGCAAAGGAAAAAGTATCTAGACACCTTCATTTGAAATGGTTTGAGGTGAGAGAGTCAAAAATTCTGCTCTGTGGCAAGAATTATTGGGTAAACTTTGTTGTTTTGATTGTTTCCTCTCTCTTGGAAAGGATGAATAAAGTCTCACATTGCTAGTCTGAGATCCTCCTTATTCCCCTGGTTGGGGGTGTTGGAAGGAGTGGAAGTGGTAGGTGATAGATTGAGTGAAATTTCTTTTGTTATCAAGTAATTTAAAATGAAGAAAGTGTTACAGAAATCTGACATTGCTTATAGTGTAAACATATAGAAAATTGTTTTTCAGAGTCATATGAACTGTTTGTTTTAATCTTTGTGGATTTTTCCGCAGATCTTCCGCAGATTTCCCGTGGCCCCACTGATCCCTTATCCACTCATCACTAAGGTTCGTTTACATCTGTAAAGTAATAAGCCTCCAACTAAAATGAATAAATTGAAAAAACAATGTTTACTGCTACTTGCCAGATGTGTGATTCTTGTCTTCTTTACTATTTAACTTAGATTTGTTACTATATAAGGTCTTTTTAATTTACTCCTGTGTTTTATAAAGCCTGTACAGAATATCTAGCCTTTAATTTCTATTCGTATCAATATAGATTGATCTTTATGCATTCCTACCTGTCCCCCTTGTTTTTTAGGAGGATATAAATGCTATAGAAATGGAAGAAGACAAGAGAGACCTGATATCTCGAGAGATCAGCAAATTCAGAGACACACACAAGGTAGTATTCTTGTTTTTTCACTTGATACCAATCTAGACTTTTTACAGAATCCAAAGCAAACATACAAAGAAAAAAAATCAACCTTACAGTAGAATATGATTTTAAATGCTTTTTTGTCTAGGTTTAATTTATACTTAGATAGAAACAAAGAAACAGAAGACCAGTGCCATATTAGAGTAGTCCTTGGCATATTGTATGTAGATTTCTCAGTTACTGACTACTCTGCAGTCATCTCACTTTAATATGAATAAAAGCTAGTTTTATTTTTAGATTTCAACATAAACATCAAGGACAGATTTAAACAATTCAAGGGGGCAGCAGAATAACATACACTGTAGTGTATTTCTGGGGGCAGTTATTTAACTTAATCTTAGGAAAACCTTTTCTTTAGAGCTGAGATTAAAATTTAAGATTATATTTGTATAGATTTAAGTTGAGAGGGGGAGATTTTAAACAGTAGGTCAGTGGTTACCAGACTTACCAAATTTTAGATGCATGGAAGAACTGTAAATTCCCATAAAGCTAATCTATTCATTGACCCCCACCATTATGATAGAGATCATATGGTGACTAATGCAAGATGAAACTCAGCTTGGAAAGTAACAAGGAATAGGATGTAAGTATGAGCTTCTGTTTTTTATTATATTTATGGATGCCCCCTCAGAAAAATATGCAAAGGGGTAACTGGCTTGGAAATGGATATTTATGCTTAGTAAATCCCACTCATGAATTTTGCCTATTGAAAGCTTCTCTCAATGACAGTGCATCTGTGAATGTTCGCTGGTATTGAAGGTGATGCTTATGGACAGTGAAATGCAAACACTGCATGAAATGTATTTTGATGCTGGAGATAATAAGATGTTACTGGTTCTTACGCCTAAGATTGAGTGACCTTTAACTCAGTGAGATGTTAAGTGTTCATTTTTTATTTTATTTAATCTTATGTTTTTCTTATAGCTTTCAAAATCCCTTATTGACAGTTAATGTCATAGAATCAATGCTGCTGAACACATTATCCTGATGCTGAGCCTTAGCTCACATAACACAGGACTTTTTCAGGAATTCAGTATGTCTAAAAGCACAAATGTAGATTTCCCAATTTAGAGTTAAAAAGTTAGTCTGTGGGAAGTCATTTTAGAGGTATATTAGGTTCAGTACTCAAATTCGGGGTCTGTGTAAGCTTGAAAGCGGTATACAGTGTGTGTGTGTGGTTTGCCCCCCTTTTGTTGTTCTTTGTTAAATCCTGTCATGTCACTGGTAAAGTATGAAGAAATAATGTTTTAAAAAATCGATTGCAAAGATATTTGCTTCAGAGTTTGAGAAGCTGTCAGGCCTTTGACTGCCTTACACTTATTTCACTGTGGGGAGAGAATGTTTTGAATTTCCAAAATGTGCTTTAAAAATAAAATCAAAGTGAAAAAGAAAAGCCGTTCTTTTTATTGGGTGGTATGGTTAAAAGGGATATTTGAAACTCCAGTAACAAAAATTGAGCTCAGTGAACCTTTGCATGTTTTGGTATGAGTTTATTAAATAACCACAGACTGTCAGGGTATCAGCGTGGCAGGGGGCGTCCATTTACAGCACGGACGAGTCTGAAGAGAGAATAAGGTAAGATTTATGTTTTTTTTTTTCTGTCCTTTCTTCTTCATTATTTCACTACTTTCTTAAATCTTTTTAGATTCACTTCATTTTTTCTTTCTCCAGTCTTTGTGTTAAAAAAATATATATATATGTGTGTATGTGTATCTACTTACTGGATATATATTATAAAATCTTTTAGAGTTGTGTTTAGTATGGACCAGATTCACTCACTTTTTCATTTACTTAGAAGAAAACTTTTGAAATGAGTTCTGAAACAAATTATTATTTAATTAAATGGGACTATACATTTCAGAAGTAAGGTATAGTGATTAAGCAAAAATAGAACAAATTGAGGGAATCTACTAAAAAAATTATTATTGGAAGAGCTAAAATAATCTGTAAGTATCTCAGAAATAAACAAATTTCTTTTAAGTGTATGATACTGAGGTAAGTTTCATATAGTATAGCCTCATTTTATGATACATTTTAAAAATTTCATCAGATAACTGTTTCCGAAATTAGAATTTGCCCATTTAAATAGCTTACAGTTTCTGTCCTCTTTCTGCCATTTCTTTTCTCTTCTCTTTGTAATTTCAATGTATTCAGTATTGGCTTTGCCTCCATTCCATTTTGATATAGACTGGCACCACAGCTGAATATATTGATTTCTCATGCATTAGCTTTTCTTTCATAAACCTCTGTCAGTTCTCTGATCCATGAGCGAGAGAAAAAGAGTATAACAGGTAAGATTGCTTTTTTAAAGTTGTTCTAAATGCTTTACATGACTGAGAAAAGAAAAAAATGCACATTTTATTGTTGTAATTTAAATTTCATTTCTGTGACACTAAACATGAAAACAGAGGAAGAATGTGTTTTGTTTTTGTTTTGTTTTCCCTGTTTGGGTTTTTTTTTTCCCCTGAGTTTGTGTAGAAACTGTGGTACACTGGTAATCTTGTCAGGGTACAAACTTGGTCTGACTTTGTTATTTGGTTTATTTGTGAACCATGTACTTGCTCTTCCTCCCAGAAGCATAGCTTATAGGCAAGGTTAATCCAGTGTTGGCGATCCATGTCCTAGCACAGCATCTGTAAGTTAATATGCAATCATTCCTTCCAAGGATGGATTTATCACTGTTAATATATTTCATTGTCTTATAGGCATAATTGGTATAAATATATTGCTTTAAAATTAAGCCAGAAATTAATCTTATTAAATTAAAATACTATGATTATGTACCTTTCTGCTTGAAGTGAGTGATTTTCACTTTTTGTATTTGGTGGGCTGTCCATCTTGTAATGGTGGGAGTAAATGTTTCCATACGTGATAGGGCAGATAATGGCTGAATTCACATTGTCTTTTGGAGGGTGGGCAAATCAGAGGGCAGAAGACTAGTTGCATTCCAATGACCTTACTCTCTTCCCCCACCTTCCCCTTCGAAACACTCAACTAATAATCCTTAGGTAATGTCTGGGGTTATAGTTAGCAATAGTTATCCCACTGATTTAAAGAAATTCATAATGGGAAGAATTACATGTTAGCTAAGTGATTGTATTTCTAGAAATTATTTCAAACCATCACATTCCTCACAGTCATTTTAATTGTTACATAAGTCATTGAGTGGTCAGCCACACTTGACACAATCTCCCAGCATCCAAGATTGGAGATTCCTGGTCTATGTAGAGTATATGGTTTTGCACGAAATCTGTCTAGGCTTGTGATTGCTTCAGTTTAATTTGTCAAGTAAAACCTCTAGTATTTAATGTTGAAGTACCAGTGGTTTGGTTTTGTTATTGTTCCCAGTATTGGGCATTGCGCCGGGAAGAGTCTGAATATTGGGGCTAGAGAGCTAACTCTAAAAGTACTTTTGTTGGTTTCTAGAAACTGGAAGAAGAGAAAGGCAAAAAGGAAAAAGAAAGACAGGAAATTGAGAAAGAACGGAGAGAAAGAGAGAGGGAGCGTGAAAGGGAACGAGAAAGGCGAGAACGGGAACGAGAAAGGGAAAGAGAACGTGAACGAGAAAAGGAGAAGGAACGGGAGCGGGAACGAGAACGGGATAGGGATCGTGACCGGACGAAAGAGAGAGATCGAGACCGGGATCGAGAGCGAGATCGGGACCGCGATCGAGAACGGAGCTCAGATCGGAACAAGGATCGGAGTCGATCAAGGTAAGGCTGTATGAAGTTACTGTGTGCCTGATAGCTTTAATAGAATCACAGGTTAGTACATTGGGGCCACTTACATTGATGTGATGATGAGAGAATTTCATGGGCCACAGAGCATGCCTGGCTTGCTGTCTCACACACGTGTGAAATATTGGTTAAACTAACAGTTTTCAACTTTGGATTAGTTTCTGTGTGAAGCCAGTTTTTACTCAGATCTAGCATACACCAGTCGTTCTCCCAGTGTTTGAATAGGCGTGATTCCCTTGGTCAATGGGCGCTGTTTTTAGGCACTAACTGAGGTCTCCTGCGCGGAAAATCAGCTCTAGTTGCGCTGCTTTTAGTTCCTGGTGTTTATTTGGTCCCATAAACCACTGGTTGGTCACACCTTACCTCCCAGACAAGTTAGTCTTTTCTTGATGGTTCCTAGTGATTTCACTTTTGTTTTATTTAAAATTTTCTCATCATTATATAGATTTCCTATGGGCTGTCATCTCCAATTCTTCAGGAATGAGGGAGAGCAAAAATGAACAAAGAGAAGGGAGTGAGCAGAAGGAAGCAGCAGAAAAAAGGAAGAGAGGAAAGTTCACTTTTTTCCCAAGCTAGTTTTCATATATACATTACTTTGTTGAGATATTCCACTTAATTGTAGCTGAAACGAGGTCCACCAGTTACTGAAATTCAGTGCTTTTTAATCTGTTGTGGGCATTAAATTCCTTCCTCCCCTGGAATAGCCATCATTCTCTTGAATAAACACTGTTAAGATTTGACATGTATAAAATCATGGTTTTATACATGTATAAAATGGTTTAATACTTTTACTAAGGTATATTGTTTCATATATACATGTATTTGTATTTGATTAGAATCCATGGCATCACAGATCTGCCGTTCGGTTTTATCCCTCTGAATTAAATGCATGAGAACTTTTTACTGCTGAAAGATGTATAGTTAACCCTTGAACAATGCTGAGGTTAGGAGTATCAACTCTGTGCAGTCAGAAATCTGAGTATAACTTATAGATGGCCATCTGTATACAGTTTTTGTGTCTGTGGTTCTCTGTCCATGGACTTGACCCACCTCGGATTGTGTAGTGCTGTAGTACCTATGGCTGAGAAAATACCACTTGTAAATATGTATGTGCATGCTCAGCTGCTCAGTCGTGTGTGATTCTTGGTGACTCCATGGACTGTAGCCCACCAGGCTGCTTTGTCCTCGGGATTATCCCAGCAGAAATACTTGCTGACCCAAGGATAGAACCCGAGTCTTCTGTGACTCTGGCATTGGTAGGTGGATTCTCAGACACTCAGCCACCTGGGAAGGCCCCATATATAAGTGGACCTGTACAACTCAAACCAGTGTTGTTCAAGAGTTAGCTGTAGTTCTGGTTTATGCATGCAGCATGCCAGAGTGCTGTTTGCTTCACACCGTTGCCATTGTCAGTATTGGCTTGATCACTGCTGAAGTTGACTATCTTGTATCATGTTCATCGGCCCTTAGTATTTTTCTTATTCCGGATTTTTTTGTTTGTTTTCTGAGATGCTGATAAGCGTTAACATCGAGTTTAGAATGCAGTTCAGAATTTGGGGCTAGAATTATATTCTGTGTCTTTCTGGCTTGTATGAGGAGTTTACAATTCTGCAGAAACCAAATGCTAAATTCTGGCTTGTTTGTGTCTTATTTCATATTGTCCTCCTTTCTCTTGGTTTCTAAAAGAAAACAGAGGATACTGACAGATTTTTACAATCTTTTATGTAGAGAAAAGAGCAGAGATCGTGAAAGGGAACGGGAGAGGGAAAGAGAAAGAGAGAGAGAACGGGAACGAGAACGGGAACGTGAACGAGAGAGAGAGCGAGAAAGGGAACGGGAGCGTGAGCGAGAGAAGGACAAGAAGCGAGATCGAGAAGAAGATGAAGAAGATGCATATGAACGAAGGAAACTTGAAAGAAAGCTCCGAGAGAAAGAGGCTGCCTATCAAGAGGTAAATTGAGGGAATGCTTTTATTTATAAAAGTTGGTACTTAGTAGGTTAGTCAAAAATTTCAGAACCTTCTGTATACATTTTTAAAACTTTTGACAATTTCTCTTTTTAGCGCCTTAAGAATTGGGAAATCAGAGAACGAAAGAAAACCCGAGAATATGAAAAAGAGGCTGAAAGAGAAGAAGAAAGAAGAAGAGAAATGGTAATTTTCTTGTTTAAAAATAAGTGGTTTTTCAGATAAAAATCAGATCAAATCATTTAAGTAGAAGTGACTTTATAATTAAAAAGTATCATCTCTCATCAAAAAACCTGAGCTCCAATATAAATAATATTTCAAGTGAAGTTGAGACAGTTTCAGTACACCAAGATGTTTCTTCCTCCTATTCTTTTTTAAAATATTTATTTTTAATTGATTGATTGCTTTACAATATTGGTTTGATTTCTGTCATACATCAACATGAATTAACCATTGCTATACATATTTCCCCTTCCCCTTGAGTCTCCCTCTCGCCTCCTTTTCTTCCTGTTTTTCACATTTTGGCCTCCTATAAACTAAATTATCATTTGGCATATTGTCAAAGTAAACCTGTTATAGAATAATGTATAAAATGAGGATTTATAGAACTTTCTTTGATTAAACATCTGCAGCATTTTTTAATTTGAAGAGGGTTTTAGAGGCTTTGATACTCTTATCGGTGTAGTATATTTGGGTGAAGGAAACAGTCTTACGAGAAGATCTGTTTTTAGAAATCAAAAGTACTGACTTCAGTATATAGCACTTATGAGTTATTGTTTTTCCTTATGTTACTATATTATCCTTCCTTCTAACTACATTATAATAATAATGAATTATAATAATAATGAATAATGCAATTCTTTTTTGCATTTACACTATTTGATAAGCTAATAGTGAAGCAATTGGCATAGGGTAATGAAGTAAAATGATAAAAAGAGAATATATTTTATCATAGTATTTGCTTCTATAGTATGTTCCATATGTTCTGTCTTTGCCAGAGATTCATGAAAGTTTCTTTATCTCCAGTTTGGAGTCTATTCTCCCAAAAACATCATTAAAGTTAGGAACCTTCTTCAAATAGCTTTTGAACATGAGACATAGATGGAATTTTTGTAAGTAACCAAAGGGGTGCATACAGCAATTAGATAGTATGGCTTTTCTGGATGGCAGATCTTTTAAAGTCCTAGAATTATTTAAAGTGATTTTGATTTCCCTGGATTGTAGCTCCCATTCTATAATTTGTTCTTAACCCTTAGGTTAGAAATAGAGAATAATATAGTAAAAGACAAAATACTTTTAAGAAGTGATTCCATTTCCTATAAGCAAATCTGAAACCTGTCTTTCTAGAGAAAGGTTTCCTAAATTAGTAATTTTTGGGGGGGAAGCTTAAAAAAACCTCCAGTTAGAAAGTAGTTACTTGTCAATTGAAAAATGTTCAAGGAATTTGAAAAATGTTCAAGGAACAGAAGTATGTAGTATAAAAAGTGAAAGTTTGTATTCCTCATGAGAGGTGACTTAAGTTAATATTTTAGTACATACCTATGGATCTTCCTGTGTTTCATCTAGATATTTGTAAATATGGTCATCACTACCTGGCAGTCTACTTGCATTCATTTGGCAGATTTTGTGTTAGGTCCTGGGTGTATAGGAATAACTAATACTTTTTACTCTTTAAACAATTGGATAGTATTGTCAGAGAGATGAAGTAGTTACTGCACTGTGTGCGTGACTGTTTTGAGGTATGATAAAAGTGTGTTTACAATATTTTGGGAGGGGAGTACAGAGAAAGTGATTAATTTTGTCTGTGGGAAGGAGTTGGTCATGAATAGATGGTTAGATTGGGGAAGTTTTTGTGTGTGTGTCTGTGTGTGGATGTTGAGGGGGTAGTCTTTACAGTGATAACATTTGTAGACAGGAATCTACATCTGCTTTTCATATAGATATAATAGTTGTTGGGCTTCCCTGGTGGCGCTAGTGGTAAAGAACCCACCTGCCAATGCAGAAGATGTAAGAGACGAGGGCTCCATCCTGGGTGGGGAAGATTCCCTGGAGGAAGGCTTGGCAACCCACTTGACTGGAGAATCCCCATAGACAGAGGAGTTGGCAGGCTACAGTCCGTCCATAGGGTCACAGAGTCAGACATGACTGAAGCGACTTAGCACGCACACATAAAAGCTGTTAATATAGTAGAGATGTAGATTATAAATACTAACTTTAAAATATTTTTATATCTATATAATGATTAAATAATATTTCTGTGAAATATAATAGTAGTTGTATTTAAAATTCCAAAAATAAGAGCAAGAAGTTTCTATACTTTCATGTTTTGTGTACTCAGTCTGGCATTACCTTTACATTGATATATAAACATGATTTAAAATTTTAATCCTTCATTTCATAAAAACTACTATTTGTACCATCATCTTCCTGTAAATGAAAGTGTAAAATATTCTTGTCCAGTTAACAAATTCAGTAAGATAACTTTTAGTTTTGTTTCTTGGTGTGCTCAGGTTTCATTAGAAAAAAATTACTATGAAGATTATAATATATAGGGAAAATTTTGTAGCATACTCTGGTTTCCATTTCATAGATAAGTTCTAAATCTGATTTGCTTTTTAAAAAAATTTTACTTATTTTTAATTATTTTTGGCTGTGCTGGGTCTTTGTTGTTGTGCCTGGACTTCATTGCTCCATGGTATGTGGGATCTTCCTGGACCAGGAATTAAATCTATGTCCTATGTATTGCAAGGCAGGTTCTTAATCACTGGACCATGAGGGAAGCCCTGATTTGCTTTCAAGAATAAAAGATTTTAAAAATCTAATGTTATTTACATTTAATATATGAAGTTTATGAGAATTGAAAAAAGTTCAAGTGGTATGGATAAGAAAAATTTGTTCCCAGGAAAGGGGGAAATGTAATTAAAACTGCTGTTATATTAATTTTCCACATTTTGTCCTTCATTTCTTCAAAGGCAAAAGAAGCTAAACGACTGAAAGAATTCTTAGAAGACTATGATGATGATAGAGATGATCCCAAATATTACAGGTGAAGAAGCCTTGCTTTATGAACTCACACTATCAGTTTATTATTAGCTGTATTTTTTGCACTAGAGAGTGCAAGTTCACTCAGTGGAGTGAGAAAGAAAAATCTTTGAATTTATCTTGTAATTACCCCTGTAGTCGATAATGCTGTTTTCCAGAAGTTGGGGCCTGTTGCAAAAGAATCGACAATTCTATGGATCTTCTTTGGAAGGAAGTTCATAATAGTATTATAACAGATGAACTTTTCTTCATGCATTTTAAAGAACTTCAGTTTTTATAACAAATTTCAACATGCCTTCATGATTATCTAAGGTGGTCTAGAAATTTTTGTCTTCAAGGATTTCTAGAGTGCTACATAGTAATCTGAGTCCCCCCCTTCTCCTACCCAGTTACTTTACTATTATGATGTGAGATTTGTGAAGCCTGTCTTTTCTCATCTCTTCCCATGGCTTTTCTTGACTTCTCTCATTCTTTTAACACTTACGGCACATGGTGAAATTGTTTGCTTTGTTCTGTTCCCTCCATTCCAAACTATCGTTTCCCTAAAGTTATGGGCATTGTTTTGATTTTTTTCTTCTCACTTTCCTGAAAGAATCTAGGCATGTAGTGAATGCATTTAATATGTAAAATTTAATACACTGTAGGCAAAGTAATCAAAACATTGGAGTAACACCTTATATTGAAAGAATGCCAAGGATTTGATTTTGTAGAAAATGCAAAATAAAATTACTGAATCATAAATAGCAGTACGTTATTTCTGAGATGTAATAAAGTGTTAGATAGAACCTCTGCTTTCTCTCAATTATGCCCTGCTTCCTTCTGTGATTTTTTTTTTTCCCCCACAAGGAGAGGAACTGATTTAAATTGAGCACACATCGTTTCTCGGCCTTTTGGCTAAGATTAAGTGTAAATTGAACACACAAAACTATTATTAGGGATATTACTACTCCTTGTATTGATGTTTCACAATTTGGCATCCAGGAAAACAAAATTGTGTGTTATAGAGTTTCCCTGTGGAATAGGTATAAAATGAGAGCATTCTTCACTGAGAAAGCCACTTAAAAAAAAAAAAAACCTGTTTCAGATACACATTTAGAATGACTTCATTCTGATGCATGGTGATATGTGACAAGACAGTGCTTACTTATTCAGCATTAACCTGCAGAGAACATGCTGTCTTGGGTGTTCTACAGATAGAGAGCATTAAGACAGTCTCCAGTCTCTTAGAATGCAGCTTTTAGTATGGAAAGAAATTGCTTTTGGAGACACTGTGTGTAGTAGTTGCTGACCTTGAGTATTAAGTCAGGCCTCTTGTGATATGCTTTTGCAGAGGGAGTGCTCTTCAGAAAAGATTACGTGATAGGGAAAAGGAAATGGAAGCAGATGAACGGGATAGGAAGAGAGAGAAGGAAGAGCTGGAGGAAATCAGGCAGCGCCTTCTGGCAGAAGGGCACCCGGATCCAGATGCAGAGCTCCAGCGGGTAAGATACATTCGAAACAGTGTTCTTTTAAGACTGTCACATCATTTTAAGCCAGCCGTGTTTATAAGGGAAATGTTTATTTTCCATGCATCTTGCTATTTTGAGGGAAGATATTAGTACTTTTTATTATGCAAGTCATCGGTATTAGTTGATTTAAAGCATTATTTTCAACATCTTCTGTATGTCTTATTCCTTTATTTCTGTGAAGTGTTACTTGTTAAGTGAGTGTCTTTTAATGTAACTGTATTTACGAACCTGTCCTTCCCTATGTGTCATCTGATAGTAACTTTTGTAGTTCTCTTGTTGCCACCTTAAATATTTTGATTCCAAAATAAAGATGTTTTCATGAACAGCTTGTCATTTAAAAGGAAAAAAGGAAAACTCTGTCGTAGGACATGGCATACCAGTTCTTGCTTTTAAGAATAGTATGTCATATTAGAAAAGTTTTTACTTAGTGTATCATGAATCTAATACTACAAATTCTTCATGTCAACTTTAAAAAAAATATCTGTTATATGCTGTTAACAGAAACCTTGTCTTCTTACATGTCCGTTTTATTTTTCACAATGAAATAGTATTTTTTCTGCTAATTCAGTACTTACGTGAGTAAATAGAAACTTTAGGCAACATAGAAGCCAGTAATGAAAAAGTGATTTCTTATCAGCCAGTTATAATCATTTTAAAGTGTCTGGTTATTTCAAAAATGTTTTCACACATGTAATGGGAATATAAAGCTGTTTTCTAATTATATGGTGTTTTCTAATGTACTTTTTTTTATTTTTAAATTTTTATTGAAGTATGATTCATACACAGTATTATATTAGTTTCAGGTGTTTAGCAATTTGATGTTTATTATACATTATGAATTGATACATCTAGTAACCAAGTAACCATCTGTCACCAAACCAATATTGTTATTATAACAATATTGACTATATGCCTTATGGTGTATGTAACATTCCCCATAAGTTTTTTTAATAACTAAAAGTTTGCACCTCCTAATCCCCTTCACCTATTTTGCCTGATCCCCTCTGGCAGCCACCAGCTTGTTCTGTATATGTGTGAGTCTATTTTGTTTTCTAATGTGCTTTTGCATCAGGTGTAATCTTCTACACAGAATTTCTCCAGTTTCAGCCCATGTATCTATTATCTGTTTATGGCTGTGCTGGGCTTTCTCTAATTGTGGTGAGTGGGGGCTGCTCTTCAGTTGGGTTGTGCAGGTTTCTTGTTTTGAGGACTTCTCATTGTGGCTCGTGGGCTCTGGGTCACATGGGCTTAGTTGCCCCTTGGCACGTGGGTTCTTAGTTCCTGAACCAGGTACTGAACTCACGTCTCCTGCATTAGCAGGCAGATTCTTTTTTTTTTTCTTGCTGTTAAACAGTGATTTTATTGCTTTAGTACAATACACAAATTTATGCAACCAGGGCAGAGGCTGTGGATGACTCGTATTTCCACTTGGGGGGTAGGACTCGTTTGGTCTTGTAGTATCGAGCCAACTGGTGAATACGGCTCTCATTCAGAATCAGAAGGAATTTAGCATCTTTATCCTTTCGGTTCCTCTCAAGATGCTTTCGAACAGCAGCAGCTTTCTTAATTAAATGATAGAGATCCTCAGGGAGATCAGAAGCAAGTCCTTTGGACTTAAGAATTCTCAAGATTTTGTTGCCTGTCACAAAACGTACTTGTGCAATACCAGGAGAGTCTCTCAGGATCACACCGATCTGTGAGGGAGTCAGGCCCTTCTTGGCCAGTTTGTATATCTGTTCCTTCACATTGTCAGAAGTGAGCTTCAGCCAGGTAGGGACGCTGAGATGGTAGGGCAGAGCCAACTGGCACAGGCCCTTCCCGGGAGCGTGCATGCGACCCATGATGGCGACGGTGTGATAGCAAAAGGAGAGAGAGGGTGGGAGAGCCCAGCAGGCAGATTCTTAACCACTGGACTATCAGGGAAGCCCTGCCCATGTGTCTTTTTTTCCGTACCTTCGTCGTCATGACAGTATTTTTAGTATTTTAAATCCTTACCATTGTAACATTTAGGTTGAGGAATGTTATTATGTTTTAATTTCTAAGTACCAGTGGGTTTGAATGCCATGCAGATTCTTTAGTGGTCATCGTACTTCCTTGTGAGTTGATAGATAGATGGTGATACGCAGACTTCAAATTTTTTTGTAGTTCACGATACATATTTTTACTTTTGTTTTTTCTGTTTTGTTTGTTTTCATGCTCAGAAAACTTGCTAGTCTATTCATCCAAGTTTTTAATACTTTATTATATTTTGTAGCTTCAGGGGGAGTGTTCATTTTGGTATAGGACTTTGACTTCAGAATTCTCCGTCTGTGCCACTTCTTCCTTTTCCTATTTGTGACTGTACCTTCAGCCATTATCAAGAAAGAAAAAATGATTATATATGACCAGGCTGAGGATTTGAGTTGCCTCTTATGTATTGTCTGTACTAGTCTAAAATTTGTGATTATAATTTCTTTCATAAAAATATAAAAAGCCCTTTTCACTTTGAATTAGCTATTAGCAGTTAACCTCTGTCTTCTCTGAAAAGTGGGTATAAGCCACTGAAGAATGCTAATATATGTGAAATACTAAAAAAAAACATTTTGCAGAGTACCTAATATATGCTGTGGATTTACAGATTCTGATTATAGAAGGAGGCAATGTTTTATTCCTGGTGAAAAAGAAAAATAGAGGTTTTGTGAGATGAAAAAAAAACAGAGCTGGTTGAATTGAAGATCAGTTCAGTTCAGTCACTCAGTTGTGTCTGACTCTGCAACCCCATGAATCGCAGCACGCCAGGCCTCCCTGTCTATCACCAACTCCCAGAGTTCACTCAGATTCACGTCCATCGAGTCAGTGGTGCCATCCAGCCATCTCATCCTCTGTCATCCCCTTCTCCTCCTGCCCCCAATCCCTCCCAGCATCAAAGTCTTTTCCATTGAGTCAACTCTTCAGGTTCATTTCAGTTAACCAGGTTATTTTCTGGGTTTTTAGATGGAACAAGAAGCTGAGAGGCGCAGACAACCACAGATAAAGCAAGAACCAGAATCCGAGGAAGAGGAAGAAGAAAAGCAAGAAAAAGAAGAAAAACGTGAGGAACCCATGGAAGAGGAAGAGGAGCCAGAGCAAAAACCTTGTCTCAAGCCAACCCTGAGGCCCATCAGTTCTGCCCCATCTGTCTCCTCTGCCAGTGGCAATGCAACTCCCAACACTCCTGGGGACGAGTCTCCCTGTGGCATCATTATTCCTCATGAAAATTCACCAGATCAACAGCAACCTGAAGAGCATAGGCCAAAAATAGGACTAAGTCTTAAACTGGGTATGTCAGCACTTTTTTTCCTTCCTTTTTCCTTCATTTCCCCACCCCCTTACAACTACCTCAATTTTGCCTTAAGGAAAAAATAAATATGCGCTGCTTGGTAGGTAGATAGAAAAAGATTATTTAACACTGCCTTTCTAGCTCACAATTGTTTTCATAGTTCTACTAGTGCTCCTATATCTGCAGCTGCTTCGAGTTCTGAGAAGAAGTGAAAAGTTAAATTTTCTAGCACTTGTGAGTAGTGAGTTATTTTTTACAGTTGGGATCATTCTCTGAGATTTGTGGAAGTACATTTACTCTGCATTTGAGGGATGGTGGGTTGTATAATGTGACATTTGAAGCTTAAGTTGCCATGCTAATACGGTATTTTTACTATAGGTGCTTCCAATAGTCCTGGTCAACCTAATTCTGTGAAAAGAAAGAAGCTCCCGGTAGATAGTGTCTTTAACAAATTTGAGGATGAAGACAGTGATGATGTACCCCGGAAAAGGAAACTGGTTCCCTTGGATTATGGTGAAGATGATAAGAATGCTGCCAAAGGCACTGTAAACACTGAAGAAAAACGCAAACATATTAAAAGTCTCATTGAAAAAATCCCTACAGCCAAACCTGAACTGTTTGCTTATCCCCTGGATTGGTCTATTGTGGATTCTGTGAGTAGCAAATTGTATTTCATCCTTTTATTACAAGTTTTTGGTTCTGAATATAGCACATAACTCAGTTTAAGGAGGGTGATAATGTGGCTAGAACCTTGACACGTGCTGTGCTTAGTCACTCAGTCATGGTCAACCCTTTGTGACCCTGTGGACTGTAGCCCACCAGGCTCCTCTGTCCATGGGGACTCTCCAGGCAAGAATACTGGAGTGTTTTGCCATGCCCTCCTCCAGGGGATCTTCCCAACCCAAGGATTGAACCCAGGTCTCCTGCATTGCAGGCAGATTCTTTACCGTCTGAGCCACCAGGGAAGCTCAGAGTCTTGAGACTCAGTCAATGATAACACATTATTGTGAAAAGTCTTAGTGGTACTTGAAGTTTTCATAAATTAGAAGCAAATAATTGTATCCTTATACATACTTGTTTTACTTCAACTTGTGAATGATGTTACTCCTCTATATTTTAGCTTTAAGAAAAATTAAGAGATTATATAGGCTTTTTAAGTAAGTGTAATAAAAAGCTCTTCAACTTAGTGCCCGTGCTTTATTTTACAGATATTGATGGAACGACGAATTAGACCGTGGATTAATAAAAAAATCATAGAATACATAGGTGAAGAAGAAGCTACGTTAGTTGATTTTGTTTGTTCTAAGGTTGGTCTTTTACTCTCTCCACCTCCAAATATTTGTTACATACTTTAAAATGTTAGGGACTTTCTAAATTGGATTTTTTGTTGGGCCAAGTCATTGATAATTTAGTTTTAATTACAAGATTCATGGCTACTTACGTGTACCCCTCTATACAGTTTGAGACCCCACACCAAGTGCTTTCATTTCAGAGGGTCAAAGGAGACAGAATTGCTGGCTACTACCAATCTTGCTCTCTCTTTACCCCGAGAATCCCTTGTCACCAATTTCTTGTCTTAATGGTGAGAATGTTGCTGAAGTACAGTTGAGGTTTAGTGCAGACAGCCGGTCGCTTGTGTCAGTTTTTTGTCAGTCATCCATTCTTTGGAAAGAAGCGAAATAGTGTCCTTCAGCATAACAGTGGTGGTAACTGACTGATTACTGTGTGCAAGGCTTCTTTCCTGGCAAGTCCTTTTTTTAAGCATTTTCCAAAACTTTATCTTCTTTAAACCTCCCAACAACCTTAGGAAGTGTAAGTTTCTAACAGTGTCCCCATTCAGTCCATGAAGAAATTGAGACTTGAGAGATTGTGTCTTGACCATGGTTATATAATAAGCAGCAGAGCCAATCCTGTGAAAGTCATGCTCTTGACCACCAGGAGACACCTCATCCTTTCATTGTCCTCTGAAGGCCCAGTCTTATCTTTAATAAGATAGTTACAGTAGAAGCACTGTATTTCTACAAAGGAGTAGCTAATTGCATTTTAAGGAAATGCTGTTTTTCTCTCATTATTGCTCCTTTAACATCAGGAACAGCAAATTATCTTTTCCACTTGTAATTATTGTAGCATAAACATTTGTAAGTCTGGGTTTGAATTAGAAGACAGATATGTAGTGATTAAGATCTTAGATTTTGGTGTCAAACTTTCATTGAAAAGGAGATTCTGGAAATTTAGAAATTTATAGAAAAATTCTTCAGTCACAAGAAATTTTCATACTAGTTTGAGGATACATTAAAAAATCTTTTTACTGTATTGTTAATGTTTTATTTTCAAATTGGCATTATTTTTTTTTTCTATTAGGTTATGGCTCATAGTTCACCTCAGAGCATTTTAGATGATGTTGCCATGGTAAGAGAAAATTTACTGTTATTTATATTTTAATTTAAGATCAGTATAATCAAACTTGCTCCTCTGAATTTGGTTGAATTTCTACCTGTATTGGTTCTAGACTCTATAGGACTGAATTAAAATTTGAATGTGCATTAAGATGTTAAAGGTATTCACAGTAAGATATCATTAGACATCAGCAGAGTTAAAGTTTTCTTTATCAGTCTCTTCCTTCACCTGTCTTTAGTGTTTGTGTGTGTAAATATAAATTCTGAATCTATTTCATACATTTAGAGAACATTTATTAAGTGTTAACTAGGTAGCACAATGTGCTTAAAAGCACAAAAAGATGAAATAATTACCCTTAAAGAACTAGGAGGGAAACAGGTGTACCAGTATTGATACTACAACATATTTAATATAATGGGTGTATGTAAAAAAACAATGGAGGCAGAGGAGATAGAGCAGTTAGGTGTTGAGGGTAGTGAGAGAAATCGTCACAGAAATTACCATCTACACTGAAGCTTGAATATTGTGTAACTCTTTTGTTGCTTGAACAGGTATCTGTTGGGTTGGTAGTAGTTGAAAGAATACAAGTGGTGAATTGGTCCAGATAATGGCAAGGTGCAGAGTGTGGCCATGGGAGTTTCTGGGGCAGAGCAGATATCATTGTTTAGAGTATCAACAAACTTTAAGTTGGGTTATAACACATAGAAATTGAAATTGCTGCATGTTGGGACTGGGATTGGAGAGAAATACAAGAACCAGCTGCCATAGCGCTCATTTAATGTGGATGAAAGACTAGATATTTCCTAGACAGCTGCTGTTGGAGTGAAGGGGTGGTGTCGTGAGGTCTTGTGAACATCAATGGAGATGCTGTTTACGAGGAGAGAACCAGTGAAGATCCAGCAACTTTCCCTCTGTTGTGGAGACTTAAAGTTTTGAAAGTGAGGAACTTCCTCAGAAGGCCACAAGACTGTCAGGGTCTTCAGGGGTCACATCAGGTTTTCAGTTGAGGGTGGTTAGCATAAAGTGAAATAGAGTCTAAACGGCTGAGTGGGAACGTAGCAATGGGAAGAAGAGCCAGAGAGGAAGAAGTGTCAAGCGTGGTACGAGATGGTAGGTGATCGGGCAACCTTTTATTTTGAGCTACCATTAAAGTTGTCAGGGAGTGGCATGGGGGTTGCCTAACCAAAAGGAGCTCTAAAGTCAAGATATTAAGTGTTTAAGCACTTCATGATGTCTAACATTAATTTTCTGTAGCCTAGCTAATGTATCTATTTAAAATTCCTGGGGGGAAAATTGTGAAAAGCTTTTGGTTTTGGAATGCTGAGCCTCAGATGAAAGGAGAGATGTGAATAGATCCTTAAGGATAGAATGTCCTTGACCTTCCAGCCTTTCTTTCTAGTTATCCTTTGGGTAAAGAGAGGGCTTTGTAGTTACTCCTGAGTTAAGGAATTAAAAAAAAAAAAATCAGGGAATTCCCTGGCAGTCTAGTAGTTAGGACTCCACAGTTTCACTCTCAAGAGCCCAGGTTCAGCCTCTGGTTGGGGAACTAAGATGCCACAAGATGTGCAGCCAAAAAGAAAAAAAATCAGTGTTCTGGTTTGCCTTGGCAAGGATATAATTACTGTTGTTGAAGATGACATATGTCATCTTTTGACATATCAAAATATGACTATTTTGATCGGTTGAAATAGTTTGATTTTTGGAGTATAATTAAACTACCATTTAAACACGTTTTTGATTATTTTCTATTTCAGTGTTGATCAATTGGAGGAAACCAATTGGGCTAGTGTTTTCAGCTCGTTCTGGTGATAGCTCATGGACCCTGTAATATTTCTTGAATAAATGAGATTGTATATTCAGCTCAAATAATATCTTGTTCTTATTAGCAATCTTTCTCAGACTGTACCTTCACTCATTTTACATAAGCTAATGAACTTTGGTTGCATTTTTGTGCCTATAATTATATTATGTCTGGGGTAGAATTCCATGTTAGTATTGCAGCAAAGTTTTGTTTTGTTTTTTTTTTTTTGATTGTGGGATCCCAGCGTTGAACCCACACCATTGGCAGTGGGAACAAGGATTCCTCTAACCCCTGGACCTCAAGGGAATTCCTGCAGCATGGTATTTTTAAATTATAGGTTAAGTTTAGCTCGTGGATGTCTGATTTAAGTTCTTTTTTTTTTCATCACTGAGAAATGCAGGGAAATTTTTCAGAAAAATCAAATTTCTGGTTTGTGTTAGGTACTTACTGTACTAAGCACTCTTCAAAGTACTTTGTACATACCGTCTCTTTTAATTCCCATAGTAGAACCAGTATGACATAGCTACTATATCCTCTGTTTTACAGATAAGAGAACTGAGGCTCACTGTAATTAAGTATCCCAACCAAGAGCATGTAACTGGTAGGAGGGAGAAGTGGGCTTTGAATCCCAAGTAATTTTAAATTTATTTATTTTAATTGGAGGTTAACTACTTTACAATATGGTGATGGTGTTTGCTATACGTTAACACTGACCCCAGGTACGCATGTGTCCCTGCCATCTTGAACCCCCTGGCCGCACCTCCTTCCCCACCCTAGCCCTCTGCAGGGCAGCAACGGAGGCACAGATGTAAAGAAAAGGTCATTTGTTTTGCCAAGAGGAAAGGACCTTTTATTTATTCAGTAGTCTTGTGTCCCTTGGGAATGACAGTGTTCATTTTGTTTACTATATCCCAGATAACTATATTAAAATGCTATACATGTATTCTCATTTAATATTTCAGTGTCACATGTAATAAGGACTCGGTAAATGTTAAGATTGTGAGGTTCTTGGGGAGAGGGTAAGTGAGATACTCTGTACTAAGTATTAGGTGATTATATAACTGATTTTTCTGAATGACTATATTCTTTATAACAAACATGTAGTTTCCTTAGGAAATAGTTATTCAAAACATGTATAAATAAAATAAATGCTAGTTGGTAGAGAAAAGCGGTTTTTATTCCATTTGCCTTGTTGGGAGATGCTGGTGATTGCTTTTCTTACACATGTTAACTGGCTTTTTTGTTTTTCCTTTTCTAGGTACTTGATGAAGAAGCAGAAGTTTTTATAGTCAAGATGTGGAGGTTATTGATATATGAAACAGAAGCCAAGAAAATTGGTCTTGTGAAGTAAACTCTTTTACATTAAGAGTTCCATTTCAGATTTCTTCTTTCCCATCCTTCAAAGGACATTAATTTTTTTTTTTTTGTCTTCAGAGACATTTGTGAGATCTGTAATTTTTTTAATGTAGAAAATGTGAATTTTTTGTCCTCTAATTTGTTGATGCCGTGTGTATTCCCTTGGTTGTAAAGACATCTGAACCCTACCATGGCTTTCTTTATACTCACCAGGTACAAATTACTGGTATGTTTTATAAGCCGCAGCTACTGTACACAGCCTATCTGATATAATCTTGTTCTGCTGATTTGTTCCTTGTAAATATTAAAATGACTCCCCAATTCTTATGCAGAATTGCACTTAATATTGAACTGTACTGTACAGGCACCAACATGAATGATTTTAAATTGAAAAAATAACCAGTCATACCTATTATCCTTACCTCCTTGATCAAAAATGGCAGGCCCTCATGATGGGATGAGATTTAGAGTGTGAAAATTAGCAGACAATCCATTCCTGCTGTATCTCTGTATGAATGTGTTTGTGTGAGTGTATGTATAAAAGTCTTATAATTTTCCTAGTTTGCTTTGGAAATTTCCCTTAAACATTTCCTAACTCAAGAATAGAATTGTAAAGGAAACATGGTATTGTGCCAATCCAGATGTCTGGGATAATTAGGTTATTACTCTCCCAGAGCATGGTATTCTCTTGTGGCAAACAACAGTCTATTGAATGAAATGGGTTTTTCTGTTGATGGCTGGCTGTGTCAGCCTCTCCTTAAGGGAGTGTGAATCATAGTGGTTTCCCCCCCTGATTTCATTGTTCAGAAATGAGGCAGATCCTTAGAATCTGGAGAGCTTTATTTTATGCATTTTTTTGCACTTCATTGATACTTAGTTTAATTTTGATGTACCCCTTTGTTTTAGAAAAGCTTCATTCAGAAACCGTAAATGAAAAAAATATCTTAAAATTATCAAAAGATAAAATTAGGCAATTTTACAGGCTAGAAAACATTTGACAAAATACTGTAGCAGTTTAGCATGGCAATTTACAAAGTTTACATCTAATTCTGAGGATAAAGCAAGTCATTTAAAGCAGTTACCACTCATTTGTGTCTATCAGGGGTTTATATCTTGTGTGTGTGTGTATATGCAGGCACACACCTTGTTTACTTCTCTGCTCATCAGTGTTCGAAACTGTACTGATCGTGTTCTTAGAGATGTACATGAGGCTTTCTTTATTATAGATCAGGACTTCACCAGGGAGCAAAATTACCCCAAAATGTACGAAGTTTTAAACAGTTCTTAACAGAAATTAGGTGCAGCTATTCCCATGTCTGAGTATTTATTTTTTAAAAAGATTGAGGGGGTGTGTTAAAAAAAACACCATAAAAAGCATAACTGAACTTGAATTACAAGATTTTTTTTTTACATCTTAAGAGGACATTTGAAAACACTGTTCTTAACATTGAACCATGATGTGCATGGTTCCATTATGTAAATATATCAAATATTAAAAATGTATATATTTGATCTTGGGGACTCATTCTTTCAGAGTCTTGTTAAATAAATGGCATCATGGTGTAATTATGCGGTGCATACTAGAAACTTAACTTGAAAATATGGGCTGAATTTTTGATGGACTGGAATTTTGAGTATTAGTACCTGAAGGTGAGAAGAGGCCATTTCCCTTATTTTGGATTAGTCTAGACATCTATGGAGATATAGCCCCTTTTAGTGTTATAATATTTTAAGTTGTAGTTTCTGAAGGGAATGTTTTAGAAACATGTTTCTTGCCATTTACAAACTAATTTGCCCGTCTTTTCTCAGATTGATCCCCCAATGTAACTCCTTGTTTGAGCAGTTTATTATGCCTCTCTATCTTCTCTTACATATTACTGCTTCTGAGACATCATATTAGGTTGGTTTTATTTAGCCAGCATTAGCATGGAAGTTTATTCAGGTAGATTTAATTTTCCTTGCTTTGGTCTCTTCTGCTCTTTCAATCATATTTACCTTAAAAGGGCATGAAGCTCTTAGGGGCACGTACCATATACTGCATAATACCTCCAGTGAGATTGGTGTCAGGATCCCAGATTTATATATTAACATTTCTGCAGCAAATGATCTGATCTGACTGATCATTGAGTTAAAGACTGCTACATTAATTGTTTAATGTCAGTTCAAGTCAGATTTTGCCACCAAGCTTAAACTTCAGGATCTTCAGAATTTTTCAGGTTTGTATGTAAAGAACCAGACGTGTATAAGCCTAAGAATAAGCTGGCACATTCTAGTGTCAGTAATATTACACTTTAGAAAATTTCTGCTAAATCGCTTGAAGTTTCTGGGTTGTCTTTACCATTTGTCCATAGATTAATTTCAAATTGGAATCCTTAGTTAATCTATATATTGCCCCTTCAAGTTGTTATAAAATTACATGAAAGTCTTGATAGCCATTCTGATGTGGCAGCTAGGAAACAAATATGCTTTCTCTTCATTTGACCCTGTAAATAAAATAATTTTAAATGTGTACATCTGTCTATAGGAAGAAAATGGTTTTTCCCAAACTTTAACATGCACCTGAATCACCCAGGGGATCTTGTTAAAATGCAGACTTAGTAGGGGCTACGGTGGCCCTGAGACTTTGCCTTTCTGACCAGCTCCCACATGTTGCCAGTGCTAAGTGATAATAAGGACTACTTGATTGTCAGTTCAGGGTCAGTACTGGTATTTTGTCCTAACAGACTGCATGAATGCAGCTTAATTTTCTTTTCTTTTTTTCTTTTTAAGTATATCTTAAAAACATTTTTTGAGGCAAATGATAAATGATAGTTATCATTTATGTTAAGAACATAAAAGTTATCTTCCAAAAGGATGCCCAAGAATAGCTCCAGTATTCTAGATTTTATTCCCAGAGAGCCCCAGAACATCTTAGAGAACATTATGTTGTTACTCATTTCTGAATCTTAACAGAGCACTTCCTGATCTGTGATAGTAGAGGCTGATGATTATTTTGTGGAGAGTGCAGTTTCAGGTACTAATCAGGCATGAATCGTAGATATGGTGGACAAATTGAGAAAATAATCAATTCAAGAGTCAAATTGGACTAAACACTATTATCATTTTTTTCTCTGATATGAAGAAAATTTAAATTTAGATAAATGCAAGCAGGTATACAATGTATATATGAAGCTTATTTACCCAGCTCTTTCATATAAGTTCTGTGAATGTTTTCACTTTCTAGCCAAAAACTGCTGAAAGGTTTTATGTCAAAATGGTTGTACATTTTTCCAAGTCCTATTTCAGCCTTCTATTAATAGGAAATTGAGAAATTGTTTTGCTTAGCAATAGATGGTGAAATTGATTTATGAATGCCACTAGCTATAAAAAGGTATTAGAAGGAATTCCAAATAGACTAAGAAATAGTCTAAGTTTTAGGAAGAAAACTAGGACATGTACACAGGTTTTTTTTTTTTTTTTCACACATATTTTTAAACCCAGGAACTATTATATTCATACTAGAAACCAAGGTGAACTTGGTATATAGTATTTTGATAAACTTAGATTTTTTAAATTGTGATTGTATTAAATTATTGAAATCTTTATTTGCATTTGGATGTAATTTTCATCTTTAAAGGTCCTTTGCCTTTCATTTTTATTACTTGACTCACAAAGACTAAATTAGGAATGGCAATCTAAAGTATCCAGGAAGAAAATAATTTCTGTATATAAAAATGAATAAAAATTCTTTTCAAGCCATGTTTAAATGACACTCCACAAGTGTACCTACTCTGCCACATCATGTATTAGTTGAATAAACGACTTCTAGATTCTCTTGCACAGAGTAGTAGCTAGATTATTAGGTTACCCTTCTGTCTTTTTATATATGACATATTTGCCATTGAAGTACACTTAATATGTGCCATTCATGTTTTAAGCTAGATGGACTGATAGACATAAATAAGGCAAAGTCCCTCTAAGCTGACAGTCAAGTGGTGGAGAAAAAAATGAGAAGATCACTAATAGTTACACAATGTGCACTATATGAACCGTCAAACTTGATGCGCTGGTTTCAAGGTCGGGAGGCAAGGGATAGGAAGTTTCTCAGCAGAGGTGGTAATATGTAGACCTTACAAATCAGAGTCTTTTTTTTCTTTTTGGCTGTGCTGCATGGCACATGGGATTTTAGGTTCCTGACCAGGGACTGAATCTGGACCCTCAGCAGTGAAAGTGTAGAATCCTAACCACTAGGTGGTCAGGAAATTCCCCAGATCCCACAGTCTTAGCTACCCACTGGAACAGTGGTACGATGTGCTTTATGTGGATATCCAGAGGGCCTCGATATTGGATTATAATTCATGGTATAGGTCTGCACTGTCGAGTTTAATTCATTAAAATTAAAAGTTTTCAATTACACTAGCCATATTTCAAGTATTCAGAAGTCAGGTGTGACTAAATTGAATTTTAAAATCCAGTTTTTTATTTGCAATATTCATATTTAAAGGTCCTCAGCAGCCATATTTAGCTAATGGCTACCAAGATTGAATGGACATTGCAGATTAAAGAATAGTATTCTGATTGCAGAAATTTATTTTGGATAGGTATGGTCTTGCTAATAGCCCCCTAAAGGCAGAGGAAAGTGTTTGTTAATAAAAGTTCTCTTATATTAGCAAATCTTTGAAGCAAAAGTATTGTGAATTTAAAAATAGTTCTAAACAATTTTTCCTGTTTTCTTTCTTGTCACAAAAGGAAAAACTAGTAAACATTTAGAATCTAGAAACCATTTTTCTTCCTTGTCAATTAAAAACTTTGATTGTTACCATGGGTGGAAAAGCTAGACGTGAAAGTTTGATTTTGAGTATATTCTTGAGGCAAAGTTGTCTTCTTCATAAAGGGGGTCCAGATTCTTTGTTAAGGAAATTAGATTTAATAAAATATTGACAGTCATACAGAATTTAAGACTAAAAAATAACAAGATGAGTAAGATAAAGCCAACCCTTCATTTTGAGCTGTTTCAATTTAAGGAGCCAGATCCTACTTTACTCCCATAGCAAACAAGACAGTAATGTATAAATAAAGACAAATTATGTGGGAAGTGTTAATAAATTGGATTGCTTTGCCTTGGAATCGATAGTGTAAAGAAGTGGCCTTGGTCCTGACTTTACGGACTAGTGACCGCTCTAGCTTTTCTAGCTTTGAACAGCCTCTCTTTCCCAGTAGTTCTAACAGGTTTGGCATCCTGAACTTCCCATCTGCTTCGTCTTCACTGCTTATTACTGATTTTTGCTGCCATTTTTCTTTTTCTTTTTTTGTCATTTGTTTCTTCATTCTCCCAAGTTCAGATGTTTCTGGGGAAAATATAAAAGCACAACTGCAGGTAGTCTGGACCTACTATTATTTTTCTCATTCTTTTACTGAACTTCACTGCTTAACCACAAACACTGCAGTTTTCATTGTTCTTAAATTTCTAGTGCTGAAACTTCCCTGGCAGTCTAGTGGCTAACACTGTTGCTTCCACTGCAAGGGGAACAGGTTCAGTCCCTGGTTGTAGAACTAAAATCCCACATGCTGTGTGGCACAGGAAAAAACAAACAAAAAAAACTTCCAGTGCTATCTTAGGTATGAATGAGTGAACGTTATTTGATTCCCTTCCTTACTTAGCCAGTAATCTCACGTTAAAAAAATCTTAATTTTCATTTAGGTATAGTCTCCATTTCCAGCTCTCCATTTTATGATACGCATCTTGAACCTTTGCTTTCTATTCAGAAGACCTCCCCCACTCCACTTGTCTCTGGTTTCTAACTATAGTTGGCAATTTCTTGAGCCTTGCTTGGGTATTTTCATTATCTTCTTTCTTCCTTCTGTCTGGAATAAGTTTTGAAAAACACAGGAAATTAACCTTAGGCCCTCCCTTTTCCTTTTCACTACACTTGAGATTCCATAAACTAGCTTACAGTTTGGAGAAGGCAATGGCACCCCACTCCAGTACTCTTGCCTGGAAAATCCCATGGACGGAGAAGCCTGGAAGGCTGAAGTCCATGGGGTTGCTAGGAGTCGGACACGACTGAGCGACTTCACTTTCACGAATTGGAGAAGGAAATAGCAACCCACTCCAGTGTTCTTGCCTGGAGAATCCCAGGGATGGGGGAGCCTGGTGGGCTGCCGTCTATGGGGTCGCACAGAGTTGGACACGACTGAAGCAACTTAGCAGCAGCAGCAGCAGCTTCCAGTTTTATGTGCGCTTCACATTTCTTAAAGTGAAAAAGTGAAGTCGCTCAGTCGTGTCTGACTCTGTGTGACCCCATGGACTGTAGCTCACCATGCTCCATCCATGGAATTTTCTAGGCAAGAGTACTGGAGTGGGTTGCCATTTCCTTTTCCAGGGGATCTTTCCAACCCAAGGATCGAACCCGCGTCTCCTTAATTGCAGGCAGATGCTTTACTGTCTGAGCCACCAGGGAATCCCAACGTACTTGGGTCTCACTCAATGTTTTTATCTTTGCTGGTGACTGGTGATAATCCCAAATGAGACTCTCCCCTTGTAACAGGCTACACCATAGTTTACATCTTGACACTCTGGGCGTTTGCTCTCTATTGGGTCTCTTGCTCAGTTGCTAAATCGTGTCCAACTCTTTGTGACCCCATAGACTGCAGCACCAGGCTTCACTGGCCTTCACTGTCTCCTGGAGTTTGCTCAGGTTAATGTCCATTGAGTCACTGATGCTATCTAACTTACTCATCCTCTGCCACCCTCTTCTTTTGCCTTCAACCTTTCCCTGGGATGTCACTTTAGCCTTGTTCCTCTAGTCTGTGGGTTCTTCAGTGCTTTCTCGGTTTCTGTACACCTTTAAAGGTGAAGAAATACAGAATACTGGAGGGAAATGTATCTGTAGTCCAGTTATTCTGCCAGTGGTTGCTTTTTAAATCACTTCTATTTCCTTTTTGCAGGAATGTGTTTTGCCATATGCATAAATGTCTATTAAAGATCTGTTTATTAATTGAACAGGGTAAGAAATTTTCTGTTACACATAATGTTTATAAACAATTTTAATCGCATTCTGTGGTGGCTGAACCATACTTTATTGTAAGACATTTAACATTCCAATTTTTGCTATTAATAATACTCCATGAATATCTTTGCACAAAGTTTTTGTTTGTTCCTAAGATGGTTTGCCAGCATTTTAAGACTTTCTGCTTACATCCCAGGTTGCATTCAAAGAGATTGAACTAGTTCACAGATGGATGGGTTTTAGCCTATGCTTGTTTAACAATTGTATAGAACTGTTATGTGCTAGGGATTGTTCTCAGCACTTATATGTGGACAAACAG
The DNA here is from genome assembly GCF_032405125.1 of Capricornis sumatraensis. Classification (NCBI taxonomy): domain Eukaryota; kingdom Metazoa; phylum Chordata; class Mammalia; order Artiodactyla; family Bovidae; genus Capricornis; species Capricornis sumatraensis. The sequence goes on along the minus strand of NC_091070.1, from coordinate 18,363,412 downwards.
GCAAAAATTCCTACCCTTGTGAAGTTTGAGGAGGAAAGTGGGAGATGAGAACTTTAAAAATTTTACTTGGGGGGTGTCAACCTTTTTATTTCACCAACATTCCCTGTTAATGGGAAAACAAATGCTACTTTGTTCTTAAATATAAAGTTGTGTGTAAAACTTATTTAAATCCATTCATGTATTGGGGCGGGGAGGAGAAAGGAGTTGGAGATTGATGCTCTAGGAATACGAAGGGTTTTCTTGGGAAAATTTAAGAGAAATAAAAAGTCTCATTTGGCCAGGTGCTGTTACTGATTTCATTTTCAGTTTTCTGATTAACTGCCTGTGCATTTGAACATTTCTCCATTGTTCACCTTTGCTTTCACATGATAGTAAGGGGACGACAGAGGATGAGACGGTTGGATGGCATCACTGACTCAATGGACATGAGTTTGGGTAAACTCCAGAAGTTGGTGATGGACAGGGAGGCCTGGTGTGCTGCAGTTCATGGGGTTGCAAAGAGTTGGACATGACTGAGCAACTGAACTGAACTGAACTGATTCATTGTTAAGGGGCTTCCCAGGTGTCCCCAGTGGTAAAGAACCTACTTGCCAGTCCAGGAGAGGTAGGACATGCGGGTTCCATCGCTCAGTTGGGAAGACTCCCTGTAGAAGGGCACAGGCAACCCACTCTAGTATTCTTGCCTGGACAATCCTATGGACAGAGGAGTCCCATGGCCTACAGTCCATAGGGTCGCAAAGAGTAGGACACAACTGAGCAACTAACACACAAAGGCTTTCAGATAAGTGTATGTGTGTGGTCTGCTACTTAAGGAGTGAGTTATTGGTACTTTACAGCCGTCTGAATGGAAAGTTGGCAGATGGCAAAAAAATAAAAGGACCATAGGGCAGATCACTGTGCACCAGTTACCCTGTAACATTCGGATATTAAAAAATAAGACAGCCATGCTTTGAAAGCTTACTATCAAGGAAGATAGGTTCTTAAACTTGGAACCCAAGAATCCCAGATGATGTTTTTTAAAATGCAGTTTTTAAGGTTCTCCAAACCCACCAAAAGTCTCTTGATTGATTAGGGAGGGGGTGAAGGGCACAGAGGAGCTCCCCCTCGCCCAAGGTCAGGGGCGGCTGTGCGGGTGCAGGAGGGCCGAGAGGACCTACTCCACATTCAAGGTCAGGAGGGGCGGCATGAGGAGATACCCCTCGTCCAAGGTAAGGAACAGCGGCTGTGCTTTGCTGGAGCAGCCGTGAATAGATAACCCACGTCCAAGGTGAGAGAAACCCAAGTGAGACGGTAGGTCTTGTGTGAGGGCATCAGAGGGACCACACACTGAAACCATAATCACAGAAAACTAGCCAATCTAATCATATGGACCACAGCCTTGTCTAACTCAATGAAACTAAGCCATGCCATGTAGGGCCACCCAGGACGGGTGGGTCATGGTGGAGAGGTCTGACAGAATGTGGTCCACTGGAGAAGGGAATGGCAAACCACTTCAGTATTCTTGCCTTGAGAACCCCATGAACAGTATGAAGAGGCAAAATGATAGGATACTGAATGAGGAACTCCCCAGATCGGTAGGTGCCCAATATGCTACTGGAGATCAGTGGAGAAATAACTCCAGAAAGAATGAAGGGATGGAGCCAAAGCAGAAACAATACCCAGTTGTGGATGTGACTGGTGATAGAAGCAAGGTCTGATGATGTAAAGAGCAATATTGCATAGAAACCTGGAATGTTAGGTCCATGAATCAAGACAACTTGAAAGTGGTCAAGCGAGATGGCAAGAGTGAACGTCGACATTCTAGGAATCAGCAAACTAAAATGGACTGGAATGGGTGAATTTAACTCAGATGACCATTATATCTACTACTGTGGGCAGGAATCCCTTAGAAGAAATGGACTAGCCATTATGGTCAACAAAAGAGTCTGAAATGCAGTACTTGGATGCAATCTCAAAAACGACAGAATGATCTCTGTTCATTTCCAAGGCAAACCATTCAATATCACGGTAATCCAAGCCTATGCCCCAACCAATAACGCTGAAGAAGCTGAAGTTGAACAGTTCTATGAAGACCTACAAGACTTTCTACAACTAACACCCAAAAAGGATGTCGTTTTCATTATAGGGGACTGGAATGCAAAAGTAGGAAGTCAAGAAACACCTGGAGTAACAGGCAAATTTGGCCTTGGAATACAGAATGAAGCAGGGCAAAGGTTAATAGAGTTTTGCCAAGAGAATGCACTGGTCATAGCAAACACTCTTCCAACAACACAAGACTCTACACATGGACATCACCAGATGGTCAACACCGAAATCAGATTGATTATATTCTTTGCAGCCAAAGATGGAGAAACTCTAAACAGTCAGCAAAAACAAGACCAGGAGCTGACTGTGGCTCAGATCATGAACTCCTTATTGCCTAATTCAGACTTAAATTGATGAAAGTAGGGAAAACCACTAGACCATTCAGGTATGACCTAAATCAAATCCCTTATGATTATACAGTGGAAGTGAGAAATACATTTAAGGGCCTAGATCTGATAGAGTGCCTGATGAACTATGGATAGAGGTTCGTGACATTGTGCAGGAGACAGGGATCAAGACCATCCGCATGGAAAAGAAATGCAGAAAAGCAAAATGGCTGTCTGGGGAGGACTTACAAATAGCTGTGAAAAGAAGAGAAGTGAAAAGCAAAGGAGAAAAGGAAAGATATAAGCATCTGTATGCAGAGTTCCAAAGAATAGCAAGAAGAGATAAGAAAGCCTTCCTCAGCGATCAATGCAAAGAAATAGAGGAAAGCAACAGAATGGGAAAGACTAGAGATCTCTTCAAGAAATTAGAGATACCAAGAGAACATTTCATGCAAAGATGGGCTCTATAAAGGACAAATGGTATGGACCTAACAGAAGCAGAAGATATTAAGAAGAAGTGGCAAGAATACACAGAAGAACTGTACAAAACAGATCTTCACGACCCAGATAATCACGATGGTGTGATCACTCATCTAGATCCAGACATCCTGGAATGTGAAGTCAAGTGGGCCTCAGAAAGCATCACTATGAACAAAGCTAATGGAGGTGACAGAATTCCAGTAGTGCTAGTTCAAATCCTGAAAGCTGATGCTGTGAAAGTGCTGCACTCAATATGTAAAGTAATGCTCAAAATTCTCCAAGCCAGGCTTCAGCAATACGTGAACTGTGAACTTCCAGATGTTCAAGCAGGCTTTAGAAAAGGCAAGAGGAACCAGAGATCAAATTGCCAACACCCACTGGATCATGGAAAAAGCAAGAGAGTTCCAGAAAAACATTTCTGCTTTATTGACTATGCCAAAGCCTTTGACTGTGTGGATCACAAGAACCTGGAAAATTCTGAAAGAGATGGGAATACCAGACCACCTGACCTGCCTCTTGAGAAACCTGTATGCAGGTCAGGAAGCCACAGTTAGAACTGGACGTGGAACAACAGACTGGTTCCAAATAGGAAAAGGAGTATGTCAAGGCTGTATATTGTCACCCTGCTTATTTAACTTATATGCAGAGTACATCATGAGAAACACTGGACTGGAAGAAACAAGCTGGAATCAAGATTGCCGGGAGAAATATCAGTAACCTCAGATGTGCAGATGACACCACCCTTATGGCAGAAAGTGAAGAGGAACTAAAAAGCCTCTTGATGAAAGTGAAAGTGGAGAGTGAAAAAGTTGGCTTAAAGCTCAATGTTCAGAAAACGAAGATCATGGCATCTGGTCCCATCACTTCATGGCAAATAGGTGGGGAAACAGTGGAAACAGTGTCAGACTTTATTTTTGGGGGCTCCAAAATCACTGCAGATGGTGACTGCAGCCATGAAATTAAAAGATGGTTACTCCTTGGAAGGAAAGTTATGACCAACCTAGATAGCATCTTGAAAAGCAGAGATATTACTTTGCCAACAAAGGTCCGTCTAGTCAAGGCTATGGTTTTTCCAGTAGTCATGTATCCATGTGAGAGTTGGACTGTGAAGAAAGCTGAGCGCCAAAGAATCGATGCTTTTGAACTGTGTTGTTGGAGAAGACTCTTGAGAGTCCCTTGGACTGCAGGGCGATCCAACCAGTCCATTCTAAAGGAGACCAGTCCTGGGTGTTCATTGGAAGGACTGATGGTGAAGCTGAAACACCAGTACTTTGGCCACCTCATGTGAAGAGTTGACTCATTGGAAAAGATTCTGATGCTGGGAGAGACTGGGGGCAGGAGAAGGGGACGACCGAGGATGAGATGGCTGGATGGCATCACCGACTCGATGGACGTTAGTTTGAGTGAACTCCGGCAGTTGGTGATGGACAGGGAGGCCTGGCGTGCTGCGATTCATGGGGTCGCAAAGAGTCGGACACGACTGAGCGACTGAACTGAACTGAACTGGAGGGCACAGGGATTTACGATTGAAGTTAGCTTTTCGTTTTGATTGTGGTGCCTCTGATTTCCATTGAGAAACGCTGTGCAAATAGGTCCTGATGAAATGAAAGAAACGTTAGATTTAACGTACTATCACTTGTAGTCCGGGAGAAGCACACACTAGGTCTAGTTTACGTAGCAATCTAGATCCTCAGCTCAGGAGCAGCCTCTAATCTGATAACCTCCTCCTCGCGCTGGCGGCCACGGGGATGGAGGTTGGTGAGCCAGGGCCGGTGTCAGAAGCCCCACTGGAGCGCCAGGTCCTCCGCCTCAATCGCCACCACCGGAAGCTCCGCCTCCTCTCCCTGGCACCCGCCCCTCCGCGGTTGGGGCCCCTCCAAGGCCACGCCCCTCGGCGGGCGGGTCACCAACGACGCCCGGGCCGGAAGTGACGACACCGTTGAAGCCTTTTGGGTGGGGCCTGGGTCATCAGCACCAAAGGCCGGGATTTCACATCGGAAACAAAACAGCGGATGCTCGGGAAGAAACCTCGGCTGCTAGGGTCCGGTGGTGGTGGCGGCGAGGAAAGGGTAGGTGCCCGAAGGGGAGTTGGGGGTGACAGAACACGCCTCACATCCGGTGCCAGTACGGGCGGCTGCGGGCAGGGCCGGGCCCTTTGTTGCCGTCCGGGCCGCGGAGCCGGTGTCCTCGAGGATGAGGCGCGGGGCGCGGTCTGGCGGGGAGCGAGGAACCCCATGTGGGGAACCAGGAGGGGCGGCCGGTTTCTCGGGCGCCGGGCGCGGCGCGCAGTCCGGTTGAAGAGAGTCCTCCTCAGCCTTGGTATGGAAGTGCTGGTTTCCCGAAGACAGCACTGGGCGCAGGTGCTTTGGGCGGGGATTGACCGTCTTGCCTGGAGTTGAAGCGAGAGAAAAGAGGAAGCGCCCTGCGCTGGGTCTTGTTGAGCAACTGGTGAAACTCCACGCCTCGTCCCCTGAGTGTGTTCTTGTCCAGGGGAAGCGAGTGGCACTCGGCTAATTTCCTTCTGAGTTCGAGGCGGAAAACACCGGGGTCTGATGCTTTTGCGTTAATCTGGACTGTCGCGAGGCTTTGTCCAGTGCTTTGCCTGTATTTTAGATACTTGGCTTTTGATCCCGCAGATTCCTTTCAAATAAGTATCTGCTTCTCTGGTAGAAAAGTCAACTTAATGATTTTACAAGCGTTGTTTGCCTGCTTTGGACAAGAGGAATAAAGCGTTCAAGGTTTACTGTGGGAGATAAGAATGGCAGGGAAATCACTATATGGCAGAGCACGTTGTAAAGTCATAAGTATTCTCTCAAGTTAGAGGAAGGTGGAGATTACATCTCGTTAACAGCATCTTGTTACTTGAGTTATGTTTCACCATGGAAAGGTTTTCACCCTCGGAGTTGAATTGAGGAGGGCATTATATCAGAGGGTGTACTGCGAAGAGCGGCACTGTGGATCCGAAGCGTCCGGTACCCGGTGTGCGCTTTAAATCACTCTTATGAAGGAGGATAAAAACAGGAACGAGATTGGGAGCCGATTGCGTTTGGCTGATTCAGTCACCTGCCAAAGCCAGTTTCAATTTTCCTTTAACTCATTTACAGAGTTCTGCCAACGTAAACCCCCTCCCACCTCCATTTAGTAACAAGCCTATAACAGTGAAAAAGAAGCTTATTTATTGAGTGCATGGATTTCCTCCCTCCTCTCTCCAGAGAAAAGTAGATGATAGAAGCGGCATCTATCATCTGTTTTTACATTCGTCCGCTCATCTTCCTTGGGTAAATAAGTTATCACAACTCTGGACATACTTTCCTCTTCGTGGATATGGTCTGGTGCTGAATTTTAAGTTAGTGGCTGCCTCTGGTCCTAGACTGCTGCGTGAATTTCCATTTGGGGAGAACTGGAGGATTGGAGTTGTTCTCTGAGAATTATTCCAGCAGGAAAGATAGAAAGTTTGTCTGTCAGCAAGGCTTTTGTGGTCCCCTTCCCCTCCCTCACAAAGGGATCCAGATTCGCTCTGCTTCTGCTTTACCTCAGATTTCAGGGAGAGACTTGTTTCTTTTGGATGTATTCTGAAAAATTAATAGTGCCTCTCCTTTGTGTGATCAATTCCAGGCAGATTTGGAAGGTGTTTTGAGCTTTGCTCTTAATAAGTTTTGTGACAGAAGGTCTAGAATGAGTGAGAAATTTGAGGTGACTTTTGCATGAACCGGGTGGGATATAATGAAAATTTGGCCTTTGGTGGTGACAGAGGCTTAGAAAGGAGGAAAAGTCTGAAGAGGACATGACTGGCCAGTTGAGAAGCAAGGAGTAAAATGTGAAGTTGACTAGGAGGCTTTGTTTAGAAAACGGGGGAAACAATCAAAGGAATAAGAAAGCTAGGAGCAAAGGAGAGTCTGGAAGAGGAGAAATCGGTTTGGAAGTATCACTTTTCAAGTGCCAGTAGTTGAAATATCCCGTGGACAGGCCTTAAATAGCCTTACCAGTTGATTTTGGAACACTGGAGGAGAAGCCTGAGAAAAGGAGGGGGACAAGGAGGCCCAGGCAGAGCCTAGGAATACTTACAATGAGAGGGTGGAAGAGGATAAGGAACCAGCTGAGGGGAATGAGTGGTGGGAGGAGAACCTCCACGATGCAGTGTCACTAAACTGAGGACGGGAGGGAAGCTTCAGGAAGGAAAAGGTTGTCAGGGATTTTCAATATTAAGCCTGTTTGTCGGAGAAAGAACTGAAGCTTTAGAGCAGCACTGTCCAATAGAAACATCATGTGAGAGCTACAAAGGTCAGTTTTAAGTTTTCTGATGAGCAAATTTTTTAAAGATAGCAATAGGTGAAATTAATTTGAATAATATATTTTATATAACTCAGTACAGCTAAATAATTTTATTTCAACATGTTATTAATGTAAAAACATTCTTCTCTGTCTTCCCCTCTAGATAGTAAGCGCCTTAAGTGACCAGAAGCATCATCGGATGCACTAGCACCCCTCGTACCTACCCCAGTGTATGGTTGTGTAGAAGAATCCCAACAAGTGTTTGTTGATTAAAGGGTATTAATGTTTGACTATGCCTTGTACAGTTCCTTAAGGTGATCTAAGCGAACGAGAGAACGCATTGCTGAGAATAGTCAATGATTTACAAATTAACTGTGAATAGTCTTTTTCTTTGTTAAAGATTAGCTGTGTTCTGCCATTTCCACAACAAATTTTCCACAATGACTCATTGTAATTACATCTTCCAGTAAAGTTACTGAAATGACATTTGAGAGGAAAAGAATCTCTTTAATTATGTAAGTAATAATACAGGACCATGGTCCCATATCCACAGTTCGTAAATCCAAAAGCTCCTAAATCATTTGACAGCAAACTCTAACCGGAACCTCTTTATGCATTTGCCTCTTGTTGCAGTGTGGGAGACCTGAGTTCGATCCCTGGGTTGAGAAGATCCCCTGGAGAAGGGAAAGGCTACCCACTCCATTATTCTGGCCTGGAGAATTCCATGGACTGTATAGTCCATGGGGTCGCAAAGAGTCGGACACGACTGAGCGACTTTCACTTTGAACTTTGCAAAATCCAAAAAATATATAAATTCTAAACCTGTTTGGTCCTAAGGGTTTCAGATAAAGGATTTTACGTTTTTGTCTTCGTTCATTTTTTATTGCACCTTCTGAGCCCACATAACCATAATTATTTAAAGACAACCATGATAACTCTACATAGTAGACCTCCCCCAAACTCAGTGCCTTAGAGCGGTAGCTCTCACTCTTCTTAAAGGTGACAGCTAGGGCAGTTCTGCTTTGCCCTTCTTGTTCTGGGCCCCAGGCTGAAGGGGCAGTGGCTACCCAGATAAGTTCTTGAGGGGACAGCAGAAGTACAGGAAGACAGGGCCCCCTGCACAAGCACAGTTTTAACTGTTTGTGCCGCATCTGCCAAGATCCCATGACCAAAGGAAGTTGTCCGGTTGAGCCCAAAGGCATGGAGTGGGCAGTAGACTGCACTCACCTTGAGGTCAAAGCAACTCACAGAACCAAGCTCAACATCCTTTCATGGGCATGTTGGGGGAGGGAGTGAATACATGCTGAATAATCATCTAATCTGCCACAAATGGTTCACAGTAGAGTAGGAAGGGAGGAAGCAGGGGGGAAAAATCACCAAATTAGATGTATCACTATGCTTGGTCTTTTTAGGGCCTGTCACTTTCACGAAGCCTCTTGTGGGACTGGGGAGATTGTTTGCTCCCTAATCTCTTAAAATTGAGAGTCTTCCTAGGCTGTATTCCTGATGTTTTAGATTAATTTTAAGTTATTAATTTTAGTTTGTTACCTTGGGATGTAGTGAGAGACAGAAACATACTTTTCTGTTGGTATGTCCCTAAATGAATTTTTAATAAGCTGCTTTTTGGGATTTCAAGCATTAGTCCTGTGATACTTCTTAAAGTGCTGATGGATGCAAGGTTTTCTGGTTAGATAGATTTTTCTGTTCAGCACATCTAAACTTCAAGATTATCTGTATTCTCCTGGGGCTTTTAGTCTTTGTGTATAATAGAAAGAAATTACAGCTGCCCATCAGAAAAGGATTTCTTTTTCCTTTTATCTGATTGAACAAGTGTTTTGCAAAAAAGGAAATGAATAGCAGTGAATTCAAGTGTTGTGCTTTATCAGCCTCAGAAAATCTTTAGCAGATGGCCAGAGAGAGAAAACACCAAAGTCTACTTACATCCCCCCTCCCACTCCCTCTGCAATTCAGGTCATGTGAAAGATCCTCACTTCCCAACAACTGTCTTTTCTTGTTCTCAGGGCACTGTTCGTAATGTTATAAGGTCCAGTAGTGTCTTTTTGCCATGCTGCTGGGACAGTGGGTCATTGGCCTTCTCCATGCAGTCATCAATTGTTTTCAGCTGTTACTGGCCCGGAATCAAATCTAGCTTTGCCTGCCCCTTTGTACCAACAATGTTTGTTTGTTCTCCAGGCCTGACTGGAGACCTAGCTAGCCCTGTTGCCTACCTCCACTTCCTCCTGCTGCTGCTGCTAAGTCGCTTCAGTCGTGACTCTGTGAGACCCCACAGACGGCAGCCCACCAGGCTCCCCCGTCCCTGGGATTCTCCAGGCAAGAACACTGGAGTGGGTTGCCATTTCCTTCTCCAGTGCATGAAAGTGAAAAGTGAAAGGGAAGTCGCTCAGTCGTGTCCGACTTTGCGACCCCATGGAGACCGCAGCCTACCAGGCTCCTCTGTCCATGGGATTTTCCAGGCAAGAGTACTGGAGTGGGGTGCCATCACTCCAGATGTGTCTTAAATACCTTTGGTGGGGGGCAGGGATGGAGGACAAGTGCTTTCAGAACTCCCACCAGGCCCCACCCCATGGCTAACAGAATCCTTGGGTGCTGAAGTCCTTTATATAAAATGACATAATATTTTCATATAATCTATACACATTCTCCTGTATACTTTAAATTATCTCTAGATTACTTATAATACCTAATATGAATGAAAACACCTTTTCCAGTCCTGTGGCTACTGCTGAGTTTTCCAAATTTGCTGACATGTCGACTGCAGCACTTTCACAGCATCATCTTTTAGGATTTTAAATAGCTCACCTGGAGTTCCATCACCTCCACTGGCTTTGTTCATAGTAGTGCTTCCTACGGCCCACTTGACTTCACAGGCCAGAATGTCTGGGTCTTGGTGAGTGACCACATCATCGTGGTTTTCTGGATCATTAAGACTTTCTTGTATAATGTCTCTGTGTATTCTTGCCATCTCTTCTTAATCTCTTCTTTAGGTCTTTTCTGTCCTTTATCATCCCCATCCTTGCATGAAATGTTCCTTTGATATCTCCAGTTTTCTTGAAGAGATCTCTAGTCTTTACTGTTCTACTGTTTTCCTCTTATTTCTTTGTCTTGTTCATTTAAGAAGGCCGCCTTATCTCTTCTTGCTATTCTCTGGAACTCTGCATTCAATTGGGTATATCTTTTTCTTTCTTATTTGCCTTTCACTTCTCAATTAGTCAACTTTTAAAAATCTAGAAGCATAGGTCAGAACATTTGCTTTCAGTGCTTTGAGAATATAACTGTTCTGCTGGAATCCACCTCCCTTTTGGGTAAGCTAGCATACATGTTGTCAAACCCTAAATATAGGTTTCAGTTCAGTTCAGTCACTCAGTCGTGTCCGACTCTGCGACCCCAGGAATCGCAGCACGCCAGGCCTCCCTGTCCGTCGCCAACTCCCGGAGTTCACCCAGACTCACGTCCATCGAGTCCATGATGCCATCCAGCCATCTCATTCTCTGTCATCCCCTTCTCCTCCTGCCCCCAATCCCTCCCAGCATCAGAGTCTTTTCCAATGAGTCAACTCTTCTCATGAGGTGGCCAAAGTACTGGAGCTTCAGCTTTAGCATCCTTCCTTCCAAAGAAATCCCAGGGCCGATCTCCTTCAGAAAGGACTGGTTGGATCTCCTTGCAGTCCAAGGGACTCTCAAGAGTCTTTTCCAACACCATAGTTCAAAAGCATCAATTCTTCGGCGCTCAGCCTTCTTCACAGTCCAACTCTCACATCCATACATGACCGCAGGAAAAACCATAGCCTTGACTAGATGGACCTTAGTCGGCAAAGTAATGTCTCTGCTTTTGAATATACAATCTAGGTTGGTCATAACTTTTCTTCCAAGGAGTAAGCGTCTTTTAATTTCATGGCTGCAGTCACCATCTGCAGTGATTTTGGAGCCCCCCAAAATAAAGTCTGACACTGTTTCCACTGTTTCCCCATCTATTTGCCATGAAGTGATGGGACCGGATGCCATGATCTTCGTTTTCTGAATGTTGAGCTTTAAGCCAACTTTTTCACTCTCCTCTTTCACTTTCATCAAGAAGCTTTTTAGTTCCTCTTCACTTTCTGCCATAAGGGTGGTGTCATCTGCATATCTGAGGTTATTGATATTTCTCCCAGAATATAGGTTTACACCTTCAAAAATCTATTTGACTTTACAAATAGAAGTATATAGGAATGTGCACAGATCATAGGTATAGAGCTCAGAGAATTTTCAGATTGACATCTCTGTGTAACTAGCACCCAGATCAAGAAACAAACATTACCAATAACTCCAGAAGCTTCCTGTGTACCCCCTTCTGGTGATCAGTTCCCATGAAAGTAGCCATTGAGTCTGCTGTTAATTTTAATTCATTTTACTTTTAATATAATTTTATTCATTTTCTTAAAACAAATTAATATATATTTTAAACAGAATTGTCTCATTATATAATTACAGCTTTTTTAGTTGATATTAATTTACAATCTTTTGATCTCATGCCAGCTTACTATGGGCACATAGCAGGTTGGAGGGGAGGTGAAAAGTGGGCACAGTATTTAAAAGCATGTAGGATAGGGACTTCCCTGGTGGTCCCATGGTTAAGTAGTTGTGCCTTCACTGCAGGTGGCATGGTTTTGATCCCCGGTGGGAGTATTCAGACCCCAGTGCCTCATGGCATGGCCCCCCCCCCAAAAAAATACATGGGATAGAAAGGAAAGCATACCTTGATTATGAATTTGTCATGATTTAAATGATCCAAATAGAGGTGATAAGGATTAATTGGAAGTCAGTACCTTTACTAGAGGAAAAAGTTGTTTTATGTGGTTTTTTATTTAAGAAATCATTAGAATAAGAAAGCAGAATAATATTTAGAGGATAGAAGATCCTGAAATGAAATGACATTGACAACGTACTTTCATTTAAGTATGTACATGGTAATGTTTTAGACACTTTAAATGAATTAGAGTATTGCTTACGTGTGCAAACCATTTTTTTTCCTTCTGTATTTCTGAAGACTTTCAATGGAAAGCAAAGTTGATGTCCTAAGGAATTGGCCGATGGACATTCAGGTACCTAGACAGGCACATGGGAGGGTGAAGTCTGGGAGATGGAGTAATGTGTGTGAGCAAGGCTGTGTGAGGAGGCAGAGGAGAGGCTGGGGGTCAGGCGTCTGTGGTTTTGGTCTTGGTCTGCCCAGTTTAATGCTTTTAAGCAAGTCACTGAACTTGGGTCCCCTTCTGTTTTTGTAAAATAAATATGTTACCTAGTTCTTCTGCCTTAGAGCATTGTGGTAAAGGAAAAAATGAGATGATAAAAAGAAACTAAAAGCACAAAACATAATTTTATGGTGATATAAATTAAGATGGTTCGGAAAAGGAACATTGACAAGAACATTCTTTAAGATCATTTAGCACCCTTTGCTCTAGATCTGAAATCATTAGATATGATAGTGATTGAAAATATTTGGTTTCTCACGTAGATCTACTCATTACCAAGAAGTAACTTGAGCTGACAAAAGTTTGTCAGCTGAAGGTCTTGGCATAATAATGCATTTCTGGTTTACAAATTAGTCTTGTAAGTGTTTAATTGATGTGAATGGATTTACTAGAACTTAACCAACTCTTGGTAACCCAGTAAAATCTGTTCCAGACCTAATCCAGGAGCCAGCAAGTGACAGCAGTCTGTGAGGTCCTTAGAAAGCATGGCCTGGAGGAAAACACATGAAAGAAAGTCATTTGTGAAAGTGTTTCAGAATAAACGTATAATTGTAATGCACAAAAGATTGTTTTCTTTTTCCCTTTTTCAGAACCCCAGGAGGCTCTGTTTTCTGTGGAAAAGTTTATCTGTACAATTGCTCCAATGACAGAGTTACCCGCTCCCTTGTCCTACTTCCAGAATGCACAGATGTCCGAGGACAACCACCTGAGCAGTACTGTACGTAGCCAGGTACAGTGTCAACCTCTGCAACTACCCTTTCAGACTGTGGATTCATTGACCACCCTCCCTCACCTCCAGGAGAGGCACAGGACTGAGCAGGCTTTGTCAGCTTTACCAAATTTACATATTTGTGGAACTTCAAGAACGGGAAAGCACTGTCCCATTTGGTGCAGGGGACGCAAGGCTGTGTGATTCTTGGTTGTTGATATAGTTCCTCCCTGGCTCAGACATCACCTCCCTTTCTGATGCCTTCTCCAGCTTCCCCAGCTGTTTATTACTCTACCTAGCTTGCTCTTAATCTTCTGTGGGCTGAGTACATTTTATTTGCTTTTAGTTTTTCAGTGCCTGGCCGGCCTGGTTCTTGACGGTGCTCAGTAAGAGACAGAACGATGAATGCAGGGCCGAGTGTAGCAGTCCTAGGGGAGGTCAAAGGAGAAAAGAAGGAAAGGGAAGTAATCTGTGCGTGGAACACAGAGAGTCGGCGGCTCCACACACAGGCCAGAGCTGCCTGTTGCTCTGCTAGCTAATCATTACATGTTGAAGGCAGAGTCCACAGATGGCCTATGAGACGGCTGGGGCGGCAGTGTTATTTTTAGAGGTGGAGCCAGAATGGGGAAAAACACAAGGCCAACTGTAAGCCGTACAGGCTGCAGGGGGTGGGGAGCAGGGCCAAACTTTCCTCTGTGTGAACCCGAGGGCAGAGCCAGTGGTGGAGGGAAAGAGGTTCTGGATCAGGAAAGAGAAACTTCCTCACAAGTACTGTATATCTGAAAGAGCATGGACTGTCTCATGGGCTAGTGTGTGCATGTCACTAAAAGCAGCCACAGAGGCTGGAGGACTATCAGCCAGATCTGCAGAGGGTTAGTTCACGGACTGAGTGGTGAACTATAGCACTGGTGGCCAGAGACTGAGAATTCAGTTAAGGGTCAAAATGTGGGAGGAAGGCTTCCCAAAGTAAACCTCCGTGGATGCTTAAGATTCGAGTAGAGCCAACTGGGAAGTCATGACTGATAGAAGAAGTAACACTAGTGGAAGGAGGGTTGTCCTACAGTATGAATCGACAGGGGGGCTCTCTCTGGGGATATCAAAAGCAGATCACACTGTATTGTTACAGCATTTTAAACAAGTGAAGTCAATTTAAAATGAATATCAAGGGAAGCCCGAAAGAGAACACCTGAGGGGTTGCTGGGGTGGAAGAGGGGCTGTTGCCCCTCGTGTCTGGGTGGATGGTTAATAAGGAGTGTTCTGACAACACACTTGCTCCACTGCTCTGTGTCAGCAGCTTGACTTTCTCCTTTTTGCTATTCCCTAGGAATGGCCTTTTGAAAAAGTTAGTCTGGGCTAGATTAGAAGGTTCTTGGGGTACAGCTGTGTAAGTTTGGATGCTGCAGACTTTGTACTCATTTTCAAACTGTTAGAGAAGAGAGAGGAAAAGTGGGAATCGCAGACTTGGGTCTTCTTCCTTAGCCAGAGCTGCTCCTGTTTTATCTGTTTCACATACCGATCTTCCATGGATCCCTTTGAACAAAAGATTCCACAGCTAACCAGGTAAAGGTCACTCGTCTGCCCTCAGGAGACGAAACCAGGCCACTGAGTGTCTTCAGTGTGCTGGACTCATACTCGGTGCTCTCACAAACATCATGCAGCTTTAGGGCCTGGCATTTTAGGGACATTTATCATAAATGAGCAAGCTTTCCTTCTGTCTTCCCCTCCTTTGAATAGCTGCTCTATTAAAGTACTTATCTATATGACTCTAGAGTACACAAACATGCAATTTTACACTAGATATTACAGAAGGAAAAGAAAATTCATTTACAAATAGTTTTGAAGCTGAAAAGAGGGTGAATAACTTCCTTACAAACTAGGTAAGTCGGTGAATTATCCTTTCCTTCTAAAAATGAAAATCATTGTATGTTTTTCAATTAAAAATAGTCTTAAAGGGGCTTCCCTGGTGGTCCACTGATTAAGACTAGGCACTTCCAATGCAATGGGTGTGGGTTTGATCCATGGTTGGAGAACTAGGATCTGTGTGCTGCATGGCATGGCCAAAAAAAAATGTTTAAGAGCAATATTCAGCAGGCCTGAATTTGAAAATAAACTTTTCTATATCTTATAAAGACAGACTGAAGTAAACTATATTAGAAATTTCTGTGTAGTCCAGCTAATGTTCAGCTGTTCCATTTATTGTTTTAATGTCCATACCATAGAAGTCCAACAAGGAAAAGATGGGTGATTTTGGTGATTTTCCCCTTTGTTTTTTGCGTATGTTCAATAATACAGTTATCTCATAATTTAAAAAGAAATGTATTTTTAAAGAGGAAAATTTTTGGATGTGAAGGAAGGTCGCAAGAGGAGAATATGCTAGGTGGGGAATATCTATGGAAAGGAGCAAAAGCCTTCAAGGTGCTCATGATGACTGACTTAACCAACAGTAGTGGGGAAATTAGAGCAACTGATGTCAAAGAAACCAGAAAAGCATGATAGCCTGAGGTCTTGGTAATTGGAATTTATATTCTGTCCTTGCCACTGGTAAAAGCTTCAGTTGTGTTTATCAGTTTCATTTAAAAGACTGAAATATTTACCATGCTTTATAAAAAGGTTTCATAAAAATACTGACTTTTTGGATTTGAACTTTAAGCACGCTTTCATTTTCTAGAAAACTAACCCATATAAAACATCTTAATTCCTGCTCGTAAAATGAGAGGAGTTAAATTGTTTTCACCTTTTCAGTTTTTAGAATACTTTACTTTTTTATGCTTGTTAGCCCTTCTAGGTTATAAAATCTCTAAAGGCAGAACCTTATTCATGTTTCTGAGCTGACTTTTGAATTTAATCACCAAGTGTCTCTAAACCAATTCAGTACAAATCTCCCTGCCAAAGAGCAAAGAGGTTTTTGTTTTTTTTTTTTCTCTCATTAGCAAGAGAAAATTTAAAATTTTGTTTCTGCAAATAAAAATGTGAAGTGAATCTCAGTTGCATAAGGACTTCATCTTTTGTGTGAGGGTGCCCTGTTCTCTGGACCCACTCCTTGGCCATCACATCACTGCTCTTGACACCATGTTGTTATCTACACTGCTGTCACCATGTGGGGCAGAGCTCCAGTTTTTATGTAGAACAGCTGTCAAATGATAGTTTGGCATGTCACGAGAACCAAGTGGAGAATCCATTTTATTTATTTCTGTCTCAAGACTGTGTGTCCTGCTTCAACCAAAAATGTTCACTGTTTTCCATTAGTTTACGCACCACCTCTACTGGAAGCTAGAGTGGACCTCATGTTTTTGCTGTTGGTTGGCCATGTCTAGAGGGACTGGAGACTGGAAGGTAGACTGACTAAGTCCAGCATTTTTGATGAAGGACAAAGCTTGTAAGCTGTTAAATAACTGAAGTTCTTTGTTTTCTATTTAATTTTGGCTGCACTGGGTCTTCATTTGCTGAGCACTTCCCTAGTTGTGGTGAGCATAGGGCTACTCTCTAGTTGTGATGTACAGGCTTCTCATTGCAGTGGCTTCTCTTGTTTTGGAGCTAGGTGCGAGGGTTTCAGGAGCTGTGGCACACAGGCTCAGCCCCATGGCATGTAGAATCTTCCTGGACCAAGTTGGTAGGTGGACTCTTAACCATTGAACTACCTGTTAATTTGTAAAGTTTTATTTTCTGGTGCAAAATTTTGATGGGTAGAGTTCATGTTTTGATTTGATGTAGACTTACATCCCTTATTGTGGATTAACTGAGGCCTTTTTGCTTTTCTGAGATACAAAGAAGTGATTTTTTTTTGAGTAAGTCTAAAATTCATTTATATTGTTAATTAAGCCTTTTAAAATATGTTACAGCAGTGATTTTCGAATTGGAGTGCCCTGGAAGAATTGTTAAAACAAATTCTCTGGCCTGAAACCCAGAATTCCTGATTTTGGAGGTCCAGTATAGGGCCAGAGAATTTGTATTTCTGACTACTTCCCAGATCCCACCAATGCTTCTGGTCCAGCGACCATAATTTGAGAGCCACTATATTTGAATAACGATTTAAAGGGAAGGTAACCTTAGAGAAAAACAATTAGATTTATAAATTGAATATTCAGTATTTTAATTCTCATTAGTTTATTCTGACTCAAATTTTCTAGTCCTTAAGGCAATTAATTGTCAACAGCCTTTTTGATTTAGAATAGAAGGATAAAAAAATCAGTTATTTGCCAACTAAAAAAGAATCCTTAAAGTAGAAATTCATTAAAAGGTCAATACTAATTCTCTGTGTAAAGCAATTGCTGAGGAATACATGCAGATTGTTACCTTCAGCTCTGCTAAATTTACAACATTAAAATGTGTCTGGTCTTTGTAAACAAGGTCATTTGCAGTATCTTTTCTGAATTCAAAAGAC
Organism: Capricornis sumatraensis; assembly: GCF_032405125.1. Classification (NCBI taxonomy): domain Eukaryota; kingdom Metazoa; phylum Chordata; class Mammalia; order Artiodactyla; family Bovidae; genus Capricornis; species Capricornis sumatraensis. Next base: position 18,345,914 of record NC_091070.1, on the reverse strand, counting down.
TAAATTCAGAGAACTTTATTAAGTTATTAGCAAATCATAAGCTGGTAAAACTAACCCTCATTTTCTAGATGATGATGGGTCGCTTTTTTAAAGTGTGAGAAATCTTATGAAATTAAACAGAATGCAGACATAGAAGATGTTTAAAGGTGATTAAGTACTTGGGACCTTGAGGAGGGAAAAATAAGTGAAAGGAGTGATCTAAATTTAAGCTAAATCGGGTTCACAGGCTTCATCAGTCAGCCTTTGGATGATGATGTTATTGTACTGTTTATGGTAATTAATTTGTTTTCCCTCCTGTTCATATCAAAATGAAGTAAAGAGAAAAAAGAACTTAAGATCTTGGGGTGACCTCCAGAGAAACATGCTTGTTTTTGCATGAGAGTAAAGTCAGAGGTCTTTGGCACAGATCTTAATAGTTTGTTTAAAAAAAAAAAAAAAGCTTCAGGTTCAAGCCACACACAACAGCACCATAAATGTGTAATTTTATCTCTCACCAGTTATGTCAGCTGTTCAGGAAAATGACAACCTTCCTTGTTGATGGAGTACTGGTTAAAGCTCTAACTCTGGGCAATCTCAAAGCTTGGGCAGATGCTGGATAGAATTCTGCATACTGTTGGAAACATTGTGTATGATTAATAAATATTTTCAAGTTTTCCACTTCACTTGCCAGTTCTTCAGTTCAGCTACTCTTCTCATTTTTTCTGCAGTGCAGGCTTAGGAGCCTCACATTTCTAATTGTGGAAATCCAAACAACATCTAGGGCTTCCCTGACAGCTCAGCTAGTAAAGAATCCACCTGCAATGCAGGAGATCCCGGTTTGATTCCTGGGTCGGGAAGATCTGCTGGAGAAGGGATAGGCCACCCACTCCAGTATTCTTGGGCTTCCCTTGTGATTCAGCTGGTAAAGAATCCGCCTGCCATGAGGGAGACCTGGGTTCGATCCCTGGGTTGGGAAGATCCCCTGGAGAAAGGAAAGGCTATGCACTCCAGTATTCTAGCCTGGAGAATTCCATGGACTGTATAGTCCACAGGGTCACAAAGAGTCAGACACGACTGAGTGACTTTCACTTTCAACAGACAACTTTCAAACAATATCTATAGTGCTTTTTTTAAATTTATTTTTTTAAGATAATTATATTTATTTATTTTTGGCTGTGCTGGGTCTTTGTTGCTGTGCCGGCTTTCTCTTTCGCTGTGGCAAGCAGGGGCCACTCTCTGGTCGCAGTGCTCGGATTTCTCACTGTGGTGGCCTCTCTCATTGCAGAACACAGGCTCTAGGTGCGTGGACTTCAGTAGCTGCAGCATGTGGACTCAGTAACGGTGGTGTGCAGCCCTACAGCATGCAGGCTTCAGTAGTGCTGGCTCACGGGCTTAGTTGCTCCATGTCTATGTGGGATCTTCCCAGACTGGGGATCGAACCCGAGTCTCCTGCACTGGCAAGTGAATTCTGATCCACTGCACTACAAGGGAAGCCCTTTAATTTAGTTGGAGGATAATTGCTTTACAATGTTGTATTGGTTTCTGCCATACAACAACATGATTCAGCCATAAGTATATGTGCATCCCATACAACAACAGAAATCAGCCATAAGTATATATACGTCCCCTCCCTATAAAACCTCCCTCCCATGATACTTTTTCTTATAAATAAATATGTATGTTAAGTAAATAACATGATTATAAATATATCAGCTTAATGGAATACAGTGTTAATTTTTAGGCCTTTGACTTGGTACATGGGAATGTATACATGAAATAATATTCGATGAAAAAAGTAAGATTAAGTTTTCCTTATTAAATAATCTAAGTTCATATTCAGCAATACAGAATAATAAACTTCAGTGTGGCAAAAACTGCCATGAACAAAGTCTAAAAACAAACTAGGCAAAGGCTTATATACCTAGTAACAGATATATCTTAATATATAAAGAATCCTTATGAAGTTAAAAGGGACATAACTCAGAAACAAATTACTAAAAGGTATGAGCAGAAAAACATCTATTTCTGCTTTATTGACTATGCCAAAGCCTTTGACTGTGTGGATCACAAAAAACTGTGGAAATTCTTAAAGAGATGGGAATACCAGACCACCTGATCTGCTTCCTGAGAAATCTGTATGCAGGTCAGAAGCAACACTTAGAACCGGATGTGGAATAATAGACTGGTTCCAAATCGAGAAAGGAGTATGTCAAGGCTGTATATTGTCACCCTGCTTATTTAATTTATATGCAGAGTTCAGTTCAGTTCTGTTGCTCAGTCGTGTCCGACTCTTTGCGACCCCATGAATCGCAGCACGCCAGGCCTCCCTGTCTATCACCAACTCCCGGAGTTCACTCAGACTCACGTCCATCGAGTCAGTGATGCCATCCAGCCATCTCATCCTCTGTCGTCCCCTTCTCCTGCTGCCCCCAATCCCTCCCAGCATTAGGGTCTTAAGTACATTATGAGAAATGCTGGACTGGGTGAATCACAAGCTGGAATCAAGATTCCTGGGAGTAATATCAATAACCTTAGATATGCAGATGACACCATCTTTATGGCAGAAACTGAAGAACTAAAGAGCCTCTTGAAGAAAGAGGAGAGTGAAAAAGTTGGCTTAAAGCTCAACATTCAGAAAACTAAGATCATGGCATCCAGACCCATCACTTCATGGCAAATAGATGTGGAAACAGTGAGAGATTTTATTTTGGGGGGGCCCCAAAATCACTGCAGATGGTCATTGCAGCCATGAAATTAAAAGATGCTTACTCCTTTGAAGAAAAACTATGACCAACCTAGACAGCATATTAAAAAGCAAAGACATTACTTTGCCAACAAAGGTCTGTCTAGTCAAAGCTATGGTTTTTCCAGTAGTCATGTATGGATGTGAGAGTTGGACCATAAAGAAAGCTGAGCACTGAAGAATTGATGCTTTTGAACTGTGGTGTTGGAGACGACTCTTGAGAGTCCCTTGGACTGCAAGGAGATCCAGCCAGTCCATCCTAAAGGAGATCAATCCTGAATATTCATTGGAAGAACTGATGCTGAAGCTCCAATAGTTTAACCACCTGATGCGAAGAGCTGACTTATTGGAAAAGACCCTGATGCTGGGAAAGATTGAAG